>NC_077227.1:101432157-101798407 GCF_027887165.1 Monodelphis domestica | reverse complement strand
TAACCAGTTTGAATGTGACTTTCATCATGTTCATTTGGGCTAGCAGGGCACTTCATCCTGAACTTGTTCGTGATCAGTTCTCTACATATTAAGATGACTTTTTATAAATGCTGGTGGGAGGTTTAGAATATTCAAGCCATCTACTTTCTGGGACATGGTCATTGGCACTCAGGTTAGCAAAAGTCTACAGGAGAAACATTACCCCTGTTGCCAGCAGATACCCAGCCCCTTCCCCAAGTGAGGGATGGAAGGATAACCATTTTTATACGTGTGTGTTCTCTCTTGGAGGTCCTGATGACTGTTATGAAGGCAATGGCCTCAACTACCGGGGGAAAGTCAGTAAGACAATTAGCCACCTCACTTGTCTTCACTGGAACTCTTACCTTCTCTTAGATGAGGCTTATAACATATTTATGGAAGATGCCAAGAAACATGATATTGGTGAACACAACTATTGCAGGTAAAAGAGACATTATTTGTCTCCAGGAATTATTTCTTTTCCTTCCTCTCCTATTCTTGTAATGGACAGAAGACTCAGGAAAGTTTGAGGTCAAATATGGCCCGAGACACTGACTGTGTGATCATAGGTAAGTCCCTTAGCCTCAATTTTTTTCAAATGGCAAATGGGAACAATAATAGCACTTACCTCTCAGGGTTTGTTGTACAAATAAAAAAAGATAATAAAAGTACTTAAAGTGCCTGGCACATAGGAGGTACTATATAAATGCCTATTATTATTATTATTGTTATTATTATTATTATTATTATTATTATTATTATTATTATTACTCTACCACCCCTTAATTTTCCATGGCATGTTTAGAGGAACTCTTAGAAGAAGAATGGCAATCATAGTGAGGAGGTGGACATTTCAGCCCTTTTTTATGCTGGGTAAAAAAGGAACAGAGAGAGATTGTGATCACCTTTCAGTAATCTAGTTTCCTTCTCTCCAAATCATAATGTAAGGGACTTCTAGTTGAGGTGGAGTGCTACTGCTGAGGGACTCTCCAGAGGGGATTCATGCACTGGGTTGGGAGCCTGATTTATTTCTATGGTCTCCTCCTAAGATTCCAGGAGTAGTAACTGAAATAGGAACTAGATAGCCCTAGTCTTGTTCAAATGGTTCCTTGATCCTTTGATCCTATTGTTTCACTTATTTTGGGATGCATTCTTTTCAGGAATCCAGATGGTGACAAAAGTCCTTGGTGCTTTGCTAAATTAGACAAGAAAACAGTGATTTGGGAGTCCTGTGATGTCACTCCTTGTTCATCCTCAGGTAAGGCTGGTGGAAGTCTAAATGTATGGATATTTGCTTATATACATATATATTTACATAAACATACAAATATTGTATAATATTCATATGTACAAAGGGCAGGGCCATAAACCATTATATAACAGGAAGACAGCTTAGAGATTCTCCCTTCCAGGTACAGTTCTCACTCATTAGAAGTCTCTACTCAAAGGATGGATTAACAGGGATCATAGAATCACCAAATCTCAAAGTTAGAAGAATAGGAGTAACTGATTAAAATTTAAAATTCTTGTTACTTCAAACTTAAAAATAATAAATTATTATTTTTAAAGGAATAAGAAAAAAAAGACTCTTAAGACAGTGTAGCTAATCAATCAACAATCATTAAAGTGCTCACTATGTGTTAGGCATAGTGCTACAGATACAAAAACAGTCAATTAAGTTAATTAAGTGCTTATTATGTAATAGGCACTGTGCCTAGGGAATACAAAAAAAATGGCCAAACCATGGTATCTGAAGGGAGAAAGACAGATGGAGACAGAGAGAGAGAGAATGAGAAGAGGGAGAAGGAGATATAGGAATAAGAGGAAAGAAAGGAGGAGGAGGAGAAGGAAGGATGAAAGAAAAGAAAGAGAGAGAAAGAGAGAAAGAGAGAGAGAGGGAAGGAAGGAAGGAAGGAAGGAAGGAAGGAAGGAAGGAAGGAAGGAAGGAAGGAAGGAAGGAAGGAAGGAAGGAAGGAAGGAAGGAAGGAAGGAAGGAAGGAAGGAAGGAAAGAAGGGAGGGAGGGAGGGAGGATGGAAGGAAGGAAAGATGGAAGGAAGGAAGGAAGGAAGGAAAGATGGAAGGAAGGAAGGAAGGAAGGAAAGATGGAAGGAAGGAGGGAAAGATGGAAGGAAGGAAGGAAGGAAGGAAGGAAGGAAGGAAGGAAGGAAGGAAGGAAGGAAGGAAGGAAGGAAGGAAGGAGGGAAAGATGGAAGGAAGGAAGGAAGGAAGGAAGGAAGGAAGGAAGGAAGGAAGGAGGGAAAGATGGAAGGAAGGAAGGAAGGAAGGAAGGAAGGAAGGAAGGAAGGAAGGAAGGAAGGAAGGAAGGAAGGAAAGATGGAAGGAAGGAAGGAAGGAAGGAAAGATGGAAGGAAGGAGAAAAATGCCAGACACTGTGCTAAGCACTTTACAATTGTCATTTCATTCAATCCTCACAACAAATCTGGAAGTTTTATTACCATTTTCAAATGAGTAAACTGAAACAAATAGCCAATAAGGGACTTATATAGCTAGCCGTTATTTTAGGTTGCATTTGAACTCAAGTCTTCTTCTAGGCCTAGCACCACCAAAAAATGAGAAAGGAGACAAAAGGTGTCATTGGACTATAATCCTTGGGTGAGCTACTGATCATGAAACAACTACACCTCAGGCTATAATCAACATATCCAAGCATATGATGCAAGTGCCTAGGATACCATCACTGCTGCTGTTAAGAACATCTAGTTCTCGTATTCAGAGCAGTCTGTGTATGGCACTCAACCTGCTTGTGTAAGCAGCAGCCAGAAACCACTGCACCAGTAAGACCTCAGGATGGAAGCAAACCCAGTGAGGCTAGTCTGCCTTTATTAGTCTAGGAGGCTATAACCAATTCAGCCAAGGATACATTTAAAGTGACCACGGCAGTGTCCTCCTTCCAGATCTTCCTCTATGTAGATGACTAAATAGAATCAGAGCCATTATTCCTCTGGATAACAGAGTACCTACGATCAACAAAGCAAAAAAGCATCTTTGGAGAGCAGCTCCTCCCCTACTAGTAGTCCACACTCCCCAGTCCCACCTCACTCTTCAAAAAGCCTGGCTCCACCAGCCAGCCTGCAAGTCAACAGAGAAGCAGCTACAGGCAGCAGACTACATTCTGGTAGGATTGTCCCCATTTATATGGGTATTTTAAAGTTAAAAAAAAATCTAGTTCTAACTGAGGTGACACAGTTCTGTCTCTAATTGCATTGGTTTCTGTTTTTAATGATGTTCATATTTATGGATTTTTCTGGGTCTTTCACATCCTCTTCTTCTTCCTCCCACTCTTTTCAATTGGGATTCAGGAGAACCTCAAAGTCTCCCTGTTCTTTTTCCATGAAAACCTTCTTGATCCATTTCTCAGCCTTTGTAGAAACCATTTGTTTCCACCATGTCCTTCTCTGAGTAACCCATAAGACTGATTATGGTTAATGAGCCTGTCTAGTCTACCTCCTCTCTTGCCACCAGGGTCCCCACTTTCACCATTACCACAAGGAGGTACAAAAAGCAGCAGGGAAAGCCCTCAGGTTTAGGTCTTTTAACACTTACTGAATTCTGGTTTTTAGGGGGAAATTAGGTTTTCATTGCTTAGATGAGGATATTGGCTAACACTCTGTGCTTTGTTAGACATCGCTTCTTCCTGAGAACTGTCCTCTGGAACCCTTAGGTCCTCTTTATTCCTTGTCTCTAGCCTAGTATTTTTTAAAACCATTTGTAGAGAAACATTAAAGCAAATTCAATGACAGTGAACTGAGGGTTTTTCTCTCTTCTTTTAAGATAGTTGTTTAAGATCAAGCCAGTGAGAAACCATCATTATGAACAAGTTAAAATATTGTCGTGTTGGGGGTTCAGTCTTGTTCCAAAAGAATTTGTCATGCAAGCTCTGTTCATCTCAGGCAAAGTTTTTTATTGGGGTTTTTTGGGGAGAAGTGGCTCCATTTGGTGGTAGTGGAGTTGCTGCTGCTTTTGGGGGAGTAGAACCACCTTTCCCTGGAATAGTGGGGGACAGGATTTTTATACTGAAAAGTCAAGGTCCCTCTGCCCTCTCCCCTAGGCTGGGTTTGAGGAGATGGACAGGAAACCTTGGGTTGCTCTACATAGAAAAATGGAATTACACCTGATGGCTGTTAATTGGAAGGAACCAGATGTCCTAATAAGTACCCCTGGCCTTGGACAGGGCGTCAGGCTGATGTTGTTTGGTGCTCAGGGGTTCCAATTACCATAACCCCCTTGTGTAGGTGCTTGTGATAGGGTTTAATCTGATGTCATTTGGGCCATCATTTGGATCCAGGGGGTTCCAGCCCCCCATAGGCACCTTTGGCCTTGGATATGTGTAGGCGCCTGTCCTGGTCTGTTGTCATTTGGGTCCAGGGGGTTCCAGCTCCCCCATAAGCACCCTTGGCCATGGGGCAGAAGTAAAAGAGATCAAGGTCCAGAAGCCTGAACCGGAGCTCTCATTTTACTGCTTTTTCAGTTAAAGTGTACATTGCTTGGAGTCCTGAACCTGGAGATTTGAGTTTAAACCCAGTCTCTTACACTTACTATCTATATGATTCTGGGAAAATCACTTAACTTCTGTCTGGCTCTGTTTACTTATTTATAAAAAGATGATAATAATTGCTCCATCACTCAGATTTATCACAAGGATAAAATGAAATAACATTTGGAGACTCTACAAAGGGTTATGTCAATGCTAGTTATTATTATTAGTTATATTCTCTTTCTGACTATAAGTTTCTTCATCTAAAATGCCTTTCATACTTCTTGGAGCTATTGTCCCTTTCATACTTCTTGGAGCTATTGTTGGAATCAAAGCAGATAGTGTATCTAAAGCCCCTGGGAAACTGCAAAGCTTTTTTTTTTTTTTTAATGAGGTAGGGCATAAGGTTCCTAGTCTCAGTTCTTCCACTGAATAGCTTGCAATGTTGGTCATTTTAATTTCCAGGCCTCAATTTCCTTGTCTAAATAACGAAGAGATTGTACTAAATAAACTAGATCATAAAAAATCACCCCAAGACTGGTGCCCCAGAATGGATCCATATTAGTCCATATTTATTCCCTGAATTCTTGGAAAAGAAAGATGGAACTGTCAGAGGGCAAGTAGTTATGATGTTATTCAGATTCTGTTTTTGCTCTATTACCACAGATGTCTCTGAGTCCCCATGGAAGCCTATTGAGCTCACTGTTTCAAGTCAAATGTTCAGCACCTGTGGGATGCCAGAGATAAATGCAAAAATCAAAAGGATCTATGGAGGTCTCAAGAGTAATCCAGGCAAACACCCCTGGCAGGCATCTCTCCGAATGATTCCACCAGAGACGATCCCAACACCCAAAGGGCACTTATGTGGAGGCGTACTCATTGATCCCTGTTGGGTTGTCACTGCTGCCCACTGTGTAATGTAAGTTCAAGATATGGAAATGGCCACTTTTCCATAACCAGAACATAGAAAAGGTCTAGGGTTTTGATCCTTACCTGCCGAGTGATCATAGGCAAGAAACTCAATTTCTATGAGCCTTCCTCATTTGTAAAATGGAGAAAATGATGCTTCTATTATATACCTCATCATGTTGTAGGAAAGATGCTTTGTTAACCATTAAATGCTATTGAAGTGTTATCACTGGACAATAGAGTTATGGCTTCTTGACTTGGATAAGATTCTTCTCCAAGAAAAGAATCCTTTTTGAGATATGGTGGCCTAAACACTTTGCCATTAGTTACATTCTTTGGAACATTCTTATTCCATTTTGCTGGGGAGAATTCTTACTAGTCACTGAGGACACATGACTTGGGAAGGAGATCTTCCAAGGCCATTGGAAAAAAAGTTAAAGGGTCTCCAAATCCTGGCATTATTCTTACCAAACTACTCAATCTCAGCTCTAAACATCCAGTCCTTTCATGTTACTTACTTGAATCAATACCTCCCTCAAAAGGGAGGTTTCCTTTTCTCCAAAAGAAATCATCCCAGTGCTGGAAAGTTAATAAATTCAGAACCAAGACTGGTCTATCTTATCCATAGACAGTTGCCAGAGTAATAAAATTTGATAGCAGCCCCTCTGCTCTGAAATAGCTAGCCATTTCAGGAAACCCCCATTATTAATTTTATGTGTGTTACAAGGAAATAGAATAATTTATCACCTGTTGGGGGAGTCTTTCATCAAATCAGACAAAATTAAAACAATAAATTGAAGATCATCCTCAAAGGAAAGGCATTAGCATTCAGGGGGATTGAAAAAAGGTTTCTTGTAGAGGTCAAATCTAATTGAGACTTGAAGGAAGCTAGATAAGAGAGGATGAAGAAATGAAGAAATTAGAAGGGAGAAAATTCTAGGCATGGAAGATAGCCAGTAAAAATGCCTGGAGTTAAGAGATGTGAGGAAAAACAAAGAGACTAGTGTCACTGGATTACAGAATATGAGGGTTGGAGTGAGGTAAAAGGAAAGAGGATAGGGATAGATCATGAAAGGCTTTGAATGCCAAGTTGAAGATTTTATATCTATTAGACTAGAAGGGCAGGAGGAGGTGACAGACCTATACTATAGAAATATAAGTTTGACAAATGAGTGCAGGATGGTCTGGAGTGGGGAAGAGATGTGAGGCAGGGAGACCCACGAGCAAGCTCTTAAAGTAGTCCAGGCACAAGTGATGAGGACTTGGACCAGAGTGGTGGGAGTGATAAAGGAGACAAGAGGGCAAATATAAGAGTTATTAGGAAAGTAGAATCTAGCCCTGGTTATCTAAGCTGCTAAGGGAGCATCAGACCAACTGGCAATAAAAGATATAACTATCAACTAAAATTTTGAAAATTTCCCTGACAATTCAAGCCACTGGTAACATTGATGGAATTAGATGGAAGAAGTGATCTCTTACCACACAAATAGTTCTGGGAGCCAATTAGTATATCATTCTAATATATAACACTGTCTTGGGTCTACTCAACAATTTGCCCAACTCTGCCTGGGTTTTCCAAATAAAAAAATAGCAGGACATTTATTTCAACTTTCTCTCCTCTCTCTAATTTTGCTCTTATAGGTTAAAAGCCAAGGAGCTAAGGGTTGTTCTTGGTGATCAAGACCTGATTAAGCCTGAAGTCAGTGAACAGACATTTAAGGTGGAGAAGATATTTTCCCACCCAGATTATTATGATGACAGCGAGGTTCCCTATAATGATATTGGCAAGTATCTTCTATCGTAGGGTCACAATTCTTGGATGTATTTTCCTGAGTGCTTGGATATGAAAAATTCTAGAAACCTTACTGGTTGTAAACATTGTAAAGCCTAGAAGTTTCCATTTGCATTTAAGGAACCTCTTTAAAATGATGCTTAATTTGAATTTGTGCGGTGGATAGGAGAAGGGAACCAAGCTTATAATTTCATTGTTTTAAGGAATTCACGGAGAAAGAACAATCTGTATTGATACAGATCAGCCCCTGAGAGATGCAGATCACCACCTATACACACATTTGTTCACTCTTCATCCCAAATAGAAAGGAGTGATGGGGGGTGCCCTTACTCACTGGTCACTCCCCCCAAAGGCAGACCCTTGAGGTGATGTGATCTGAGGAACAGGAAATGAGACAATGGTACTTGGGCAGCTCCTGTGGGTAAAGCTAGTGTAGGTTTTAACTGCCCTGAGATGCCAATTCTAGAGTCTCCACTTCCTTCTGGTAGGGAGTTTGGGGGCTTGATCAGTTGCCAGGTAGGGAAGAGGGGAATGTTGGGGGATAAAGACAGGTGTGATTATGTTAGAGATAAACCTTACAACTGGCTATCACAGTATGAGTAGGGAGCAACCAGACTTCCCACCTACCATTTAATTGATTGAAGACTAAAAGTTGTCAGATATGAACACTCTGAAGCTCTCTAGAACTTTAGGACTCAAGGGATCTGAAACTAACTTAATAGTGGTAATGACTGATAACAATTTAAAATGTTTCCCAGCAAGATTTAAAATTTAACAGAGATCAGATTGTTAGGCTAGATGAATAACAAGCATTAAGATATTTCAGGTCTCACCAAATAGATAGAGAAAATATATGGGAAGTTTGAAATTTTTTGAACTTCCTAAAATCAAACTATATGCATGTCTGCTAAATAAGAGCTTCCCTGTCATTTATGACTCTACATACCTGCCTAGTATAGTTGTGAAAAGGGTATTGTACCTAGAAATAGGGGAGACCTGGGTTTGAATCCTGTCTGATTGTCATTTAATTTCTCTGAATGTTATTTTCTTCAACTATAAAACAGCATGAAAATATCCCATTTATGAGTCTCAAATGAGATAATCTGTATTTTATATCGTAAAGCAATGAATGTATCAACATTAGTTGCCATTTACACACCCATTACTGCACAGAAGTCATCACCAAAGTATAAATGAAGCAAGTCCCTGATTCTTAGAAGATTAACCATAGACTAACATGAATGACAAAATCCAGATATTTCTACCCCCACCTCTTCTCTTGATAGCAGCTTCTCATTTCTTCCTTTTTTTGTTGTCTAGCTTTGCTCAAATTAAAGCCAGTGAATGGCCATTGTGCTCAAGAAACTAAATATGTAAAGACGGTATGCTTATCTGAGGAACCATTTCCTACTGGGACAGAATGCTACATTTCTGGATGGGGAAAGACATCAACAGGTAAGATCCTCAATGAATAAATGTTGTTTCTCCCTGCTGTGCCCATACGTCCCCAGTTGGATTGAACAAGTCTCCTCAGGGACGAAACATCAGACCTCAGAGACAGAATCCCTCCTTCTAAAACTGAAATGAAAATATCGATAAGTTTCCACACAAACTATTTATCTTCGCCCATTCTTAGTCAATGTTTGAAAAACAGGGCCCTGTATTTATGGTATTATAGGTCATCTTTTTTTTTTCCAGAAAAGAGGAACCTGGAGTTTTATTTCAATTACTTGATGAGAATTAAAAATTACATTATTTTCAAACCTAGCTTTTATTTTAGGAACATAGTAAAAATTGATTTCTCTCCTTTCCTCTCCCCCTTCATCTCCTCATTATTTAGTTGAAGTTAAAAACAGGTTTAAATGGATTAAGAGATGACAAAAAAAAACAAAACAAAACATGTGTATAATTTTCAGGTTAACCACTAGGATTGGCCAACAGGGAATTTCAACTGACTTTTAGTTAATTCAGGGTTAACCAGAAAACCTTTTTTTTTTTTAAATAAATATTCCTCAAGTTAAAATTTTTTCCCTGCCTTCTTGCATTAGGGGCTGTAAATTGCAGAAAGGCAGATTGTGACTTGACGTAAGAGGCACCAATTTTGTAACATCTAAAGCTACCCCAAAGTAAGATTAAGGGGAGAAGGGGTTCCTTCTGACTGGAGGTCTTTTAACAAAATCCGGATAACCACTTGTTAGATATTTTTGTGAAGAGAATTCTCTGCCAGGTCAGACTTGACTCACTGGCCTCTGAGGTTAAATCTATCAATCTCTGAAATTATTTCATTCAGAAATTTTGTGGGGATGGAAGAGATACATGACCCAAGTAAGTAGTCTGTATTCATCTATGGATACGCTGGAAGACTTGTTGGTTTTTTGAAGACTCCTGGTATCTTCCTGTGTTAATGTCAGACTCTTTTAAAACCAGAGAAGAGAAAATGTCTGGAGTCTAAACTTCAAACTACTATGGCGGGGTGGTGTGTGTGTGTGTGTGGGGGGGTGCTGCATTATTTTAAATTGTATCTGCCCCAATTCCAAGTACACTCCATCAGTACATATTAAATATTCCTCAACAAATATTCTTTTTAAAAAATTTTATAATATTTTATTTGATCATTTCCAAGCATTATTCATTAAAGACAAAGATCATTTTCTTTTCCTCCCCCCCTGCCCCCCATAGCCGACACGTGATTCCACTGGGTATCACATGTGTTCTTGATTCGAACCCATTGCCATGTTGTTAATATTTGCATTAGAGTGTTTGTTTAGAGTCTCTCCTCTGTCATGTCCCCTCAACTACTGTAGTCAGGCAGTTGCCTGAATAGTGTTTTTTTCTCCTAGATCCCTGCAGATTGTTCAGGGCCATTACACCACCACTAATGGAGTAGTCCATTACGTTCGATTATACCACAGTGTATTAGTCTCTGTGTACAAGGTTCTCCTGGTTCTGCTCCTCTCGCTCTGCATCACTTCCTGGAGGTTGTTCTAGTCTCCATGGAATTCCTCCACTTTATTATTCCTTTTAGCACAATAGTATTCCATCACCAACATATACCACAATTTGTTCAGCCATTCCCCAATTGATGGGCATCCCCTCGTTTTCCAATTTTTGGACACCACAAAGAGCGCAGCTATGAATATTTTTGTACAAGTCTTTTTATCCATTATCTCTTTGGGGTACAGACCCAGCAGTGCTATGGCTGGATCAAAGGGTAGATATTCTTTTCTCGCCCTTTGGGCATAGTTCCAAATTGCCCTCCAGAATGGTTGGATCAGTTCACAACTCCACCAGCAATGAATTAATGTCCCTACTTTGCCATATCCCCTCCAGCATTCACTGCTTTCCTCTCCTATCATGTTAGCCAATCTGCTAGGTGTGAGGTGATACCTCAGAGTTGTTTTGATCTGCATCTTCATATAGTTCCTGTGTTTGTCTCAGGAGATAGATTCCTAGGTATTTTATTTTGTCTAAGGTGATTTTGAATGGGATTTCTCTTTCTAGTTTTTGCTGCTGAGCTGTATTGGAGTTATATAGAAATGCTGATGACTTATGTGGGTTTATTTTGTCTCCTGCAACTTTGCTAAAGTTGTTGATTATTTCAATTAGCTTTTTGGTTGAATCTCTAGAATTCTTTAAGTAGACCATCATGTCATCTGCAAAGAGTGATAACTTGGTCTCCTCCTTGCCTATTTGGATGCCTTCAATTTCTTTTTCTTCTCTAATTGCTACTGCTAGTGTTTCTAGTACAATGTCAAATAGTAGAGGTGATAATGGGCATCCTTGTTTCACTCCTGATCTTATTGGGAATGCATCTAGTTTAGCCCCATTGCAGATGATATTAGCTGATGGTTTTAGATATATACTGTTTATTGTTTTTAGGAATGACCCTTCTATTCCTGTGCTTTCTAGTGTTTTTAATAGTAATGGGTGTTGTATTTTATCAAAGGCTTTTTCTGCATCTATTGAGATAATCATGTGGTTCTTGTTGGTTTGCTTGTTGATGTGGTCAATTATGTGAATGGTTTTCCTAATATTGAACCAGCCCTGCATCCCTGGTATAAATCCTACTTGATCATGGTGGATGACCCTTCTTATCACTTGCTGGAGTCTTTTTGCTAGTATCCTATTTAAGATTTTTGCATCTATATTCATTAGGGAGATTGGTCTATAGTTTTCTTTCTCTGTTTTTGACCTGCCTGGTTTTGATTGTCTTAATTTCTTCTTCATCAGAGGTGATGTCCCCCTTTTCATCTTTGATGCTGTTAATTTGCTTTTCTTCCTTCCTTTTTTTAATTAGATTGACCAGTACTTTGTCTATTTTGTTTGTTTTTTCAAAGTACCAGCTTCTTGTCTTATTTATTAAATCAATAGTTCTATCACTTTCGATTTTATTACTTTCTCCCTTAATTTTTAGGATTTCTAGTTTGGTTTTCTGCTGGGGTTTTTTAATTTGATCGCTTTTGAGTTTTTTTATTTGCATTTCCAATTGATTGATCTCTGCTCTCCCTAGTTTGTTAATATATGCACTCAGGGATATGAATTTACCTCTGATTACCACTTTGGCTGCATCCCAAAAGGTTTGAAAGGATGTCTTGCCATTGTCATTTTCCTCGATGAAATTATTAATTGTTTCTATGATTTCTTCTCTAACTAGCTGATTTTGGAGTATCATATTGTTTAACTTCCAATTTAGTTTTTGATTTGGTTTTCCATGTACCATTACTAATCATTATTTTTATTGCCTTTTGATCTGAAAAGGCTGCATTTATTATTTCTGCTTTTCTGCATTTGTGTGCCATGTTTCTGTGACCTAGTGTATGGTCAATCTTTGTGAATGTGCCATGTGGTGCTGAGAAGAAGGTGTATTCCTTTTTATCCCTATTTATTTTTCTCCATATGTCTATTAATTCTAATTTTTCTAAGATTTCATTCACTTCTTTTACTTCTTTCTTATTTATTTTTTGATTTGATTTATCTAAATTTGATAATGGTTGGTTTAAGTCTCCCACTAATATGGTTTTACTGTCTATTTCTTCCTTCAATTCTCCATTAGAAATTTGGGTGCTATATTATCTGGTGCATACATGTTGATTAGTGATATTTCCTCATTATCTAAAGTCTCTTTTAACAAAATATAATTACCTTCCCTATCCCTTTTGATCAGGTCTATTTTTGCTTTGGCTTTATCAGATATCATGATTACCACTCCTGCCTTCTTTCTGTCAGTTGATGCCCAGAAGGTCTTACTCCATCCTTTAATTCTGACATTGTGGGTGTCTACCTGCCTCATGTGTGTTTCTTGAAGACAACATATGGTAGGGTTTTGGATTCTAATCCATCTGCTATTTGTCTATGTTTTATGGGTGAGTTCATCCCATTCACTTTCAAAGTTATGACTGTCACTGGTGGACTCCCTGGCATTTTGATATCCTTCCCTAATTCTAACCTTTCTTCTTCAGCTCTACCTTTTAGTCCAGTGATTTACTTTAAATCAGTCCCCCTTGTCCCCTCCCTTGATATGTTTCCCTTTCTAGTCCCTCCCTTTTTGTTCCCCTCCCTCCCCCCTCTTCTTCCCTCCCTTTTTTGTGTTCCCTCCCCCCTACCCCCCTTGGTTTTCCCTTCTCCCTTCACTTGTTGGGTAAGATAGAATTCAAGATCCCAATGGATCTGGATGTTCTTTCCTCTCAGAGTTGATTTCCCTGAGAGTAAGGTTTAAGTAAAAACTCTCTTCCTCTCCTTCTTATAGGAGTTTTCTTCCCCTTTCCTTCCCGTGTGAATCTTTGTGTGAGAAAGATTATTCTATTTGGTCTTTCTTTTCCCCCTATTTACACATTACATTTCCCACACATGTTAGTATATATAGAATGATATAAATGTAGTCCTTATAGAAGAGAGTTTGAGTAAAAGAAAAAGATAACATCTTTCTCCTTTTCCCTTTCCTTCATATTTACCTTTTCAGGTATTCCATGCTCTTTGTTTTTTGATATTGAACTTTCCACAGAGCTCTGGTCTTTTCTTTTCAAAAACTTGGAAATCTTCTATTTTGTTGAATGCCCATAGTTTCCCTTGGAAGTTTATAGTCAGTTTTGCTGGATAGCTGATTCTTGGTTGAAGACACAGCTCTCTTGCCTTTCTGAAAATCATGTTCCATGCCTTATGATCATTCAGAGTGGAACTTGCAAGGTCTTGTGTGACCCTGATTGGCATTCCTTTATATCTAAATTGTCTTTTTCTGGCTTCTTGTAGGACTTTTTCTTTTGTTTGAAAGCTTTGGAATTTGGCAATTACATTCCTGGGAGTTGTCTTTTGGGGATTTAGTGTAGAGGGTGTTCTGTGAGCTCTGTCAGTGGCTGTATTGCCCCCTTGTTCGAGAATCTCTGGGCAATTTTCTTTGATTATATCTTGTTTTAAGCTGTCAAGTTTGCTGTTTATTTCTGGCTTTTCTGGAAGTCCAATTATTCTTAAATTATCTCTTCTCCCTCTATTTTCCAAGTCTGTCACCTTGTCAGTGAGATATTTTATGTTCTCTTCTAATTTCTTGGTCTTTCAGCTTTGCTTTATTAATTCTTGCTCCTTGTCTTTGAGTTGCCTGATTCTGACTTTTAAAGCCTGGTTTTCTTTTACAGTTTGGTCAAACTGGTTTTGTAGATGCATGAATTTCTTTTGCATTATTTCCCACTCTTCCTCCCAGAAGGCTTCCATCTTTTTGATCCTTTCCGATTCAAATTCTTCATGGGTTTGTGCAGAGTTTCCATTTCCTTTGGAAGTTTTTGGAGCATTTGCTTGTGTTTCCTCTTCTATCTCCTCTGTACTTTGTATTTTTGCTCCATAAAATGTATCCAAATTCGCCCCCTTCTTCTTGTTTTTCTTGGAATTTTGGGGCTTTTGTGCTTCTGTGGAGTTTGCCATCTCTATCTGAGTGGGGAGGCCTAGCTTTTCTTATCTCTGTCTGGTGTTCAGAGGTTTTAGCCCTAGGCAGATTGTCCATTCTATGCAGTTGTTATTCTGTCTTCCTGGGGAAGCCAGGAATTGCTGGTGTTTCTGTGTTACTGACCTCCTCAGTTCCCTCCGGATGCTTCTGATGCTTCTCCATTGCCTTACTTCCACGCTCTGAGCCTGGCTTGGCCCTTTCCGCGGGGTGTTTGTTTCTGTGCCTTAGCCGGCTAGAAGAGCCTACACTCTGAGGGGGGAGGAGCTGTGGCTTCCCGGAGCTCTGAGGGCTCTTGATAAGATTAACTTTCTCTAGGTTGCACTGAGTATGCCCTGAGGTAGGGACCTTCTGTGAGACTCAGATGGAAGGATCCAGCCAGGGGGCTGCAGGCTCCCCCCGTCTCTTTCTGTTTCCCTGCTTTCTGTGTTGGGTGCCCTCTCATTGTTTTCAGGAAGCAGCCTTCAGAATAGCTGGCTCCTGAGGCCCTTTTGCCAGCCCTGAGGGTTATTGTTGTTTCAGAGGACCCTGCTCTCTGAGGGGGGAGGGGCCGTGGCTTCCTGGAGCTCTGAGGGCTGGTGATAGGATTAACCTCAGACTGAGTATGCCCTGAAGCAGGGACCTTTGGTGAGACTCAGATGGAAGGATCTGATCAGGGGGTTACCGGCTCCCCGTCTCTCTCTGTTTCCCTGCCATCTGGGTGCCCCCTTGACTGGGTCAGGTTGTTTTCAGGAAGCGGCCTTCAGGATAGCTGGCCCTGAGGCTCTGAGGTTCCCTCTGCTGCCTCAGACTCAGCGCTCTGGGTTGGGGGGATGGGTCCTGGGACCTTCCTTCTGCCTACCCCTTAGGTCCGAGAGATCTCGTGTTCTGGCTTTTGGGGGGGGCCTTACCTTTTGATCCAGGTCCAGATCCAGGAGGAGGATTCCCGGGGTCTATGCTGTTGTTCGTTTTGAAATTCGGTGCCTTAGGAGCATATAGTTTGAGCTCGGTAGGGAAGGGTTTCCGGAGATCTGAACTTTAGCTTTCTCTAAGCCGCCATATTGACCGGAAGTCCTCCAACAAATATTCTTTGAATAAATAAATGAATGGATAATATAAAATTCTAGTTTGTTAGAATTTAGCTAAATGTCATTGCTAAAATAACAAGAGAAAATTAGCTTAAAGGTAGTAGGTAGATAGGATGATGCAGTTAGAGTCAGTGAAACCTGATTTCAAATTCAGCCTAGACGCTTAATTAACTGTATGACCCTGGTCAAGCCACTTAACTTTTGGCTGCCTAAGTTTCCTCAACTATAAAATGAAGATAATAATTATATGTTCCTCCCAGTGTGTTATTGAAAAAATCACATGAAATAATATTTTTAAGGCACTTGGCTTTACATGTATGTAAAACTTGGCACATAGTAGGTTCTTAATAAGCCCATTCATTTCATTGCTTCCTCTTTCTTTAGAATCAGAAGAGCCACCTTCTTCTGTGTTATTTATGGACTAATCATTTGAACCTCTCGAGATGTCAGTCTCCTAATCTATAAAAACAAAGGAATTAAACTAAGTTCTGGGTATAGAGGCCATCTGATACTGAGTTTAAAACTACTTAAAGATTTTAACAAAAATAAATTGGTGTCTTATTAACTAGTGTATAAGAATGAGGGTTTAATCTGCTAGCTACTATTCATCAAATGTCATGCTAACAGACTAAGATCAATTAATAACTTTAATTGAAGCTGAATACAATTAAATATTAATTAAGCTCACACAACTAACATACATTTAAATTTTTGATCATATGATTGCTAAAAGGTAAAACATAAAACAAAAAATCACAAATGCCCCTGCATGAAAAACATTAAGTGCCTACTATGTTCCAGGTACAAAGATAAAAACAGTCCTTTCCTCAAGGGAGCTCACAATCTGAATGATCCAGATGCTGATCTCCAAGGGCCCTCCTAGTTGTGATTAAATGACCTTTTTTTAAATAATGTAGTTGAAATATGCAATACTTCTCTAGTGATACAAATTTATTTGGTGCCCCCAAATCACAAATTTCAAGCTAATAATAGTAACAATAGCAAATAATATTCATAGAGCACTTTAAGGTTTACCAAGTACTTCATAAATATTTCCTTGACAACCTTAAGAAAATGTCAAATGTTGGAGATTCTGTGGAAAAACAGGCACATTAATGTCCTGTTAGGAGCTGATGCATTGGTTCAACTATTTAGAAAAGCAATTTGTAATCATGCCCCAGAAGTCACTAATTTGTGCATATCCTCTGACATAGTTCTTTATCAATTAATTTAATTTAATTTAATTTAATCAAACAAAGAGAAGGACCTACATGTACAAAAAATATTTATAGCAGCTTTTTGGGAAGATAGAAGGTGGGGAGGGTGGTAACAAAGAACTAGAAACCTAGAATTTGAACATGAAGTGGGAAAGCCTAAATAAATTAACGTATATTAATAGAATGAAATGCTAAGATAATAGTACTTTTTAAATTAATAAAAGGATAGTTTCAAAGAAACCTGGGAAGACTTTGATGACTTGATGCAGAGTTAAGTTAGCAGAACCCAGAGAATAATTTATATAAAAATAACAACATTTAAAGACAATGTAATAACTCTCAATGTAATAACCAACCACAATTCCAGAGAACCAGTGATAAAGCATACTACTTAACTCCTGACAGATAATAGAATAAGACATATTTTTTGGATGTGACCAATGCCAGATTTTTATTTTCTTGAATAAGCATGTATGTCACAAAGTTCTGGTTTTCTTTCTCCCTAATCCTTGAGGGAGCATGGAGGAAAGAGATAACAATAAATTTTTGTTAAATGCAATCTTTTTCATTTAATTTAAATTTTTTTTCTTTTTAAGAACCCTTAAAGACCATCTAGTCTACTTCTCTCATTTATAGATGAAAAAACTGAAGAGATTAAATAATTTGCCCAAGATCATATAGAAAGCAAATGACCATCACGTTTTGAACCTATCTTCTAATTTCAAATTCAGCATCTTGTCCACTTCTCCTTTATGAATATTATCAATCTCAGCAATGATCATTTGACACCTTTGTAACTAGAGACTGATGATACAAACCAAAGAAAATATGAGTTGGTTTCCATATTTTGAGAGTAGGAAAATTATGAATCTGGACAGTTGACAATCTGATTTATGGGGGAGGCGCTATTTATCTTGAAGGGAGAGGTAATCTGATTTCATGGATAGAGTATTTGAATGGGAGTCAGGAAGACCTGAGTCCAAATTCTGACTCTAACATTTACTAGGTATATGACTTCACTCAAGCCCTCTATGAGTCCCAGGTAATTCTCTTAAGACATCTACTAAGCAATAGAGGATTGGTTTGCTTTCTGCCTTATACTGGACAGAATTATTTGACCCCTGAAATCATGAATTCTTGAAGTATTAACATATTGATTTAGCTTAAGAGGATATCTAATATTCTCAAGTCTTTCTGCTTCTTAGAAAATTCTTCCTGCTTTCCCAAATTTTGTGACTTCTTCCAAAAACCTTGAGAGTAGTAGGATTCTCTGTTTCACCAAGAATGACATTTGTCCTTTCTTCTTATGTAGGAAAAGAGTCTCAACATCTCCTGGATGCCAACGTCAAACTGATCTCCAAATCTCATTGTAATGCACCTGACCAATATGATAACTTGGTTGATGACACCATGATCTGTGCAGGCATACAGGGGACCGACTCCTGCCAAGTATGTCATATTTCACTAATCAAATTGGGTTGGGTGGGATGGGGGGATGTTTTGTAAAAAAATTGTATTACTATTGAATGAACTCCATATAACCCCTACATTGAGGGGAGGGACGTACACTGAAGGAAAGGATCCTTATAGGCTAACCATGCCATTTCAATTTATAATCCTTGTGTTTCAAGAACATTTGAGCATTTTCAAGAATCATTTGAACAAGAGTATGTCAGAATCCATGTAATGACAGGCATATAATACTGCATGCACTTGGGCTTATTGACACCATTCATGTCAATATTATAAATCCCATGAAAATCCACAGGATTTAGTGTTCTAAGCCTTGGGCTGGGAATTAGAAGGGTACTTCTGGTAATTCACAGGAATACTTCCAGACATAAATCAGAAAGCATGGATGAGATTTACAGTCTTGGACAAGAAATGAAAGACTTAGAAGGACAGGTGGTTATTTTTGTCACTGTTGCAACCGAAGGCAAGGGTTACAGAAGAGAAAAGCAAATCTGAGAACTAAACATCCCATTATGATGATATCTAAGAATCAGATTTAAATTTCTAAGATGTTGCTTTAAATATATAGAAATGAGAGTTTCCTTGGTAGGGATGGAGTGCATCTAACAAGGGCTGATTGGTTTTTGGTTTTTGATTTATATATTTGCCTAGAGTCAAGGTATAAAATTCAAATAGGAAACTTTTGTCATCTAAATATTTATTTCTTCCAAAAACAGAGAAGCTAATTATTTTTTGGCTTCTCTTTGTGATATTTTCATGCTTAAAAAAGGTAGATGAAGTTTTGAACTGTTGTTATTCGAAACCTGTTTTGATAAACTAAGAAAATTAATCTCTGGGGCAGGGAAACTAGAAGCTTAGGTGGAAGTGGTGTGTCCATCTTAGAATTTGTAATAGGAAAAAAAGAAGAAACACAACCAACAAACTGAAAAACAGAAGAAAAAATATGGAAGAGTATAGGAAGCCAGACACACTAGCACACTGTTGATAGAGCTGGGAATTGTTCCAGCCATTGTGAAAAGTAACTTGTATTTATGCAGGAGGAAAAGTAACTAAAAATTCCAAATCTTTTGACCCAGAGAACCTATTTCTAGCATATACCCAAAGAAATTCAAAGACAGAATGAACTATGCTATATGTAGCCAAATATTTGTGACGATATCTAGTGTGGTAGTAAAGAATTGGAAACAAAGCAAGAGTGTCCATCCATTGATTAGGGAATGATTAAACCCAATGGTATATTATTGCATTAAGGAGAAATGACAAATAAGAATAATTCAGGAAAACATGAGAAGACCTAAGAATTGATTCCAGGAAAAATAACATACACAATAATGTAAGCCAACAGAACAAGAAAATAAAACAATGTGTATAATTTTAATGACCAAACTTGGTTTAAAAGAAGCGATGAGGGAAAAAAAAAGTCTCCCTCCTTTCATCAGAGAGATGGGTGACTATAGATGTAAAATGTTCACATGTCATCAGTCATGGACAATGTGTTGGTTTCCTCATGACAACTTTGGAAGGTAAATTGTGCAAGTATTTCTAATTTCCAGGTCAGAGATGAAGAAACTGAAGGAAAGAGAAATATTACTTTGTCCAAGGTATAAATAAGTAATGAAAGAGGAAATTCAACCAAAGTCAAGGGTTCTTTTTATTTTACTATGTTGGCCCTAATAATACCAATGTCTCTTCTTCAGATTTTCAAAAGAATCTTTTCCATCCTGTTGTTATGCTATATATAGTATGAGAAGCTAGAAAATTGATGCTAATGATTAAAGTGAAGATTGTGGGTTATCCATTGTTTGAATCATCCATTATATCCCTATTCCCTATTGCCACAGATGGGATGGCCTCTGGGGGCTACCCATCCAACCACAAGGATGGTCAAAAAGTCTTGGTGGTTGGATATGGGGTCATAGGTAGGGAACAAGCTCTACGGGAAAATATACAATTATTTTTCTGTTCCTTTCTTAGGTTTGAGAGTAATGAATATTCATTCCTTTCTTTTTCTGGCATCACCTTCAGGGCAGACACCAGAACCCCCACCCACCCTATCCCCTCACCAACAATTCTGTTATTATGACAAGGCTAACTATTTTATTTTCCTCTAGGGTGATTCTGGTGGCCCTTTAACCTGTGAAAGGGATGGTAAATACTATCTCTATGGGGTTGTGAGCTGGGGCTTTCAATGTGGAAAAAAACCAGGAGTCTATACTCTAGTCCCCAAGTTCCACAGCTGGATCAAAGATACCATTCGTGAAGAATCTGAATCATTTAGATGGTTCCTGAACTAGTAGCTGATAGAGGCAAAAGTTACAGCACCTTCATCACTCTACTCCTCTTCATTACATCATTGCCTTGTTGGCCAAAGCTAAAACCAACAAAGAAGGTCCACTCCCAAGAAGCAAGCAATCAGAGGAAGAAAGAACATTGGATTAATCAGGATTAGCCAAGAAACCTGTTTTATTCCTGACTCTTCCATTAACTAGCTGTGCTGGCCTTGGGCACGTCCCCTCTTGGGGTCTAAAATTTCTTCATTTGTACAATAAAGGGGGGTGTCATCAGATTGTGTGGTCTCCAAGGTCCTTCCCAGATAGAGCCAATCAATTTAAAAAGCTTCAATGGGGCTGAATAGACACAATTTCTTAGTTTATACTGAATCTGTCTTGTCCTTCATGACTCTCAAGCTAGCATTTTTACAATAGTTCTTCACACCTGCTCCTGCCCCCTCCCCAATTGTCTTCTATCATTTCCAAGAGAATCAAGGAAAAGACTACAAGTTCATTTGGATTGTTTCCTTCAGTTCATATGACTTTGTAGTCTGGAAATCAGCATTCTTAGAGCACAGGTCCAACCCAAGAACAATTATAACACGGATCCTTAGAGAATGAACCAAAGTGACTACAGTCACGTCTGACAACCTTTATTTACCATCATACATGGACCAAGTGCTAGACAGAACCAATGTTCAATATGGGATATTAAAATATTGAATTGAAAAATAAAGATCTATATTTCATTTCATGATAACACTGTGTTCAAATTTTTTTTTAAAGAAAAAAGTAAGAAAGAGACCCTAATCTATCAAGGATGATTTTGAAAAATTGTGAGGAGGGGGTGAGCACTGTCATGTGCCTTGGGTATTCAGAACCCCTCCTGGCATGTGAGGCTGGTTTCTCAGAGCCTCAGGAGTCTAAAATGTGCCTTTTTGAGGAGGTTGAGGGATAGAGAGAAGGGGGCTACTTCTGTGTCCAGTTTCTTTGTCATACACTCTGCATGGGGGCTGCTCATTTACAAGCAGATGGGCCTTCTTCCGTTTGACGTGCAGAATCTCAGTAGCATCTGGGTTCACATTTCCCTGGTTATTGTCTTCCTCCCCAGAGGGATCAGGCCCTGCCTGTGGAAATCAAAGGAACTCATCTGAGTAAAATCCAAAGCCCTCCTAAGAAGAAGAGTCTAAGATACCCTAGAAACATGTACAATTTCCCCTTCTCCTTTTCCAAAGCCCCTTCCCCACCCCTGCCCCCAAACCAAAACCCAAACTCTTAAGGCAAGAGAAGAGAGATGGAAAATCCAGTGCTCCATTTGGACATGATCTCTCTCCTCTAAGGAAGCCACAAACAAAAGCTATTTCCAATACTTGAGTCCCTGAGATCTTTTCAACAAAAATAAATAAGTTGTGGATCTGAAGTGCAGGCTGCTCCTGCTTGGTGCTAAGGTAGCCCAGCCCAGTTTTCCACTTCAGGTCAACAAGAGCTGAGCCCTTTGTAGACTGAATTTGGAGTTCCTACGCCTGGTCATCTCAGACACAGCAAAATGGGTACCTTATTGGCATGTTGCTTCACATTTCTTGAGTGACAGCCAATAATAAACTCAAGAGGAAACCAGGATGAGCTTGTGGCTTTTACAGCTGCCCCACTGGCTGAGGCAAGTTGGAGTTGAAATACTTACACAGAGACCCTGAGGTCTTAGGCCCCTGGCATTGGCCAGTTCAGCAGCCCTTCTAGCCATTTCCACTTTATAGGAGCCTGGAGGAGTCCAGCCAATGCCTCTAGTCAAGTTCAAGTCAGATTTATACTTGACCTGGATGGGGGTGGGGAAAGAGAAAGGAACACATCATTGGGGTTTGGGGTGATTTTGATGGGTTAGATAATGTATAAAAACATAGCTATGAGTCAAGAATTTTTTTCTGCCAATGAAAGATGCCATGAAACTCTTCATCTTGTACAAAAAGATCCCTCTTATCCAAAGTTGAACTCAATGACTTACAGACTCCTCGTGGCATTCTCCCTTCCCTCTTTTCATTGGGGGGAATTAGCTACAACAGGAGAAAGTATGAAAGGACACTAGGATGGACATTAGAAGGCCTAGATTCTAATCTTGCCTCTGCCACAAACTAGCCATATCGCTTTGGGCAATGGACCTTCCCATTTTGGGACTCGGTTTCTCCCTCTGTAAAATGAGGGTGGCTGGTCTGAATGAGCTCTAAAATGACTAATATTCAATGTTCATGCTCTATACCATGTTTTTACCCTCGAGTCTATGGATCCCTCATGGGATTGTAAATAGATTTCAGGGGGCCATCAACTTGGATGGGGAAAAAGTTATCTTCACTAATCTTTGGTTTCCTTTGTATTCCTACATAGTTCATTTTATGCATTTAAAAATATTAGTCCAAGAAGAGGTCCACAAATTTCACCAAACTGCCAGAGGAACCCATGACATACACACAAAAAGGATTAAAATCCCTTTTCTCTATGTTTCTATGTCAACCAAGTTTCACACTGCCCAGCACTCTCCAGTGAAATATATAGAACCAAATCCTATCTAATGTTCCCCTGGAGTGTGTCACGCCACAGTCATAGCATTAAAACGCCGGGCACTAACCCGGACAAAATATCTTTAAAGAGTGATTGAAATACGGTCCACTGAAACATTTTGAAGCTATTCAATGGATCACCCATCACGTTGTTAGTAAAAGAATAATTGGAACTGACCTATAGAGTAGTCACACCTAGAGATTTCTGCTGGCCCTGGAGTCAGAGGAGCCGGGTTCTAATCTTGCCTCAGACTCATTATCTAGGTCACATTGGGCAATAAGCTTCAGTTTCCTCCTTTATCAAATGAGAGATTTAGACCAAATGGCTTCTGAGGTTCCTTCTAACGCTAGGCCTACAGTCACTTGCCCAGGTTAATCCAATAATAAATGTCTGAGGAAGGTTTTGAACCCAGGTCTTCCTGATGGAAACCTCCTCCATCCCTTAGTCCACAACTACGCTCAGGCTGCCCACTCCGATGCTCTTTCTATTGCGTCCTATCCGTGTAGAATGAGTTAATGAGGTTAGGGATGCTCGAGCTACTTGGGAGCCTGGAGAGTATGAAAAAGAGGAAGGGTCCGAGGGCCGGGGAGGAGCCGGGAGTCTCCCACTCACGTCGCTCTGCAGCTGGTGGGCTCTCTGGGCATGCTTCAGGTGGAGCTGCTCTGGGTCGCAGGTGTACTGGTGCAGGGGCTGTCTGTAGTTCACATCGCTGGCCAGCTGCTGGCTCCGCTTGGCCTGGACGAAGCCAGGCTGGTCCATCCGGCTCTGGAACTGCGACCTCCCCTTCAAGAACTCCCTTTTGTACTCGTTGTCGCTCTGCAGCTTCCCCACGGCCAGGAAGTGCTTCGTCCTCGGGTCGTCACTCACACTGCGGTACCCAATCTGCAGGCCCCGATCCCGCAGGAAGGCCTCCTTGTACCTGAACTGCAGGAAAGGAGGCAGGACTTCACTGACCATTCACTGGCACCATAGGTGTGATGGGATACAGTGTAACGGGATGCAGCACAGAATAGAACATGACATATGACAGAACACTCAATGCCATAGCATATGATGGCATATAGTAATATAACACGATATAATGAAGTGTAAGATGAGGTAATGGAGTGCAATAAATATAATGTAATATATACGATATAAGATAATGTAATATGATGTATAATGTAGTATAGTACATAACAATATATAATATATATTGATATCTGTATCAATATATATGATATGATATATTATATAACATAGATGACAATATAACATGTATAACGTAACATAACAATATAACACAACATAACATAATATAATATAATTAATATAATATTCATTGGTGACATCCTTATTCACCAGACCATCTCAATGGACTCCCAGTCACTATGATTTATGGTCTAAATATATATACATATATGTAATTGTTAATATTCAGTCATTTTTCAGTCATGTCTGATTCTTTTTTTAAAAAACCCTTACCTTCCACCTTAGAACTAATACTGTATATTAGCTCCAAGACAGAAGAGTGGTAAGGGCTAGGCAGTGTGGGTTAAGTGAAGTGACTTGCCTGGGGTCATATAGTTAAGTTTCTAAGGCCAGATTTGAACCTAGAACCTCCCATTTCTAAGCCAGGCTCTTAATCCAGTGATCCACCCAGCTGCCCCATGTCTGACTCTTCATGACTCCTTTTTGGAGTTTTCTTGGCAAAGATACTGACATGGTTTGCCATTCTCTTCTCAGGCTCATTTTACAAATAAAGAAAATTTTGATAAATAGGGTTAAATGACTTGCCCAGGTTCACATAGCTAGTAAGTATTGGAGTCCATACTTGACTTAGGATGCACACCTATATATGCACTTATTTGTGTCTATGTTTTTGTATATAAATACACAAAGCACATGTATATGTATGTATGTATGTATCTGTCTGTCTATCTATCTATCTATCTATCTATCTATCTATCTATCCATCTGTCTATCTAGCTAGCTAACTAGCTATCCAACTATCTGTCTGTCTATCCATCCATCTATCTATCCATCTATCTATCTATCTATCTATCTATCTATCTATCTATCTATCTGTCTGTCTGTC
This sequence comes from Monodelphis domestica, assembly GCF_027887165.1. Classification (NCBI taxonomy): domain Eukaryota; kingdom Metazoa; phylum Chordata; class Mammalia; order Didelphimorphia; family Didelphidae; genus Monodelphis; species Monodelphis domestica. Next base: position 101,773,610 of record NC_077227.1, on the reverse strand, counting down.
TGTCTGTCTATCTATCTGTCTGTCTATCTATCTATCTGTCCATCTGTCTGTCTGTCTGTCTATCTATCCATCCATCTATCCATCTGTCTATCTAGCTATCTATCTAGCTAACTAGCTATCCAACTATCTGTCTGTCTATCCATCCATCTATCTATCATCTATCTATCTATCTATCTATCTATCTATCTATCTATCTATCTATTTATCTATCTATCTATCCGTCTGTCTGTCTGTCTGTCTGTCTATCTATCTATCTATCTATCTATCCATCCATCCATCTATCCATCTGTCTATCTAGCTATCTAGCTAGCTAACTAGCTATCCAACTATCTGTCTGTCTATCCATCCATCTATCTATCATCTATCTATCTATCTATCTATCTATCTATCTATCTATCTATCTATCTATCAAGCCACCTATCTGTCTGTCTGTCTATCCATCTGTCTGTCTGTCTGTCTGTCTATCTATCTATCTATCTATCTATCTATCTATCTACCCATCTATCCACCTATCTATCCATCCATCTATCTAGCTCTCTATTTCTCAATCTATCTATCACTCTGTCTATCTATCTTCCTATCTAACTCAGTGGATAGGGCTCTGGGCCTGGAATCATGGAGACCTGAATTCAAATTTGGCCTCAGTCACTTACTAGCTGTGTGACTCTGGGCAAGTCACTTAACTCTTTTTTGGTGGGGCCTAAATTCTGTTTACCTCAATTTTCTGTACTGTGAAATGGGAATGATAGCAGTATCTATTTCACAGCATTGTTATGAGAATAAGATGATATTTATAAAAAGTATTTAGCACAGTGTTATATAAATGCTTATTCCCTTTCCCTTCTCTTCTATATATGGCTCCAGAAGGAAGAGGAATGTCTCTTTTCACAGTTACTGCTTTCCCATTCTAGGGTAAAATGCTATAATCCAAGGAGTTCCCTTCAAAGGAAGCTTTTTTTTGTTGTTGTTGTTGTTGGTGGTATAAAGTACATGATTCAGCTCCTTGTTAATTGACTTTATGCACTATTTACTTTTAAGCAGGTCATTTTTCAATACATCCCTTTCAAATAACTCCTGGCTAAGGTCTAGAATAGTTTCCATTGAAATCTATAACTAGGGAACAAAGTGGGATCTATTTTCCTTGGGTTCTGGCTATCTGTTTCCAAATCACAGTAAAGCTACATAGTCTGGGATAGTGGATGCAGAGAAAGAGGCTTAGGTCAGGGTTCCTTACATCACTGGCAATTTCTCGGGAGGCTCTGGCAGTCTGGAAAGGGATAGCATCCAGCCTGAAGTCATAGCCAGCTGCTCGGATCTGTTCCCAAGAAGTCTTATATGATTTCTGAGTGGGAGAGAGAAAGAGACAGACAGACAGACAGACAGACAGAGAATAAGTTGCTTTAAGTGCTCCATAAATTTGTTGCAAATACCAAATGCCTTCCTGAATTTGTGGTTACTTTAGACTGGGATCTTTAAACGCAGACAAGAATAGTGATCAGTGCTTCATTCTGGGAATTTGTTCACTCTTGAATTCACTCATTCAGCAAATATTCATTGAGCACCCACTTTGTGGAAAATACTTTGGAGTTCTTGATAGTCTATGAAACTGTGCAATCAGCATTTAAAAATAACATTTGAAACATATATAATATTCCACAGTTTATGAAACTGTGAGATGACACAAATTGAAAAATGACAAAAATATTACTTCCTTCATTTGATAGATGATAAAAATGGAGATTCAGAGATGTGAATCGATTTACCTAAGGTCACAGAACTAGCATTACAGTCAGAACTAGAACCCAGATCTCATCAGGGCTCTTAGTCTGATTCTACCACCCATAACACCCCTCCATATTGACTTTTGACACAGCCTCCTGGGTTTTGTAGCATCTGAACATCAGAAGGAACACTTTCAAGGGGAAAAAATGACTCTTCAAACCTTTCCAATATCTTGGTCTTAAAGTCTCAGCATATGTATTTTCATTAGCTTTTCTGGCTTTATGGGAAACCTTTTCAAACTGACTTTGATGCCATACAATCCATTTTTTGTTCTGAGGTACCCTAAATCTAGTTTCCACCCCTGGTGCCAACATCTAGGCAAGAGCCTTCACTTGCATTTAATATACTGTCAAAAACCCTGGTTGAGTATGTGCCCCATGTATTTAATATCTTCCTCTATCAGGGTCCCCTTTTATGCTTTCCCTTTCAAGTTGCACTTACACACCCCCCAGGTATTTGTAATCATGTCCTTCAGGAGGTCCTCAGGTAGAGCTCCACATTACCAATATAGGCATCAAACTCTTCATAGCCTTCATGTATTAAAGAGGTTTTTCTCTCCCAAAAAATAACTGAGAGGATCCATGAAAGGTGTCGCATGGAGATCTCAGTGGATAGCTGTCCTTTATTCATCCACAGAGAAGAGAGGCAGCAGGAAATAGTTGCTAGACCATAAGCCCAGCAGATTGAAAAGCTGTGTCTTCAGCCCAGCTCTGTTGATGACTCCTCTGTAAGTCAGGTAGGGCAGGTCACTGGCCTATGTGGGCTGGGTGGGGAGGGGGGCTTTTAGTTTTGCCCCTTGAAAAATGAGTTTTGTGCCACTGGCTTCTGTTTTCCCAAGGAAGCTTAGAACATTGATCAGAGAAGTTGGAATGGGTAAACTGAAAAAAAATATCATCATGATGCATTATTCCTAAGACTTTAGTTGGGTCAACGTGTTGGAGATGAACAACCCAATCCAAGGCTGATCTGTTGCATTACAGTCAATGCCATCAATATCACCAACCACCATTTGTTAGTCCCTACTAAACGACAATGATTGCACCAGGCATTGGGGATGTAACCATACAAATCCATGTGGATTGTGGCTATGTATAAAGACAGGCAAAATATTTGAATTAGGTATGCTGCAGTCCAAGTCAAGGGTGAGGTGTCAACAAGAGGTAGAAGGGGAATGACCAGCATTCTACATGATATTCTCCTGTTCAGATAATATGACCAAGGAGGATTCTCAAAAGAATGGAAATAAAATGATTTTCAGTTTACTGAACCTGGAAATCCCTTATCACCATGATATTAGAGAGACAACATGGCAGAATGGATAAAATCATGGACTTGGAGCCAGGAAGACCTGAGTTCAAATCCCAACTTATACTGAGTGGCCCTGGGGGATTCACTAAGCATCTCCTGGCCTCAGTTTCCTCCCCTGGAAACTGAGGACAAAAATACTTGTAGTGCATATCTCACAAGGTTGTCATGATGATCAAATGTGGTTGAAGCAACTCCCTAAACCATGAAGCATCATGCAGATGTCAACAGTTATTAATATACACTGAGTCCCTCCATGTTAGAGTTAGGCAGGACCACAAAGATCATTTAGTGTGATGCCCTCACTTTATAGAGGAAGCAACCAAGGTCTTGAAGAGAAGTAATTTTGCCATAGAGATGGCACAGGGACTCCTCATCCTCCTCAACAGGGCAGATCTTTGCATTAATGATGCATTCTGCATATGAGTCCACTTCAGAGGAGACCTGGAATCCCAGTATACAACTCCAGCTTCCCATCTTTCTAGGGTATCCCATACCCTATATGGCCTTTTTTTTTTAAATTAAAGGTTTAAGGAAATACTAAGTGATGCATTCTGCATTTGAGTCAACTTTAGATGAATCCTGGAACCCCAAAATATAACTTCAGGTACCCATATTTCTAGTCTATCCTATACCCTATTCAAAAATACCTTTTTTAAATTAAAGGTTTAAGTAAATACTAGGTGATGCATTCTGCATTTGAGTCTACTTTAGATGAGTCCTGGAGCCCCGAAATACAACTCCAGGTTCCCATCTTTCTAGGGTATCCCATACCCTATATGGCCTTTTTTTTTAAATTAAAGGCTTAAGGAAATACTAAGTGATGCATTCTGCATTTGAGTCAACTTTAGATGAATCCTGGAACTCCAAAATATAACTTCAGGTACCCATATTTCTAGTCTATCCTATACCCTATTCAAAAATACCTTTTTTAAATTAAAGGTTTAAGTAAATACTAGGTGATGCATTCTGCATTTGAGTCTACTTTAGATGAGTCCTGGAGCCCCGAAATACAACTCCAGGTTCCCATCTTTCTAGTCTACCCCATTCCCCATAGACTAAAAAAAAATAAATAAAGGCTTAAGTAAATACTAAGTGATGCATTCTACATTTGAGTCCACTTTAGATGAATCTTGGAACCCCAAAATTCAACTCCAGGGTCCCATCTTTCTAGTCTATCCCATTCCCTACGTAGACTTAAAAAAAAATCTTAAAGGCTTAACTACCTGTTTAGTTATCGAAAGCCCAACTATGTTTGCCCCAAATGGGATCAGGAATCCAGAACTTCACTGCCCCCTCTCCCAATTCATTTCACCTGCACCCTTTCCCCCAGGGTAACTTCCCTCTGTATACTGTTTGCTATATTGTAATCATTTCCTGCCTCCTCCTTCTTCTCCCCCCACCTTTTTTTTTTCTAATCTGCAGAGGTTTTTGCCTTGCCACTGGGAGTCTTTACATTGTGCGGGTCCTTTGATGGGAACCCTGGGCTCTCTTCTTCTTGATCACAGTATGCTCAGTTTTGTCCTCATCCTCACACATTAAAGCCATTTGATTTTTAGTTATTTCTGCTGCCTTACAAATATCAATGGCTTTCTTTGCCCAGGAAGGTCAGTTTCCCTCCACACTCTTCCGTGTACTGCGCTTGATCCAATTGTACACACCCCACATGCCCTCCCCCCAAAAGTACTCTTTCATAAGAGGTTCACGAGTTCTCCATAGCCACGTACCCCAGCTGGCAATTTTAGTTCGGTGTCTCTGATGATCGGTAGCGGTCGGTCGCTGGAGGCAAATGTTGGAGATCCTGTGCAGGCCCTTCCTTTCTTAAGAAGCCCCTGCCAAGGGCTGCCTATTTTATCCCGCTTCTCAACCCCGCCACAAGCGGGGGGATGAGAGAAGTCTCCGCCGAAGCCAACTTCCCGCATTTTGGGGGAGATTCAGAAGGGCCGTCTTTGGCCCGAGCCTTGCCAAAGGGAAGGACTCTTTGACCCGGGGGAGAGACGCCCCCCCCTAAGCTGCTATTCTAAAATTATCTTTTCTCGCTCCCATCAAAAGCTTCCAATAATAATAATAACTTATATTTATAAAGCACGCTTCCCGGCAAAGGATCCCACGGTGCTTTACAAACTCCACAAACTGATATGCACATAAAATAGAAGGAGCATCTTGCCATCCTCTGAGAAGGAGCCACCTCCGGGGTGAAAAGTGACAGCTGCTTAACGGCACGGAGCCGCAGGACACAATGGGGAAGACAGGGAGGGAAGAATGGCTGAACTCTGGGTGGCCCATTGCTACCACATTTGGACACACTCAGACCGTGTTATTCTGATCTGACAGCTTTCTTTTGATTCATCAGCCTCACTACCTGTTATCATAGGATCACAGCCCCCGAGCACAAGCTGCCACCTATTCACTTAGAATCAGTCACTTCAAACCCTTCCCGGTACCAGGGCAGCCTTTGGAAGGGCTTAAAAACAAGATTCCTCCATTAGGCACTCACAGGGCTTCTATCTAAGGGAGATACAAAAGCCTTTTGGTCCCAGGCAGGGGAAATGTGAACTCATATTCATTCATTCCTTCATCATTCATTCATTCATCCATCCATCCATCCATCCATCTATCCATCCATCCAACAAGTGTTTATGAAAGTCCTACTGTGTGCCATGACAAAGACTTTCATGGTGAAAGGAACAACTCCAGGGCCAACGTTTTCTCTAGAGAAGGGCTTCTGGAACTGGTTTTTTTTTTTTAGGGGGGGGGGTCACTAACCCGCTGGCAGTCAGATGAAATTTTTTAGTTTCTCAGACTAGTGTTTTAAGAGCATAAAATAAAACATGTGCAACTGCAAAGGAAATCCATTATATTCGCTATTATTCGTAAAAACTAGGTGTTAGTAATTTAAAAATATATATTACATATATATAGTTGTCTAAATTTTTTAAAATTAGTTCACAAATATGGAAATGTGCTTTGTATGATAACACATGTATAATCCAAGTCAAATTGCCTTATCATATCCAGGAAAGGGGAGGGAAACAATTAGGATCTTATAACTTCCTATGTGGAAAATTGTTATATAACATGCAATTGGAAAAATAAATGATCTTAAGAAAAAAAAGTTCACAGATCCCAAATTATGAATCCATGCCCTAACACAAAACCTACTCATTGACATTATAGTGATGATGATAATTTATTATAAAGATGTCATTTTTTCCCATCCAAGTTTATGGACCTCCTGAAATCTATTTAAAGATCAATTGGGGATCCAAAGATCCCAAGTTCAAAACTCTACCCTAGAGAAAAGCAGACCTATTTTCAGGCCACCAGACTGCTTTGAAATGCAGAACTATCACCTCCTCAACAAGGTTCTATCTACAGAACAGAAAAAAAAAATGTGTTCTGGATAAGGAATGAAGACAAGACCTACAGTCAGTAAACAGTCTACAAGAAGCTGATCTTGGGCAAACATAAATATAGCAATAATGTCTTTGAAGCCAGGCATAGAATCATAGAATGTTAAAATTGGAAGAGACCCTAAAGGTCCAACCCTTTCCATGTACAATAAAGGAAACTGAGGCCCAGAAAAAGGAAGTTATTTTCCCAAAGTTATGCTGTGAAGGACTGGGAAGAACCAGAACATGGGTCTCCTGATTCCTGGTTCTAAGCTCTTTTCTCTGACCTTATTTTTTTAATCACTAAAACCCAGTTTTTATGAATAATAGCTAATATAATGAATAATAGCTGGCACTTATATAGCACTTTAAGGTTTTGCAAAACACCGTACATATGTTATCTCATTTGATCATTGAAACCCAGAAAGAAAGAACAGGCAAAATATGTTTGTTCACTCACATCACTAAGATGAAGAGCATTCAAACGGGCTCGGATGAAGTCAGGGTGATCGGGGAGGAACGTGTATCTGTGCATTGATTCTGAGTCCCCAGCTCTGTAGAGACGCTGTCAAGACAAAACAGGTTACAGTTTAAATATAGATTACAGCTCGTGGTGCTGCATTTCCATAGAATTCAGAACATCATAGACAAACAGATAGATGTGAAAATCACTTGACAATACATATATTTCTTTGTGTGTCTCATAGTTTTTAACAGTGTCTTGTCCATGATAGCTACTCAGTTGTTTTGCTCCATAGATGGCTATATAGAAAAATGCACAGATTGATGAGACAAATTTCAGAGAGACCCTATTTACAGCCATATTTCATATAGGATTGTGATATTATCCATCTAGGAAAAGAGGAAATAGTCTAATACGTCGACTGGTGGACTGATATGTACCTATCTATAATTTCATTACAGATCAATGTCTCATCATCTACAATTTGTGGTCTTAAAGAGTTTTCTGGGGGTATTGAGATAATAAATGACTTGCCCACAGTTACTCCAGTTCTATGGGTCAGAGTCAGGACTAATTCTGAATCCATGACCAGCCCTCCATCCATTATGCTTTGCTGCCCTTCAAGCATGCATACATGTGTGGATGTGTGTTTGTGCCTGTGCATGTGTGTGTGCCGATTAGAATATTTGAAGATTTGTTTAAGAGGCAATTTATAAGTCATATAAAGATTTGGATATTTTATCAGAAAGTCACCAGTGTCTTATGGGATTTATACTGGGAAAACATAATGCTTCCAGTTCTAATCCTGTCCACAATCCAAAGGCAGACCTTTAACAATATATGACAGGAAGTTAGAGAAATTTTATGCTCGGGTGTAGATTGTACACCTTTTCCAGTGATGGGAATATTTTCCTATTTCTGGCTCAATCCCACAGAGTACAGTTAAATTAGAAATTAAGGAAGAATGAGAGAGGCAGATACAGAGAAAGAAGAATAAGATGGAGACAGAAACAGAGACACACACACAAGGAAAGAGAATGAGGAGAGAGAATTGGGGGAGAACTATAACAAATGTGCAGAGACTGAAAATAGAGAAAGACATTTCACTTTTCTGTTCTTTGTTTCCAGTGGAGTTAAATTAAGCTTTTATCTCTACTGGATTCCACTGAAAATTAAGGTGTGTTTGAAATGAATGTGGCAGAGAGCCATCTATCCAGAGTGGCTGAGCTCAGGTATTACAACAAACCTACATCATTGCAGTGCAGATAGCTATTCTTGGCATGGACTAGATCTGGGGAGTCAACCACTGTAGTGAACTTGATACTGTCCGGTTTTTGACGATATTTAACCTGCAAGGAATAAAAGCAAAGATTTCATGTAACAGAAGCTCAACTTTTTTCAGTACAATATCATTATCATCAATACAGAACCAAATATATTAATTACATCTATCCAGAAACATCTCCCCTATTTATGGTCAATAGTTGCCTAGGTACAGTCTTATAGAAGTTAAATAATGGAAATTTGCTCAGGACAAAAAAAGAGATCCCACTAGTGAATCTGAATGATTTAGAGCAGAAGATATGAATGGACTGTGTGAATGATCTCTTTTTTTAAAATGCCTTGAGTGAAGAGGGCTGAGATGTTTCAATATAATTATAAATATCTTTGAGACATTCTTGAAGATATATGCTACAGGTATTAAACTACAACCTGTACTAGTATCTCATGAAAACACATTCACTCTTCAACAGAATTCTGTATAAAATCAGGCATATCTATTGGTATTCCATCCTAGAGGGATTCAGTTACTAAAATATTAGAGGACTTTACTATATAATATCACTTACTCATTGGATTTCCCCCTCCCCCCCCCAAGAACAATAGGGAGACCCTGGGGCTTTGGAATTATTCTAGTTGGACAAATACATTTTGCTTTCTCCCTTACTTTCATGGTATTTATAGTGAATAAAACCTTGTGGTTGACAACCATAACTTTCCCCCCAATTCAGTAATATATAAGTCTAAATGTATGGAATAAATCATTAGCTCATTTTGCTGATGAGCCTGAGAATAATTTAGAATATGTTTTCAGAATAGAAGGAGAATACACTTTGCATTCTCATCAAACTGGATTACTTGCTATTCCCTGCCTTTGACATTCCATCCGTAGCCTTCATGGACTCATGACTTTGTACAAGCTATCTCTCATGCTTGGAATAATCCCTTGTCTCACTCTCCCTGCTTCCTTGCTTCTAACCATTAGAGTTTTAGGCTCCTTTCAAGGTTCAACTCAAAGTTTATCTCCTAAAAGAGGTCCAACCCCAATTCCTTTGCTTTTATTTTGTTTTATATTCATATACAAAATTTTATATTTTATATTTTTATAAAAGCATTTATATACAATATTCATTTTTACAAAAACATTTATATACATTGTGTATTTAAAAACATTTATATACAAAATTTTATATTTTATAAAAACATAGATTTTATATTTTACATTTTTATAAAAACATACATTTTGTTTTATATTTATTTATATGTATGCTATTAATTATACCACCCAAGTAAAATGAAAGCTCTTTGATGGCAAGAGCTGTTTAGGGTTTGTCCTTGTTTCCCCAGAGCCCAATATTGTACCTTATTCTTAGTAGGTGCTGAATAAATACATATGGAGCAAAATGGAATGGAAGAATGGCTGCCTAGGGCTTCATTCCAAAGGAAGTTGCACTGGGGGGGGGGGGGGACTGGAATGGGGGAGGGAGGGAAGTAGGGAAGTAGAGATGTCCTTCTGGTTCTTTTTTTAATTTTTTAATTATTATTTATTTATTTATTTTTAATACATATATATATATTTATATAATTTTATTATTTTTTAATTTATTTTTATTTAATCTGGACTGGCCAATACACTAAAATGGCCACAAATTGACTTGGGGCTCCTTGACCCATTCTTCAGATCCATTTCATCCAAACTGGTTTCTCCATCAAAAGGAAAGATTAAGTTAGCTACAAAGTATAACAAAGCATCCTGATGGTAAACAATTCTACAAAAGTGCCAAGCCATGAAAGATTTGTCAGTTTATCAGTACCTCGCTGATGAGTTCACCAGCCTTCTTTACATTTTCTATCTGCGGGGATCTCAGCGCCAGCCAACCCAGTCCCTTCATGTAGTTCAGGTCTGATTTGTAGCGTGACTGCAGGAAGAAAATTATTGGCTTTTTATCAGTATAACTTCTATGACTATTAAGACTCTTTTAAAAAGATCCTCGATTTATAATAATACCTTCAGTAATAATCTCTAACAACGTCCCAGAGTCTTGCTCACTCTTGCCATAAAATTGGACTGTTTGCCTAGGTGCAGTCTTATAGAAATTAAATAAAGGAAACTTGCTCAGGACAGAAAAAGAGATCCCACTAGCGAATCTGAATGATTTAGAGCAGAAGATATGAATGGACTGTGTGAATGATCTCTTTTGTTAAAAAGCTGAAATTTACTCAAGCCAGCAATGAGGCAACCTACCTGCCTTACAAAGGCAATACTGAGCTCATTGTCAACTGCTCTGAGTTCTAGACAAAAACAATAATAAATTAAAAGTTCTCCTATTTAGTGCCAGTTAATTTCACTGAGCCTCAGTCGTCCAGTGGGTAAAAATGGCGGTCTTCACAATAGCCTTTTTTCCTTTGAGACCCATTAGCCCAGCTCCCACATTTTACAGATGAGAAAAATAAGGCCCCATAGCATTATTAAGATGCCTAAGGTCATACCATAAGGTAGACTTCTGACTCAGGGCATCTAACACTCAAACCAGTGTTGGGGTCCCCCCCCCCACCAGATTACTAGAAATTCCTAGGTTCCTTCAAAACTCAGTTATGGTGCCACCTTTCACATGAAACCTTTTTGGATTTCTCCTCCAGCTATTAGTATAACTTGTGATTCAAGGGAAAGAGCACCTGAAGACCTGAGTTCAAATCTGACCTCCAGCACTTACTTAGCTATGTGATCCTGGGTAAGGCATTTAACCTTTCCTTGTCTCATATTCTTTGCCTGTAAAATAGATGAACTAAAATAATACCAACCTACCACGAGGTTGTTGTGATGATAAAATGAGAGAATATTTGTAAAAAGTGCTTAGCCCAGTGTCTGGTACATAGTAGATGCTGGATAAATGCTTATTCTTTCCTATTTCATCCCTTAGCGGGGCTCCCTTGAAATGACCTTTTATTTGTTGTATATATATTAATTGTAAATATCCTGATAGATGACAAACATATATTTATTGTGTATATCCTGGCAGAATGTAAGCTCTCGAGGGCAGGAGCAGTTTCATTTTTATCTTTGTATTTCCAGTGCTTGACATTGTAAGATTAAAATTAATATCCAATAACTCCAAGTATTATATTTGATAAGATTTATTAATAATCACTTGAAGTAGAGTAAATAGAAAGGACCTGAGTAAAGAGAAGTTTTCCTGACAGTAGATAGGGGGAGAAGTGAGAGGAAGGGGCAGGGTTACAGAAACTTTATCTCCAAAATGTAAGGACGTGACATGAGGATGAAAGTGGGATTCTGGGAAATGGAGTCCTGGGGTACAAAATTCTATTAAACAGCATATAATAGGCACTTAGGAAATGCATGTTTATCAAATAATTGGTTAATAAGGCTTCTATTTCATTTAGTGCTCTTGGGATGGAGATTATCCTCTTGATATGCGATGCCATGACTTTGGAAAATCCAACAGTCATGCCAAGACACCTGAGAGAATGAGAACTAGATCCACCTTAAAATCTCACAGGATTTGTAGCTGGAAAGACCGTAGAGATCATCTAGATCTGTGGTTGGCAAATTATTGCCCTTTCACCATAGTTCCATAAATCTGGGCCATGGTGGGGGGAAAAGGAGGGCAGCTAATCCAGATTATGCCTAGATCTAGGTCAACAAACTTATTTTACGGATTGGGAAACTGAGGTTAAGGGGTGCTGTGGACAGAGTGCCAAGCATGGAGTCAGGAAATCTCATTTTCCTGAGTCCAAATCTGGCCTCAGACACTTACTAACTGGGTGACCCGGGGCAAGTTACTTAACCCCGTTGGGTTCAGATTTCTTATCTATAAAAATGAGTTAGAGAAGGAAATGGGAAACTACTCCAGTATCATTGCCAAGGAAACCCCAAATGAGGTCACAAAGACTGAGATACAACTAAAAAACAACTGAATAACAAAACTGAGGCTCAGAAAAGAAAAATGAAGTAGTTAAGGAGGAGAACCAGAATTCCAACCTTCTGGTTCCAGATCAGTTTCTTTCCTCTGGACCATCCTGTCTCTTCCTAACTGGGTAATTCTGACCCATATTCAAATTGTTCATGACTCAGTTTACTCATCCTTTCTCTTGCAACACTGAGGTGAACCTCAGTTTCTTTTCTGAGTCTTTTCTCAGGGCTTACAAGATTATAGATATAGAGTCAAAAGGGAAGGTTTTCTCTATGTATTCCTGGGAAAAAACAATCAGGGTCATCTGGAAACAGCACATGTGATAAAAGATATGCCAGGAGTACAGAATATTATTATTCCTGCCACATGCCCCTTGCCCCAGGATGGATATAAGTTAAGTCCCCTAAGACCTCCCTGTCTTGATGTTCCCAGAATTACCTACAATCGAAGTGGTCTCAGCAAATGATCTTTATGGAAATTAGGTTTTTGTAAAGGAAAAAAAATCAAATCTGTAAGGAAATCTAAATTTTGGATCTAAATGAAGCTGATGGCATCCCTTTAATTTAGATAGAAGCTTTGCCATAATGAAAAATGTCACTCCTGAAATCAGGCTTTCTAGCGCGCTCGTTCCTTTCATTTCAGGGTTTACAGCGTTCCTCACAGTTAGCCACAAAGAAGGCTTGTTTCTGATCTACTGTCTAGTGGTTAATGTCCCTGTGCAAATTCTACTTTGCTACCAAACTGGTTAAGAGAGACATCTAAGGTCTCCCTTAACTCAGGTTCAGGAGCGGGTTTCTATGCCCCATGCCAGTAGCTTGCTTTTTATATTGGGATCTTTCAGTCTATACTGGCAACGCTTTTGCCTTCCACTCTGATAAAGAACAGAGGAAATTGGATAAATTTCTAAGTTAGAGAGAATAATCCAACAGGGATTCTTCACAGCCGGGCATTGCTCCTTTCATAAAAGACATGAAGTGGGGAGAGCTCTTTCAACTCTTCTTTTGTTGAGCTGAACAGTACGATTGCAGGTAAGTAAGAAAGCAAGATGCAGGCTCCCTAATGCTTTGATTGTGCCTCAGACTCGCTCATAAATGGATGGGCTATTGATATTTCGTCTCCCAGTCCAGCTTCAACTATTCAGACAGAACCTAATAACAACATGCCAGCATCAGGCTTCATAATAAAAAAGGGGAGGGGGAGAGGACTAACAAGAAATCAACTTCCTCAAGATGGTTTCTAAGCACGATTCCAAAACACTTTTTTTTTTTGGAACTACTGAACTTGGTTTCCATATGCTACCCAGGGCTGCAGGCAAGAACTAACCATTCTATCCTCTCCAATTATTATTATTGTTGTTAGTTATTATAATAGAAGCTGGCTTCAGATCCACACATATCATTCTCCAGAGTCCCATGCACCCCACCTGTCCTTAATAGCCCCATATCTTCAAATGCACAAGCCATAAATGAACTGTGACTTTTAGTACCTAGGCATGGGGGGCAGAAAAATGAAGACAGCTGCGTCCAGAGAACAGTGGAGAACAGGAACATCTGTGTCCTACAGGGGTGGGACTACTTTGAAGATTCTGCTTCTAAACCTTCCTTGGTGACATATCAACAAGAAGCTGTCTAAGGTTTGTTCTCACCAAAGATGCTGTTGACACAATCCTCCTAAAGCAGCATGATGTGAGGAAAAAGGCAGTAAGGCACCTAGATTCTGGTCTGAGCTCTCCTTAGATGAAGCCCTCAGGAGCTGTGTGACATGGGGCAAAACACTCCATGGCTCTGGATTTCATTTTCTTCATTTGGAAAGTAAGGGTGTTTGACTAGATAAACTGATTATTCTGATGCCGGAACTACCTTTACCAAGGGCAGATGGGCAGCCCATAGATGACTTAATAGATAATTCTTAGGGAGTTTCTGAGGCATGCAGAGGTTAATTGACTTTCCCAGGGTCATATGCTTGCTCATCATCAGAAGCAAGATCTGAACATAGGTTTTCTAGACTCCAAACTTCACAACTTATCCACGATGCCATTCTGCCTGTAAAAGAATCTTTCTAGCTTCATATGTAATATATATGTACATACTCACCCCCAAACACATATATGTGTGTGTGTATATATATATATGTATATGTATATATATATATGTAGTTGTACCTATCTAGTGGTCTCTATTCTCCTTCTCCTCTCTCTCTCTATTATACACACACACACACACACACACACACACACACACACACACGTGTATGTGAAATTTTAATAAATAACCTAAAGAAGGAAATTGAAGGAATACTAAAGGAGAAAAGAGAGGAAAGAAGGGAAGAAGAAAGAAAAAGTAATGGACAGAGGGGGAGAAAGGAAGAAAGGAAGGAAGGAAGGAAGGAAGGAAGGAAGGAAGGAAGGAAGGAAGGAAGGAAGGAAGGAAGGAAGGAAGGAAGGAAGGAAGGAAGGGAGAAAAAGGGAAGGAAAGAGGGAGGAAGGGGAGTGAATAGGGAAGGAAATGAAAGGAAGGGGAGGGGAAGGGAAGGGAAGGGAAGGGAAGGGAAGGGAAGGGAAGGGAAGGGAAGGGAAGGGAAGGGAAGGGAAGGGAAGGGAAGGGAAGGGAAGGGAAGGGAAGGGAAGGGAAGGGAAGGGAAGGGAAGGGAAGGAAAGGGAAGGGAAGGGAAGGGAAGGGAAGGGAAGGGAAGGGAAGGGAAGGGAAGGGAAGGGAAGGGAAGGGAAGGGAAGGGAAGGGAAGGGAAGGGAAGGGAAGGGAAGGGAAGGACAGGGAAGGACAGGGAAGGACAGGGAAGGGAAGGGAAGGACAGGGAAGGACAGGGAAGGACAGGGAAGGGAAGGGAAGGGAAGGGAAGGGAAGGGAAGGGAAGGGAAGGGAAGGGAAGGGAAGGGAAGGGAAGGGAAGGGAAGGGAAGGGAAGGACAGGGAAGGACAGGGAAGGGAAGGGAAGGGAAGGGAAGGACAGGGAAGGACAGGGAAGGGAAGGGAAGGGAAGGACAGGGAAGGACAGGGAAGGGAAGGGAAGGGAAGGGAAGGGAAGGGAAGGGAAGGGAAGGGAAGGGAAGGGAAGGGAAGGGAAGGGAAGGACAGGGAAGGACAGGGAAGGACAGAGAAGGACAGGGAAGGACAGAGAAGGGAAGGGAAGGGAAGGGAAGGGAAGGGAAGGGAAGGGAAGGGAAGGGAAGGACAGGGAAGGGAAGGGAAGGACAGGGAAGGACAGGGAAGGGAAGGGAAGGACAGGGAAGGACAGGGAAGGGAAGGGAAGGGAAGGGAAGGGAAGGACAGGGAAGGGAAGGGAAGGGAAGGACAGGGAAGGGAAGGGAAGAGAAGGACAGGGAAGGGAAGGACAGGGGGCAAACTTACTTCACTCTGTAGTGCATGGGCTTTCTTGGCCCAATACAGCTTCAAGTCCTCAGGCAGTGCTGTAAAGTCATGGCACCTCATCCTATAATCATGCTCACTTGCCAGGGCCTGGGCCTTGCGGGCATGAACCAGATTCACCATGTCCATGGGGAGGTGGTACTGAGCCTCGCCTGGTGCCTCCTTCTTGTATTGCTGTTCACTCTGCAGCTTTCCCACCCGCAGGCAGTGCTGAAGTCTGTGGTCATCCAGAATACTTCTGGCCCCAATCAATTTTCCTCTCTCCTTTACAAAGTCATGTCGGTACTGACACTTAAGTGAAAGGAAAACCAGTCAACCATTTGCATTTTACCTGCTTAAATTCCATTTGCCTGTGTTTACTTTAATTCCTACAAAAATCACCTTTTTTTTTTGTACAAGTAAATGATTATTATTGGGGTGAAAATCCCTGAACTGAAACAAAATCCAGGTTGGCTTGATAAAGCACCTTCCTCCCTGGGGTTAGAAGAACCAAAGCAGTTCTATTCTGCTTGCCTGATCAGAGCTGGATATTGAAAGCAAGAGAAAGGGGCCCTACTTGACTACTTTGCCTATGACCAAAAGGAATTTATCAAAAACTGCAAATGAGAAAGTTCTGTTTTATCCTGATGCACTTGGCAAAGCGCTAAACCCCAAAGACAAGATCTATGCATTTGAAGTCCCTGTTTTCAATGATTTGTTTACGAGAAAGGGAAAGTCACCTTCATGTCCCCAAGCTATGGACTTTATCATCAGAGTGGGCTGAATTACAGTGGGCAAAGTAGACTTCAAGTCCCTTCAACTAGGAGGATGGGGATGGAAAGAGATGAAAGTTCGGTGACTAGTATTGTGGTGATTTCTCTACCCCATTCAGGGCTGGAGTTACAGGCGAAGAACATTTATTTCTCGAGCACTGTGATTACAAATAAATCAGCCTGGTTCCCCATGGAAGGTCTTTGACTGTGTTTGGCTTCTGATTAGCGGAGTCTTTTTTCCCTCCTACAAAGACTCTCATTCATAAGTAATATATTCTGCAAGTGACATTCTTGTCTCACATGGTTATAGATTTGCTTTAATTCAGTAAAATTTGCCGTAGACATTGTTTTACATGAAGTTAACAGAAATTAGGCGAGATGGAAGGTCATATCATTCAACTCACATCACTGGCAATATCTCGGGAGGCCCTCGCAGTCTGGAAGGGGATCGCTTCCATTGTCAGCTTGTAGCCTTGAGCACACAGATTATGCCAAGACTCCTTGTATTTTGCCTAAAGTGGGAACACATGTAGATTTTCCTCTTTTTCTTTTTTTTTTAAACATGAATCAATGCAATGAACAAAGAAACCGCCCCCCTCTCGTTAGTAGTTCGGTGTGCATGAATCAATTTTTTGACATGCCAAAGCTTTCTATTTTGTGTAGAACATCTCATTAGCGTGCATGCTACCACTCCCTCCATATCTCTACTCAGCACATTTGGACAAAGATAGGTTTAATGTGGGCAGCTCAAGGTACTCATTCCAGAAAAGTTCTGGGCTTATCGTCCACAATCCAATTGACATCATTCTGAAGATATAGGAATATAATATCTTTGGATCATAACTAAACTCTGGTGAAAGATAAATTTGGATATTGCCTATGTACAAATATACAGACATATCTATTTGGTTATTTATTTATTGAAGTTTTTCTGATTTTTCTTTCTCATTACACCCAAGTCATTTCTGTATTTTATTGAATTTCAGGATTGAAAGGCACTGATCTGAGAGATCTGACCTATACTTGAAAAGAAGCCCTACTATGACAAAGCTGGCCAGTGGCCACCCAGCTTTTGCTTAAAGATTTCTAGTGATATAATCTATTCCCAGCCCAGTGAGTCTTTCCCAAGAGATATAGCAATTATAGCATTTGGGAACCATGCTATCTATATTCCACACCCATTGCCCCCCACCATGCCAAAGAAAGGTGAGAGGTGCATTTCAACATTTCTTATGCAGCCAAGTCTGGCCATTACAATAACTCAAAAGACAAATACTTACTTCACTAAGATTGGCTGCATTTATTTTTGCCCTGATGAACTCAGGAAGGCCCAAGGTTGTTGTGTATTGGTGACTTGTGTCCTTTCCTGCTGCTTTATAGAGACGCTAGAGGAAAAAAAAAAGAATCATAAAAAGAATCACTGAGATCTTTATGAGCACTAAAGTACATCTCTTCTGGTAATATAAAGAATGGAATTGACTTTCTGAAAATCTAGTCAAATCCTAAAAGGATATGAAAAGAAGAGAGATTAGAATGGACCATGGAGCAAATGAAATGCTAATTGTTATTAATTTGCCAAAATGTATACATTTTCCATTTATTAAAATATAAACAGTTTGGAATTTATAGCTTTCTGACATCACTTCATCACTGGTTTTTCCACATTGTGTGGATTTGTTATAAAGAGTTTGCTTTTCAAGAGGGAAAGAGGTAGGAGGGAGAACAAATAAATTATTAATTGTATTATAAACATATTGTAAATGTAAAACATTAGTTATAAAGGTAAAATTCTATTTAAAAAGATATATTTCTTCATTTTCATAGGAAATCACAGAATGAGAGCTTAAAATGACTTTTAAAAGTTATCTACTCCAATCTTCCTTTCTCCATTTTACAGACAAGAAAACTAAGACCCAAAGATGAAATTATTTCCCCAAGGTCATACAAGCATTAACTACTGAATATTAGATTTGACTTCAGATCTTTTTTCTCCAAATTGAATTCATTATCTGTTATTAACATTATAATAAATTATTTATTTAAAAAGGAGAAAGGAAAGGGAAGGCTACATATTGGATAGTACACTTTAAATCTTTAGAATAAGAAATTTCTCTGTGTTTCGCTAAAGGACAAGCTTAGTCCTAAACAATACAAGTAAATCACATAGATATGTAGTAGGCACAAAGGAGTAATGCAAGAAGCAACAATGGGATTGGTGTGATGAAAGGAAGAAAAAGAAAAAAAGAAAGAAGTTAGGTGGCATTTTCCCTTTATGTATGGAAGATGTAATAGTCAAGTTGCCAAATATTACTATAGGATTTAGAGTAGAAAGGTATCTGAAAGGTCATCTTGTCTAAACCTCTCATTTCACAGATTAGGAAACTGAGCCCCAGGGAGGGGACATGAGTTGTCCAAGGTCAGATAGCTAACAAAGAGCAGAGTTAGAATTAAAACTCAGGTCTTCCAATTGTAAATCCAATGTTCTACCCACCATGCCATATTGTCTCTCGTAATCATGATCATCACGGCTGTTTATTTCTTTGCTATTTACAAAGCATTTTAGAAATAAGTAAGGTAGTTATAATAAAAAGTTAGCATTTATACAGCACTGGAAGGTTTGCAAATTGCCTTACATGTGTTATTTGATCTGCATCATTATTCTGGGAGAAGCAATGATATTATCCTCATTTTATCAAGGAGAAAATGGGCTCAGAGGAGTAACAACCAATGTCACACAACTAAAAATAGAATTGGATTGAATCTAAATCTTTTTGCGTCTAAATCCTGTGTGCTTTCTACTGGACCACAGTTGTCTTAGATAATAACAATTATTGTAATTATTTGTAAACTTATAGTTTTATACATCCTAGAGGTTATACAAAATCAGCATCGATTGCTGTATCTTCCTTCATCTTCCAATATTAATGATTCAAATGTTTGGAAATGGATTAGTAGATTGAAGAAGCCACCTTACAAGGTGTCAAGATCCTAATAGAGATTAAGAAATATGCTCCCTTTATTCTTATCCTTACCGTCCTTTTGTGAATATTATTTACTATCTGGCAGGGACAAAACATATATATATATAATATTTCTATATATGCATTTACATATACATAAATATTTATAATATTGATATAGATGATATAAAATAATCTGAATCATAATACCAACTAATTCTAAAAATATCTAGGATCATGTACAGAATTCTAAATCTAGAAATCATCCAAAATATTTCAATTATTATTGATCTTTCTCTAGGTAGAAGTCCAATTTTCATATCATAACTAAAAGAGGATAATTAAAAGGTGCCCTACAGTAAAATGGGCAGAGAATTATACTAGAAGGCAAAAGACTAGAGAGGATCAAATGAGATAATGTAAGTAGATATAAGATAATGGAGGAACCCAGAAGGAATACTATAATATGTAAAGCATTTTATCAAATTTAAAGTGCTATATATAAATGTCAGCTGGTCTTATTATTATTCTTAGGATGTGATTCTTTTCTTCCCAAACTTTTGTTGTTGCATTTTTTCCTTCCTTTTATCAACACATGGCAATGTTAAAAGTCCACTCCTGATTTCAGTAGAGAATTTTTTTTTTACCTCATTAGTAATCTGATTGCTGAATTTTGCATGAAGGAGTCCTGGTGAGTCTGTCACAGCTGTGTACCTGAAGGACTGGGGCTGCTGGCGATATTTACTCTGAGTTCCCACAAAAGAGAAAGAAAGAAAGGTTCCATGAGGTGCTAGGTCAAGAAGGAGGTCCAGTTTCTTGGTCTGACTTCTAATACTAGCCATAAAACTATGCTTGACAAAGGCCACAAGTCTCTCAGAGACTGTGTTCAGGTCTCTCTTGGACTTGTGCATAATCTAGTGGATTTAGAACTCATTAGTAAGAGAAAAACAAATTGAAGAAAAAGTATAGGGTTGGACCAGATGCTACTGAACATGAAAGGCAAGTTTACATTGTTCCTTCTCTGCAAATGTCAAAGGGAAATACAAATTAAAGGTTTAAATGCTAAATTTGTTCAGAAACATGGCTCACAGAACTGTTTTAATAGTTTAAGTTTATTTTATTGACTATATATATATATATATTTATAAATTCTTGAACCATTCCAACAAACATTGGAAAAACTAATAGAATATGTAACATCCTATTCTCTTTGACACCTTGTGAACTTTTCAATTAATTCAAGGATCTATGAGTTATTTGATGGGGGAACTCTCTCCATTGAAACAGATCCCAAGCTCTCTATCTCTCAGTAGATCATCTACATGAGTTGCTATTTGCTTAAAAAATCATCTTCTAATGGTGACCCCTCTGAGGATAGGCCTCTCCCTCCTAAGTAGGATTACACATCTAGTCTTCCAAGTTTAGTAGGTAGGATCTGGCAGGGGCTCTGCAGGCAAGACCTTCTAGGATCCAATATCACTTGCACACCATGATGAGGCATGAGAAGAGGGCTTCAGTGAAGTAATTATTATATTATCACAATATTTAACTGGATCAAAACTCATCTGATTCCAATTGAATCCACTGAAAATGATAGAGATATTGATCTCTATCCTATTCTCCCAAATACAGGTAAAAAGGGTGAAAACTCCCATGTCTACTCAGAGTATGGGCCCATGACCCTCCCAAAAAAACTAATTGTGATTCTTTTTAAGTCAAAGGGAAAATCTTTTTATTCTCCCAAACCCCAAGATCAGAATCCAGCATTTTTTTTCTTCAAAGCACACAAGGAATCACGGGTTTTCAAAGCAACACCAGGAAACCACATCTTACAGGCTAGTAAAATAATTTTTGTCCTGGGTAAAGTAGAGCTTGTCGTAAGTGGAGCTAAGACTGAAGTGGGCAAACCAATAAAAATGGGTGAAATCAAAGATTAATCTTATGAGTCAACACATCTAATAACATAGTCATGTACTTTCTTTCATTAAAGATATTTCCCATAATATGGCAAATATTACTGATATTATTGCCCAGATGCAGTTCACCCAATCCAAGGAAATTTGCTGGTTACCTCACTGATGAGTTCCGATGCCTTCTTTCTCCCTTCAATCTCCAAAGTTCCAGGGATAACACAGCCAACACCTCTCATAAAGTTGAGGTCAGATCTGTACAAATTCTGTAGGAAACGAGATGAGAGGAAGAAAGCAGAAGAGTTAGTCAGACATAAATTTAAACCCCTTTTCATTACATTTCAAAATCAAAGTAAAGCAGGGGAGGCCAAGGGATCCATCAAAGAGCATCTTAAAGACAAATCAACACTTCAAACTCAGGCTACTTCACACCTCACTCAAACAGTTCCTTCTACCAGGTTAGGTCATCTTAGTCTTTTCAGATCAATGTTCAGTTTACAACTGAATCTCGTCAATAGCCATCCAATTTAGAATTAGCAACCATCCCAAACCCTCTGGATTTAGAATTTCTTCTGCTTTTGTGCTCCTGTGACCATCATTTCAGTTTGTCACTGTATAGTCATGAGTCATTAATATAATGCAAGATCATCCTTCTAAACATCTAAAGCTGAATGTTTACAGTTCTCTAATGACATATTTGCATGCCTTTGGAAAACATACAGGAAAAGGAGGTGGGGAAGATAGATACATAATTAGATAGATAGATAGATAGATAGATAGATAGATAGATAGATAGATAGATAGATGGATGGATGGATGTATAGATACATACATACATAGATACATAATTAGATAGATAGATAGATAGATAGGTAGATAGATAGATAGATAGATAGATAGATAGATAGATAGATAGATAGATAGATGGATGGATGTATAGATACATACATACATAGATACATAATTAGATAGATAGATAGATAGATAGATAGATAGATAGATAGATAGATAGATAGATGGATGTATAGATACATACATACATAGATACATAATTAGATAGATAGATAGATAGATAGATTGATACATACATAGATAGATACATAGATAGATACATAGATAGATAGATACATAGGTAGATGATAGATAAATGGTAAACAGAGATACATAATTAGATAGATAGATAGATAGATTTATTGATACATACATAGATAGATACATAGATAGATAGATAGATACATAGGTAGATGATAGATAAATGGTAAACAGACAGATGGCTAGACAGACAGATAGATGATAGAGAGATACGCACAGATATAGAAATAGGTAGATAGGTAAATAGACAGATAGAAAATTGATAGGCAGGCAGACATATACACATAGATAGATGGATAGATAGATAGATAGATAGATAAAGTGATGAAGTGATGGATAGATGGAAGAGAGAGAATTGTTTGGATGAGTTAGAAGGTATGAGAAATGATCATGAGTAATTTCTGAAGAGAAGTCAGGCAAATTAAAATAAATAAATATATGCATATTGGGGAGATGAATGCTAGGTTAGATTGTACTTGTAAACAGTTTGGGGAAAATGTTTATGCTATTTAAAGCATACTAAAGATCAACCACCAAATCTGTGGAATTATAACAGCAGTTCTCAAAGTGAGGTCCAAGGACTTTTGGAAGACCTTAAGAGCCTTTGGAGGTCTGCAAGGTCAGAACAATACTAAGATGTTTTCATTTCCAATACCACACATTGAAAGATATAATCCACATAAACTAAAGCTCTTTGTAGTGTTCTCAATTGTTTTTTAAGAGGAAAAGGGGTAGTAGTGATATTAAAAAGTTTGATAACTGCTGAGTTACAACAAGTAGAGTAATGGGTACAATCAGTTAACTGTAGATTCAGAGCTTTGCTAACGAAGAGTTCAGAATATTCTGGCCAAGGAGTGTGTGTGTGTGTGTGTGTGTGTGTGTGTGTGTGTGTGTGTGTGTGTGTGTAGTCTTGTCATTTGTGTTAATGATTTGGAAGTCCCTACATTTACTTGATAATTGAGCTATTCTCCACTTCTGTGGCAGAGGCACCAGCCAGGAGAGCTGATTTCCAAGTCTAGTCATGATGAAAAGAAGAGAAACTAGCAGGGATTTTGTGCTTGTGTGACAGATCTGTCTCCAATAAGTGAGCATGGCAACTCCCTTGTCAGGTGTTCCTACCCCCATCTGTGAACTTCCTGACAGTTTGTGTCACTCAGAAAACTCTGTAAATAGGTGTGAAAACACAGATGACAACCCCTCCCCCATACATCTAACAAGATTCAGTTTGGGGACATGGTCCCAAATAGGCTTAGTTGTTTTTCTCCCCTACTCTTCTCAGGTAAATCTTCTTGTCTTAAGAATATGTCAACTGAGGGAAATGATGTTTATTTTTTAAAAAGACACAGGAAACATGTTCTGGAGGCAAAAAACACTCAGCCCTACTGCACTCTCATATGGGGGGGGGGGGGAGAGGGGAACAGGAATGACCAGGTTAGAAATGACATCTATGGAACTTTGGACATTTACAAGATTTTATAAAGGATTTTGAAGAGTCTTCATTGAGTCTTGGTTGGTCTGATTTCCCCCCTTCTTTCCCCTCCCCAACAAGTCTTTCTTGTGACCTCTTCCCAGCACGGAAGGAAGGGGGAAGTAGGGATGGTGTGTATAAAGTATCAGTTTCAAGATGATCCCCTAATGTAGGGCTCAGAGTATTAAGAGGAAGCAATTTCCTCTTCTTGGTCCCAGCTTATCATAGGATCTGTTTTGTTTTATTTTGTTTTTTCCTGGTAACAGAGTTGTGTGAAAGGAGGATCATATTGAACATGAATGAGGAGTTAGAGGAGAGAGATTGTCTTCTCCAAGAGTTCCTCTCTATTCCTAATTGAATAGAAATTCTAGACATATGAAGTTGAGAGAGAGAGAGACAGAGAGAGGAAGACAGACTCAGACAGACAGACAGAGGCAGAGAGACACACAGAGAGGGAGAGATGGAGAGGGAAGGGAGAGGGAAAGAGAGAGAAAGAGGATGAGACAGATAGGGAGTCAGAGGGAAAGAGAAAGGGAAAAAGAGAGGGAAGGAGGGAGAGAGAGAAAGAGGGAAAGAGAAGGAGGGAGAGAGGAAGAAAGGGGGAGAGAGAGGGAGGAGGAGGGAGAGAGAGAAAGAGGGAGAGACAGAGATAGGGAGACAGAGGGAGAGATGGAGAGAGACAGAGACAGAGACAGAGACAGAGATAGGGAGACAGAGAGAGAGATGGAAAGAGAGACAGACAGACAGACAGACAGACAGACAGACAGACAGACAGAGGGAGAGACAGAGTTAGGGAGGCAGAGGGAGAGATGGAAAGAGAGAGAGAGAGAGAGAGAGAGAGAGAGAGAGAGAGAGAGAGAGAGAGAGACAGACAGACAGACAGAGAGAGAGAGAGAGATCTGTATATCTAACATATGCAGTCTTTTACATGTTGTTGCCCCACCATCAACATGTGAGCTCCTTGAGGGCAGAGCCTGTATTTTGACTTTCTTTGTACCTCTAGTGTTCAGCACTGTGCCTGGCATGAAATGCTTATTTAAACTATTGTTGACTGAATGACTGAAAATATAGCTCTTAAGGGAAGCCATACTTAAACAACCACTTCTGGGCTATGCAGCAAACCTTATATAGAGTTCTAAAAAAAAAAGATAGATAATATAGTCTTCATAGTTTATACTTTCAGAACCACTGAACAACCTTCAAGGCTTAACATTGACCCAAGGGGGTGTTTACGATCAAACCTAGAAGAAAGATGGCCTGAGGTCTTTCCCCCTTTACCTCGCTCTGCAGTTGGTAAGCTTTCTTGGCACAGCGTAACCTCAGGTCTTCTGCCAAAGATGTGTACTGGTGGAGTAGCTGTTTGTAGTCCTGGTCACTGGCCAAGCTCTGGGCCTTCTTGGCATGCACCAAGGTTACCATGTCCAACGGCAGATGGAACTGAGTCTTTGAGTGTTCAAAGCCTTTCTTGTAGTTCACCTAGAGAGGCAGGAATAGCAACAGTAAGAGTTTCGATAGCATTATTACTATATTTATTGTCTCCATTTTGAAGTCCAAATGTTATATAATTACCCATTCATTAAGGCCCAGGAGGAATTCTTGGCAAGTGGATAAATGGTCTCCAGAAAGAGCAAATCATTTCCCCTAGCCCACTGGGGCTGATGACCCAGTTTTTAAATCCATGTTAGTGCTATGCTTACCCCTAATGATAGAGGTATAGAGGAAATACCAAGAAATTTCTCAACCTAGCAATTCTGCATAATTCTTAGAGTCAGAAGGACACACTTGCTAAGCTTCTGTTGTCTTCCCCCCACATTTGTCATCACTTTCTTTATGGATTCAGTTGTCTAGCCATCTGTGATATGGTTTTTCTCAGAAACCATATTTATATAATTGATTTATGGGTTCTGTGGGAGTTCTGATTTCATAAGAGGCAAAAAATCACAATAGAGATCCAAAGACTATTCTTTTAACTTCAAAACTGTGAAACTGGACCCAGGGAGGAGATACACCGCATGATATATAGGAATATAATCCTGGAAAAGTCAGAAGTCCCAAATTCAAGTCCTTGAACTATAGACAAATTATCTTCTCTGAGTCTCAGTCTCTCTGTTACTAAAATGGAAAAAATAAAACTCCTTCTATGTGCCTCAATATATTTTGGTGAAGAAAGTTGCTTTGCAAACCTTAAAAAAGGTTTTATTGCTATTATGATAATCTCTAAAGCCTTCTGCTAACCCTAACCCTGTGCACCTGAAGGGAGTGGGTTAAGGCAGGAGGGAGAGGTAAGCAACAGATACCCCTTGGCTGAGCCATCCCCAAGACCAAAAACAAATACTACTGCTGATGTCTCCCCCAACAACAATATTTTAAATCAGGTTAATCACATAACCCCATTTGTCCCAGTTTCCTCATCTGTAAAATGAGCTGGAGAAGGAAATGGCAAACTGCTCCAGTATTTTTTCCCAGAAAATCCCAAAATTCATCCTGAAAAAAATCAGACATGACTGAAACAAAACAACAACAACAAAAAATAGCAATGAATTCCCCAAACTGGAAGTAATCTCAGAAATTGTCATGTTTAACCCATATATTAACAAGAAATGTCCTCTAAAATCTTCTCTCCAAAAAATGGTTCAAAACCTCTGTTCAAAGGCTTCTAATGTCAGGGAATCCAATAACTCCCAAGGCACTCTATGCCTTTATTAGATGGTCCTAAATGTTAGGAAGTTTATTTTTTCTTTGTAAATTGCCATGTAAAAAAAATATACTCATTTGTAAATCGACTCCCTGCAATTTCCATCTATGATCCCAGTCCTGCCTCAATTATCATACTTCCAGGAGAGAAGTTTTCTGCAGTTTTCTGCCAGTCAACCAGCCTCCCTACATTCTCACCAGTCATCATATGTCATCCTGAAACCAAATTAAGATAAATACCTACGGCTAACTTGAAAGAGAAAAGAGATCACTAAGAGGCAACATGCAGCCCAAGGAGGGACTATTCCAGAGGCAAAAGCAAAGTCATTTCCACAGACAGATAGCCCCAGTCCTCCCATTGATTTCTGTGTCCACTGTACTATTATAAATTTCGATTCATGACAGCATCCGATGTCTAGGCTCTCTGGGTCTCACCTCACCATCTCTCCTAGCCTTCCTTTTGCCTCAATTTCCTGACACCCTCCAAAGCCCAAGGTTTGGGTCAGCTGCCTTAATCTGCTGTACAGAATATATTGTGCTCACCAGCATCACAGAGCTAGAGGCAGAAGAGACCTTAGCACCCTCTAGGCCATTTCTCTTATTTTGCAGAAAAGGAAACTGAGGTCTAAGTGACTCACCCCACATCACACTTGCAATAAATAGCAGTGCCGGGATTTGAAGGTGGATTCTGATTCCAAATCCAGTGTTCTTACTAGTACACAAAAACACTGCAAAAGCATCATAACAAAATCCTTTCCTGGACTCACCAAACTCAGTGTAAAATCCAGAGGCTGACCCCTCATTTGTAACATGTCATATTGTTTCCATGGAACTAACTTCCCCCCATAATATAGTTTTTCCTAACATTGTGTTTCCCTAGAATCAATTAACAGCATTAAACAGAGTATGTCCAATATTGCCTCCTCTAGGGATAGCCTCTCTGAACATGAAGGGAAAGATTTAAATTGCAGGCAAATGAAGCAGAGAAGTCAAGCTATGCTTCACACATGGCTGGCCAAGCTACAAAAAGTCCAACATGCATGCACACAGATCCATCTCAAAGTAGATAGTGATGTCAAATCACGCGATGAACTATAAGGCATTTAATGTAAAGCATAGTTATTGTGATAGCCAAATAATCATCTAGATTATACAGTGTTAGAGTTGAAAGGAGCTTCCATCCCAACACCCTAATTTTATAGGTGAAGAAACAGAGGACCCTAAAAAGGAAGCTAATTAGTAAAAAAACCAGGAGTAGCACTCAGGTCTCCTGACTCTAATACCCTTTTCACAGCCCCATCCTGTGACTACGAACTTTTTTCTTAACCTTTTTAAAAAACAGAACAAAGTTTCGTGTGTGGGGAATATTTTTTTTTGTTTGTTTGTTTGTTTTGGTGGGGTTTTCATGTGTGATGTTTTGCTTTGGGTTGTTTTTTTTTTTGAGGTTTTCATTATCTTTTTTGTCCATATAACCTGAGGCTCAGCCAAGTAGCTCAATTCCTAGTTCAGGTGTTTAATAATCTAAAAGATAAACACATAATTTGTTCCAACAGACCATCAGCCTTGGCTTCCCTGGGAATATTACTATGGGTGGGCTGACACATTCATTTACGTTTTTTTTTCAACTTACATCACTTTGGACTGAGGTTGCGTGCACCGAATGTGAGAGGCTGATATCATCTTCCAAGCTTCGGGATCCAAGCATCTGCCCTTTCATTTTCTCAAACGCCTCTTTGTATTTGTACTGAGGGAAGAGGGAGAGAAAAAAATAATAATACATAGGTGACAAGGGATGCAGAATGGAAGAGGTGGGTATTGGGCGAAAATGTTTTGTTCTTTTAACAGTCACAGAGTGAATGAGTTAAAAGAAAATGTGGTGCAGAAGTCAAGAGGTCTAGTCTTCTTTCATATGCAAGGCTTAGGAAGAGTAAAGAACTCTGTTCTGTTCAGGGGAATTGCAGTAGATCTTTAGGAAATCAAATTCCAGTCTGGTTCTACCTGCTGGGACCTGGGTTGTCCTGCCTGGAAGAAGAAGGTGCATTGAACTGTTTGCAGTTTCTTCCTAGCGGCTTTTTAAAGACAAGGAAGGATGGATGGATGGATGGATGGATGGCTGATAAATTCCGTCTCCTTGGAGCCTATGTTTATTTTTAAAGCAATCAACTGCTTTTGTTTTGTTTGGTTTTTTAAGTGTTTTTTTTCCCCCTCCCCAATACATGGATATGTTTTGCTAATAAGAGAAGATATTTGATGCAAAAGAAACATCACCAAACTTACTTAGGGAATTTGACTCCTACCTCTGCCATTTAACTTGTGTAACCTTGAACAAGGCAATTATCACATAGAATACTATAAGGAAGGTGACTGGTAAACTAAAGAGGTCAGTAGAGCCAGGTGAATGTTTATCTCTTTATTATATTAGGTTTAGAAAGTTGGAGCATCTCTGAATATGTGTGGGGTATATATGAGCCCCATGCAGCCATATAACACTCTCAGATTAACCTGTAGCCCCAGAAATGGCAGCCATAAGCAATGGCAAGAGCAAATATGGCAGTAGCTGGAGGCAGCAATGGAGTGGTGAGTTTCTGGACCCAGCTCATGTGGAAGGCATCCAATGGGAAGTTTTCTTTGCCCTCCAGGGTATTATTGATCTTTCTCCTTTCTTTCCAAATTATCTAGTAAATACTTAACGCTTTACATTTAAGTTTAATGAAGGTTGGGGTTGTTTTCAGTTTTGTCTAAGGCACAGTGCCTAACAGACAGTAGGTGCTTAATACATGTTTATTTCATGAGATTCAGTGGTATCTGGAAAGAAGAGATAGTCAACTCACTGTTTTAAAATATGTGAGAATATCCATAGGTATAGAACATGAGTTGGGAATTTGGGAGAAAAGTATTAAAACTTTTTAGTATTTAATGTTGTTGAGGCAATCACAGCAAAAACTCACATCACTTATGATTTCACTTGATGTCTTTGCAGCCTGGAATGGAAGGGCATCTAATCTCAATTTATAGCCACCATCTCTGAGCTTGCTCCAGGACTCTTTATATCGTGTCTGGGGAAAAAAGACACAAATTAATTTCTTCATTTGGCCTAATATGGCTTCTTAACTACTAGATTACCAAAATTCATTCATTAATTCCTCATGTATACATCTAGTAAATATTATTACAAGATTACTGTTCTACTCAAGAAACACTTGCAATGGGGATATTCTTCCCCTGGCTTCCCATTACAGCTTTCTCAGGCTTAAAATAATTAACTCTCTCTTCTTTCTTTTATTTCTTTTTCTTTTGTCAGGGAGAAGGTCAATCTAAAATTCCATCAATGTGAGAAACTCCCCTTGAAGATGTAATTTAGAGTCTCAGAACATTGCTTGGGGGCACTAAGAAGATAAGTCTCTTGTGCAAAGTATTTGTGCAAAGTCCTGATCCTATATGATTCCATGATTCCATTCTTCTATTCAATTTCCCTTGTTGCTTATCAAGAAGGCAAACATTATTTATATATAAAAAGTCCATGTGATATAAATATAAATAAGCTAAATATTGCCCAATACATGATCTTGTGCCATCTCTAACATATTATCATAAATTATTATCTATCCTTTCATGTTCACCTCTTTTCTTTCCCTCTCCAAATTATAAAGATCTTGAAAGCAAAGACCATGTGTTCAATTTTCATTCTGCTCCACCATGGCTCAATCTCCTGGAACAGGGCCTTGTACAAACTAATCACTCAAAAACATGAAGACACCCATATTGGTATACAATGGCTCTGAAATCAGCTCCAAGGCTTTTGATGAGCCCATTATCATCGTCAGGCATTTATTAATAATTCTTTCAGTGCCATGCACTATATTAAGTTCTGAGAAAACAAAAAAGACAAAAATCCAGTCCCTTCCCTCCAGGTGCATTTTAATAGAAGAGATGGCCCACAAATATCTATGTCCCTAGCAGCATAAACAGAAATAATCTCAGAGGGAAGGGACCTGGGTTGGGGGGAGGTACTGGAAAATGCCTCTTGGTGGGATATGAGCTGAGTCTTGAAGGAAGTCTGAGAAGACAGGAAGCAGAGGGGAAGAGGGAGGGAATTTTGAGGGTATAGCCAATGAACAAGCATGGAGTTGAGAGATGGAACATTGTGAACAAAGAATCATGGAGTCCTAGAGTGGGTCATAGAGTATCAAGACTTGGTGAGTAAAATATAAAAAGACTGGAAAAGTAGTAAGAAGCCAGATTGTAAAGGTATTTAAAAGTCAAAACAGAAGATTTTATATTAACTCCTAAATGTTACAGGTAGCCACCAGAGTTTAAAGAATAGAGGGTGCCATGATCAGAACTCCTCTTTAAGAAAATCCCTTTGGCAGCTGAGTAGAGGATGGACTGGATCGTGGGAGAGACTCAAGGTAGTACACCATATACCCATGCTTCCCCATTCTAGTTCCTTAGAGTAAGAGTCCTTCATACAAAGAGAGATTTATCCTTCTTTCCAAGGAAAGTGTTCCCTTTCTCCGAGTTACTGTTTTTTAACAATACATGTAAAATACTAGTAAAAATACAAAATCTTTCGCTAGAGAATACCATCCTTAACCAAAGTCATCCTCACCTCACTGATGTTCATGGCGTTCAGTTTGGCCAGGAGTACTTCAGGGAGGTCAGCAGTTTGAGTGTAATGATGCTTTATGTCTTCTCCATGCTCCCTATACAGCCTCTGCAAATAGGGAATAGTTTCTGATTATGAATGGAATCCATCCCATAGAGCTACTCTAGCAACCCAGGGACCAAGTCCAAGAGATAGAGGGAATGATGTGGAGGTCTACCTGTGGCCAGATCTTAATATCCTACCCACCCTTCCTTAGATATGCCAGCCTCACGGGAACATTTCTCTTCCTTTCTCACTGTTCAGAATATGGCAGACGGAGACCTCCCCTGCTAAGTTAACTCTCAGCTGAAGAATGAAGCTGAAATCATAGAATTTAGAAGTGGAAAGGGCCTGAAAGGTCATCGAGTCCAACCCCCTCATTTTACAGATGAGGGAAAAGCAGCTCAGAAAGGCCAAGGGATTTGCCCAAAGTCACACAGGTAATAAGAGAGCTGAGTTTCAAGTCCAGGTCCTCTGATTCTGATTAAGGGCTCTTTCAACTGTACAACCATAGCATGAGGACAGAAAAGGAATTTATAATCCTTGTGGTCGTCTACAAGCTACTAGCAGGTAGAGATCTTAAAAAGCCACCACATAAGATGATGATGAATATTTTTTTTTATTTCCTTAAATTTTCACTGCATTTGATTCCATCCACAATCAATCCCTCACCTATGTTTGCTCTAACATAGGCTATACTCACACTACAATGGGACCTGGTCTTGTTTTTAACCTAGCAGTAAATGTTGGCACCCTGGTATGGGGTCTCTGGTCTTTCCTATTTAAACTATAAAATATTCTGGGCTGGACTGTCCCAGCCCCCAAATCTTATTTAATGAGTCCAGGTTTCTAAATATCACAGCAGTGCCCCCTAGAGTTGGTTAACTAAAGGATCTGGCAGTTTTCTCAATATAGGAGAGATTCTGTTTCACCATCCACCTTCCCGGGTTTTCAATGTTTATTTTTTTGAGTCTAAAATAAAGACAGACACAATTCATTGCCTTTACAATTTGAAAGCATTAAGACAAACCTCAGATTATTCTAGAATGTCAAACCAACAAAGTACAGTAACGACAAAAAACATCTGTTCAATTGGGAGCTGTAATGGGGAATTTGGCTCTCGCCTAAAGTTTCCAAAAATGTTCTACTTAGTGGGAAATTGAGATGGTTTGAAAATATTTTAGGCATGTCTACACAGGACATAATGAAGAGAGCATAAGCAAGGCAAAGGGGAAAAATGTCTCAATGCAGGCAGTCAAATTGGGATAATGTGGATTTTTACAGTTCTAATTATATAATCATCAGGCTAGCATGGGTCTTAAAAATAATCTGATCCAATGCCATCACTTTGCAGATGAGCCCAATTAAAGTCCAAAGAGCTTCCATTTGTGAGGTAAAATGGGCAAATACCTGGAACTTCATTTAACTCGGTGCTGTGTAGATAGACACAAAGGCAAATTCTGATTGGATTTGCTTCATTTCTTATCAGAACTCAGCAATAAAGGGGATAGAGAAATAGTTTGAAAAATAAACTCAAAACATTTTCCAGTGCCAAAGGTACCTGATTTTGGGGGCTCAGTCTAGCACCAAGCCATTTGTGATTAAACCAAAAGACAAAAACAATAACAAACAAAAACGAAAATAAAAATTCTGGCTATAAAAATGGTGCCTTAAAAAATAAAGATTGGTATGGAGTGGGGGTAGAAAATAGGGAAGCATCACAACAGAAGATAGTACAGAGGAAACAAATTTGGATGGGTCTTTATTAGGTGGGGACAGACCCCCTGCTTCTCATAATAAAGAAAATAACCCCCTGTTTCTGTACCAATGAATAGCCACCCCATTCTAGGTATATCTCTCTAGGACACAAAAGTTTTCTTATCCTTGTGATGACAGGGAAAACAAGCCTGAGAATGCTTTGGTTTCCCTCAGGTTGCTGAAGGAGGATCCCAGCCCATAATCATAATGCATATACATTATAACTTACATCCACTGCTTGGGTATAACTAATTCTAGCCTGGACCATCTCAGGAGTGTCTTTAATACTGGTAAACTTCAAAGCCCACGGATGCTGACGGTACTTCTTCTGTTGAGCAGAAAAAGATCAAAGCTGTGAATTTTGTGTGGTTCTTTCATGCCATTTGAAAGAGAAAAATCATAGGTTGCTTGAGATTAGAGTGAATTTGTGAACATAATTATAATTCCACTTCCTCCATCCTTATGTCCTGGGTGCCTTCGGGTTAATATTTGTTTCAATTTCAGCATAACCTTGTGTCAATTAACATTAAAGTAGTTCTACCTGATACAAAGAGAACACCTCAAAATTAGGTTATCCCAGTAAAACACTTTAAGAGCCACACTTAGAAATGGGCTTTTAAAGGCTTCAAATACTGTGTAGTGTGTTGTTTACATATTTTTAGTTCCTCGAAGCAAAAAAAAAATTTAATAAATAAATTCTGGAACGGTTACATTTAACATCTGAAGTTTTCTATTCTCTTCCCACACAGGAGCATGACAGAGCCAAAAAAAAAATCCATTAACATGCCAGGTAACACAGGCTGTGCAGTCATTCCTAGATCCCATTTAGGCATTCCCAGAGTGGGATTTCAGAAATGTTTATGATAACAATGACAAAAATAATGCTGTTAGTCAAAAAAAGGGTCATGGCAGAAGGTAAGAGACCTTCAAACAACCATTCACTCATCCAAGAACTCGGAAAGACTTGTACCATATAAAGTCTTGTGCTGAGGAGGCTTATAAATAAAAATGAGACAAACATATAAATGATGACAATTCTAACAAAGTTAGAATGCAAAATGCAAAGCAGCATTTACCTAATTTTAAATGCATTCCTGGAAAACTGAGAAAAAAATGGATTTTTTTTTATAAAAAATATAAATAAGCAAACCATATTTGCAATTAAATTAGACTAATTGTTATTTTAAGGAACTTTGAAGTGATGCCTTTTATATCCACCCTATTCATCCTTTCTAAAAGCAAGGCTCATCCCAATGAACTTCCCCCATCTGACCAATTTATTTAAAGGGCAAGCAAGATAATGCCATCATTTCTCTCACTGTCTATTTCCAGCTCCCCACTTGTCTCTGGGCCAGGAAGATTAGAGTGTGCTTTTTCTTCTGCCCAAAGAAAATTCTTGAGTCAATATGCCTAAGTGTACTGTGGCTGCCTGGGTATAGTGTGACTCTCGCCAGTATTCATCTTTCGTCCTAAAATAGTAGAGGTCTGCTCATATGGCACAGATCTATCTTCTCTAGAGAATTAAAATAAGACAGCAGAAGGAGGCTAGATTTGAAGTCAGAGGACCAGAATTCAAATCCCACCTTTGTCATTGCCTCTTTGATCATGGCAAAGTGACTCAACTTGACTGAACCTTATTTCCTCATCTGTAAAATGAGGGGGTTGGATCAGATGACCTCTGAGATACTTTTCAGCTCTAAAAATACTTGTGGCCAGAGGTCTGAAGGTGGAATTCCTGTGAAATGTCACAAAAATTTAATTACCTTTTTTTTTAATCCTTAACTTCTGTCTCAGTATAAATTTTAAGACAGAAAAGCAACAAACAGTCCAGGTTAAATAACTTGCCCAGAGTCACACATCTAGGAAGTATCTAAATTCAAATTTGAACCCAGTTCCTCCTGACTCCAAGCCTGGAGCTCTATCTTCTGTGCTACCTAGCTGCCCCTAATCACCTTCTTTAAAAAATCACTTAATACAGTTAAAGGTGGAATGTTGTAGACCATGAAAGAAGTTAAGTAAATGTATTTGTACAGGATATAAAGTTAGAGAAAGAATTAAAGCTACTATGGAATAATTCTGCCCCCAAAGAAGCATATATATATATATATATATATATATAAATTGATTTTCAAACCATAAACCTTGAATAATCATAACTCTCCATTTTGTTTCATATATGGAGATGACCTTTGGATTAATTATTATGAATCTTATAGCTAGAAATATGTTCCTATAACACATCATCTCTTAAAGTCCTAATTAATTAAGTATATGTTGTTTCTGTTGGTTTCAAGAGATTCAAGCCATTAAGAAAGCACAAATTGTTACTAGGGCCATCTTGAGTCAGAAAGGGATTTGGTTGGGGATTTGCACAGGTGTTTACCCTCAGCAGCAAGAGCCTAGGGTGTTCACCCTCCTCACCTTTGTTGCATAGATTCTCCCTTTAAAGCCCAGCCCAGAGGTGCTATTTCTTATTTGAAGCCTCCCCTGGTCCCCTTACATGTTAGCATACTTTCCCCAATCACTTTGCATTAATTCATCTTTGGGCCAGCTTTTTCCTCCCTACCCCAATAAAATATGACCTCCTTCAGGGTCTAGATGGCTATTCCCCTCCCCCCCCCAATCTCAGGACAGTGCCTGGCATATGGAGAGGATGGGGATAGACACCTAAATTTTGTTTTATAATAGGTGAGAAAATTCACAATACCAATGCAGACTGGCACCTTCTCTGAAATGCATAGTCTTAGTGAGAAGCCTATAGCACTGAGAGTCACTGTTCAGGGACTTAATCAGGGTCAGTATGTGTCAGAGGATGAATTTGAACCCAGGTCTTTTGAGGCCAGCTCTCTGTCTCTGTCGAATCTACCACACTGCTTCTTGTTGTGTCATAGTTGCTTACAAAATTGAACTGAATTGACCTTAATTCTAGCTTCCTGTCTGGCTCCCAAAGATTGGTTCAAGGAGGTTGTCCTCCAAAGTGAGAGAAACACCCTTCCCTAAAGGGTAGTGCAATTAGTGCAGAGAACACAGGGATGCTTTAGGGAATGGTCCATTTAGTCCAGCTAGACTTGGCTAGCCTCAGTATTCAAATGCAGGTGAGATGCCCAAAGGGCTGAACTGAACAGAGTGCTGGGCACTCCATGGATGTCTAAGGTGCTTGGGGAGCAAAGGGAGGAGGAGAGTCATGGAGAATGTGTGTATAAAGTGACAAAAGGGCTTTCTGGGTGCAATAAATGTATCTTTTCATCATCTCTCCTCTGTTGCTTCATTAAAAAGGTAAGTTAGTGGGTAGCAATTGAGCACTGTTTGATTGCCATTATTATTCATAATATCATTTGTCACCTACTTTGTTTTTGCAAAGGCTATATGGGCTCCTACTGGCATGTGTTTGGTATGTGGTTTCCCTCTAATTACCAGTCCTAGTCTGGGTTTGGAGTTCTTTCATGTGGCATTGCCTTTTTCTTTGCCTTTTGAGTGGAAATGATTTTAATTTTATACAGGAATTTTGCACACATAATGCAGCCAGTTCTGTTACATGCTGTCACGAAATCTCACCTCACTAATGAGTTCTCCTGCCTTCTTAGCCTGTTCCACATTTAATGACCCAGTGGCTATCCATCCGGCTCCTTTCATCCAGTTCAAATCGGCTCTATATTGGTTCTGACAAAGAAAAAATGCACCATTGTTGGTGCTCAGACATTTAAAGCACCATTAAAGGATCCCGACATAGCCCAGAGACCAACTGAGTCAAATTAGCTCCTGCTTTTGTTTTATCTGCTTCTGCACAGTCACAGGTAGAGCCTCCCCCCTCTAAAAATATTAAATTAATTTTTAAAAATTGGAGCTATCCCTGCTTAGGGATGACTTTATGTGATACCCTGCAATATAGAGGCGAAGGGAGGGGAGACTCAACCTTCTTCCTCATTATTGACTTCAATCCTGACTCCAGCAGCTGAAAGGAGCAGATCTCATTGTCTGTCTTACCAGTTTTCTTCTTTAAAATGACATGCAGGGGAGAAGAAAATGAGAATGCACAACAGAACGCAGGTGGAAAACTATTTGATGGAATTTCACAAGACATTCAATGCTCCCTGTGGTTTCAGTTCCTTCTTACACATCTCCATGGGGCAAAATATTCCTTTACTTGCTATTATACAAGGAGTTTTAATGGGAATGGCCATTTAAATGGATCTCTTGTCGAAACTAGTTCACCTATGTATCAAGAAGTATCCACACTGGGGAGGCTGTATCTCCCCCTGAAGTGCAATGCTGAGTAGCACCTGTCCTGATGCTTCCATTCATGGCTGTTATTGGGCCATCCTGAACTAAATAAGGCCAAAAAAAAGGCAAGTATAACTAGGGGTCAGAAGAGCAAGAAAGGGGGAAATAACTGATCATTTTCACAGTTGAGGCTATTTCTTCCTGGAAGAGTAGTGTAGACGAAATGATCAATCACTCAATCAATAAACATCTATTAAGGACCTACTGCCATTGCCAGCTATCATGCTAATAAGACTTTTCCCCAAGAGTCCCCAGAGCAGAGCCCATCCACCCCATGGTAGCCTCTTTTTCCATCTAGTTAAGATGACATCAATAACATTTCATCCTTCCAACACACACACACACACACACACACACACACACACACACACACACACACACCACTCTTTCATGGAAAAAATTTGTGAATATGGAACTATTCCATGCATAGTTGAAATTGTTGTGAAAATACCCCATGAAGAAGATAAACCCACCCTTTCTTGGCTGGTGGGAAATTGTCGATTGCATGGGTTAAGAGTGAAATTGCCAGGAAGTTAAATGTTTTGACTTGTATCTTTAGATGGAGATTTCCATCTAAACCTACTCTATTCATCTAAAACAACTTACATCGCTTTGCAAACCATACGCCTTCTTTGCCCATTCCACCTTCATGTCTGTAGGCAGAGCAGTAAACTGATGCAGGGCAGTCTTATATCCTATGTCGGTGGCCAAATGTTGGGCCTTTTGGGCATGGACAAGGTGGATCATATCCATGGGAACGTGGCACTGAGTTTTGACATCCTCAAATCTTCTCTTGTATTCCAGATCACTCTGCAGCTTGGACACTTGGAGAGAATGAGCCATCTGAGAGTCGCCCTGGACACCCTTGGCCCCAATCAGCTTTCCTCTGGACCTCTCATAGTCCTCCTTATATTTTATCTAATGGAGAGAAGACACAGAAACATCCCTGAGACCCTCCCTGAGAAATGGTCAGACCTCAGTCAAAATAGATTAAAAATAAACCCTTCAGAACATTTGTAACTCAGCTCAGGCCTGATGGAGTATGTTTCTATAAATCCAATTCAGGAACTGCTTACTGAACACCTACTATGTTCAAAGCCCTGTTCTAGGCCTGAGGGAGATGCTGAGATAAAAAGACACGGTCTTTGCCTTCAAGGCAATCTGGTAGGAGAGAGAAAACATATGCTCAAGCAAATATAATTCAAAGTAGATTAATAATTGTGAAGTACAAACAAAATACTCTTAAGTGTTTGGAAGATTTCCTCTATGACTGAGATTCTTAACCAGGAGTCTTCCCTTGGTTAGGAAAAAAATTTCCAACTTAATTTTTACTCCTCTCTACTAAAATCTGGAATTTCCTTTAATAATTTTAAAAACATTGTTCTGAGGTTCCATTAGATTGTCAAAGGAATCCATGTGGCAAAAATGATTAAGGACTGTAAGATATAAATTAATATCCAATAACGACAAGTATTATATTTTATATGATTTATGAATAATCACTTGAAGTAGAAGAAAAAAGAAATAGAAGTAAAACCTAAGTAAAACTCTCCTGCCTCTCACCTTACCCCCACCTCCACAAACAGCGATCAGGGAAAAAGGGGGGGATGCTACACAAAACTTATATCCTCCCTATGTTAGCACATAATGTGAGAGGGAACATGGGAAGCTGGGAAAGAATTCTGGGGTTCAAATCCTAATTATATAGAACCTTGTCTCTATATCTATCAAAGGTAGGTCAGACACAGGAATGTAGAACAGATTAATATATATGTATATACATATATATATTGTTTGGGGGAAAACTCTGGAGTGGAGGTGGAAGCCAGGGGCATCAAATAGAGGCCTCAGACATTTGCTAGCTGTTTGACCCTGGGCAAGTCACTTAACCCTGTATGCCTCAGTTTCCTCATCTGTTAAATGAGCTGGAGAAGGAAATGGCAAACCACTCCAGTATTTTTGCCCAGAAAATCCCAAATGGAGTCACAGAGTCAAACACGACTGAAAAACAATTAAACAATAAGCATAGTGGATAGAGCACTAGACTTGTAATCAAGAAGACCTGGGTTCACATCCCACCTCTGACATATGTTAGTTAGTTTTATGATTGTGGGAAAGTCATTTAACCTCTACCTCAGTTTCCTCATCTGTAGAATGGGAAGAATATTAACACCACTTTCACAGGATTGTTTTGAGGATCAAACAAAAACATACAAAATGCTAAAGAACTGTCAGCTGTTATTATACATATTATATATATAATATATAATATTATAATTATATAATATTATAATGAAAGCATTTTAAAACTTAAAATACTTTATGTAATATAAAGTAATATGATTATTACTTTTATTATTATCAGAATATTTGGGTTCCAGTTCTAGCTCTGACAAACTGACCTCAAGCAAATCATTTTTTGGTAATTTCATTGGGCCTTCCGAAGATTGAGGCATGTGTTTTTTTGGTCACCATTTTAGAGACAAGGAAATGGAGACAAAAAGAAGTGAGTGTTTGAGGCAGATTTAAAACCCAGATCTTCCCATCCTATACCTCTAGCATTCTATTGAATTTGAAGTCACCAAGATCTGGGTTCAAACCTTGACCATACTTCAGGGGCTCCTGTGTG
Organism: Monodelphis domestica; assembly: GCF_027887165.1. Classification (NCBI taxonomy): domain Eukaryota; kingdom Metazoa; phylum Chordata; class Mammalia; order Didelphimorphia; family Didelphidae; genus Monodelphis; species Monodelphis domestica. The sequence continues at coordinate 101,733,884 of NC_077227.1, read as the reverse complement.
GCCCCGAGCAAGACATTTCCCACCTCTCTGGGTTTTTCTATTATCTCTAAAATGAGAGAATGGGACTAGATGATTTCTAAGTCCCTTCTCATTCTAAATCCTAGGATTTCCTCTCCCTGATTCTCTTTTTTATCTATTATAAAGTGAAAGACTTCAACCAGATGGTTTCTAAAGCCTCTCTGAACTGTAACAGTCTATGATTCAATTATCCATTGTAAAAGCTTGAGTAGCCACTCACATCACTTGCTAGGTCCCTCTTGGCCTTGGCTGACAGAAAAGACAAGGAGTCAAGACGAAGTTCAAATCCTTTTGCCTTCTGTTTCTCCCAGCTGCTCTTATACAGTTTCTAAAGAGATAAAAATTTTTAAAAAAATTAAACTTTCAGTGAGGCTGTTTCAGACTTCTTAATAAACTCCCTAGGAAGGGAAATGAAATCACCCAATGTTCTCTGTCAATACCTAAGAAACTACTGTGATGCATATTAAAATTATGAGTGAAATAAAGGCATCAATTCTTAAGTTATCTAATAGGGAATAAATTACAATTCTCTAAACAATCCCCAGTTTTATGCAGTCCACAAGCATTTATTGGACACATATATAGGATATTGTGCTAGGTACCAAGAGAGAAATACAAAGTTCACATAAGACATGGTCCCTGCTCTTGTAGGAGTTTAAAATCTAAGACATTTTTTCTCTCACTGGATGGTAAAGAATAATTGAGTTATGACATCAAATAAGTCCTCCAACACACCCTTCCTTCACACCCCCTTCCCATCCTCAAAAGCTGATGTATGAGAAATAAAATACAAGTTAGAGGTAGGGCAACCCTCTAGCACTTAGTTACTAAGCCATAGATAGGTGGCAATCTGTGTTTTTGGAGGGACTTTCCATGCCGATAGTTCCCCATGCTAGCTAAACCAGACCTTTCATGGACTCACAAATGAGTTAGATTAGGATCTAGTCCATACAAATAATACATGTAACCTTAGAAAGCACCCACACATTGTCTGAGTCAGTCTAGTGGGCACAGGTTTCAAATGAGGCAGGTCCCCTAAAATTCCACTTAATGAAAAGAAGAGTTTGGCATCCAATCCCTCTTGCAGTACCTCACTGAGATGCTGGGCATTAGCCCTGGCCTGCAGGAAGAGTGGTTCATCTTTGCTGATTGTGTATTGATGAACATAATGTTCATTCCCAGATTTGTAAGCCACCTATCCAAGAAAAGCAAAATGTCAGTAGCAGAGTCAACTCAATTCAATCCAATAAGCAATTAATGCATGTATGAAGTTCTGAGTATTTTACTTCCATGTACATAATGGACATCCATCATTTGTATCAGTCCATAAAAGAAAGGAGTCAGGAAGAACCATTTAGTAATGTGTTGCCTTTCTCTTGTTACTATGGATAGGTGACTATCCATAGTTAGCCATGACCAAAGTATACATGGACAGCCTTTTGGACAGAATTGGTCATGGGCAAGATCACCTTGTGGTTGGTGTAGGTAAGAATGGTCCTAAAGAAGAATTAGGTAGCCAAAGAAAAGAAACTTGCAAGGATACCAAGGAAAGTAGACCTGATTATTCCCACAATATCTAGCTTTGATATCTCACCTTTGAGATGGGATTATTCAATTTATAAAGATGCACCAACTACCCTATATATAGCCCAGTAGAGAAGCTGGCAAACTACTTGCACAAACTACTTTACTTACAACATAAAAGACTTTATCTGATGTCCAAATGTTCCCTGCTCTTAATCTTAATGAAATTTTAGGTTCTGCCCTCTCTTTCTCCCTCTCTCCATCTCTCTCTCTTTCTTCTCTTTCTGTGTCTGTGTCTGTGTCTGTCTCTCTGTCTCTCTCTGTCTGTCTCTCTCTCCCTCTCTCCCCCTTTCTCTCTCCCTCCCTCTCTCTCTCTCTTTCTTTCTATGCCTGTCTCTCTGTCTCTCTCAGCATTCTCTAATGTCAAACCATGCTCTCTGCTCATTCTAAATTATGATCAATAGTAACTCCTGCAACAACTGCCCCAGTTTTGTTTTGAAAAAAGGAAAACTGATAAGAACCTGACTAAACATTCATGTAAAAATTCTGCAATGTCTTTCTGTTTTATTTCCTATGCTCCATGAAGGCATCAACAGCCTCTGCCACAAGCAAACAGTACTCTCATCTAAGATAATTACTCACACCCAAATGATTCCAAAATATTGGTGCCTTTGACAAAGATTCCAGAATCTCAAAGTTAGAGGGGACCTCAGAACTCATTTAGGCCATTCCATATCTGTCTAGGAAGCCCCACCCCCCCCCCCCCCGCTACAATATACCCAACAACTGATCATCTTTCTTCAAAGACTTTCACAGAAGAGAAAAGCATCCCATTCCACACTAGCAGAAGTCGGCAGTCTTTTCTTTCACAAAGCCTACATTTGCTTTTTTGTAACTTCTACCCATTGCTCTTGTTTCTATATTCTAATACTAAGGAGAATAAGCTTAACTGTGCTTCTATTATTCTATTATTTGACAGCTCTTCAAATGCTTGAAGCCAGTAGCACACTCTTCACCTCTCCATCACCATCTTCCACCAATGTCTTCAACAGATCCTTGTCTAGTCTAGCTTGATCTTAACACCCTTCACCAACCAGGTTGCCCACCCCCTGGACACTCTTCATCTTATCAATGTCTTTCTTAAAATGTAATGCCCTGAACTGAATGCAATATACTTAAAATGTGGCCTAACCAGAATTTAGACCATGGCTCCTGTAGGTCTGAGAACTATGCCTCTCTTAATCCAGCTTTAGATCACGTTTGTCTTGTGGGCTGCCATGTTATATTTGTTGGGTCTGTACCTCTCTAAGACACCCAGATTTTCTTCAAACAAACTGCTGCCTAATCATACCCATTCTATAAAATACTTTGTAAAGCTGACTTTTTTAACCCATGTAAGACTTTGAATTTCCCCCTACTAAATGTCATTCATCCCAACTTTGTATCACTTATAAATTTGATTAGTGGTCTTCTATGGGTTTTTTTCTAACTCACTAATAAAAATGTTAAATGGCATATACAAACAGAAAGATACCCTGAGCACACAATTGAAGATCTCTATACAAGTAGACTGGGATTAGATATAGTTAAACCCAAGAAAGGAAGAAAGACTCAATGCAGCTTCACCAAAACTAAAATCTAGTTGCAGTTTGGTCCTCAAATCCATCCTCATGTGTGCTTTATGAAGATAGGTGTTAAGGGTTCCAAGAAAGCTAGTCTTGAATAGGAAAGTTTAAGATCACACTAAAAAAAATGGGTGCAAGCTATGAGAGCCTTGGCAAGTCATCTGATCTCCTCTGGCCTCAGTTTCTTCATCTGTAAAATAAGGAGATTGGATCTGATGACCTTTAAGGACCTTTCTAGTTCTCAATCTATGTGATTGATCCCTAAGACTCCTCCAAATCGAACACTCTTATTCCAAGGGCTAACTCAGTACGCACATCACTCTGCAGCTCCTGGCTTCTCTTGGCATGTTCCATCTGGGAACTGTCAGTAACACTGGTGAACTTCAGAGCATCAGCTCTCTGTCTGTACCTTTTCTATTAAAAATAAAAAAGAAAAAGAAAATACCATGACACAATGAAATTATTGAGCTTACATACTTCCATTTCAGTTGACTAAGTCTTTAATGGCTATTCCTCACCACTTCTTAAAGGACAGGGACATTGTGGCACTCGGTGCTTAGCTTAGTGTCTGGCACACAGTAGGTGCTTAATAAGTGTTAATTGATCCAGAAATTTAATTGTTACCCTCCAACTACCTGTATATTATAGGAGACTTACAAAGGGAAGGAGTCTCCCTCTTGCTGGGATTTGCCATTGGGAAAGGGGATAGTTTACCACTAGGTGGAGTGGAATCCCTAACTCTAATTGGATACTCTAGGTTATGTTCATTTTTGAAATAATGGAACTGGAATAGAAATAATTGGGAAATGGTGGGGTCAAGATTGGGATTTGTTTTTTACTGCCCCTAAGAATATTTCAACCCCCTGATTATGGGCAGGATTGAGTCAGAAGTACCTAAGCCAAGTGGGGAATCTAACTGTCACTTTGTGGTTTTCAGCAAGTTTCAGAATGAACTGAATTATAAGGGAACAAGTGGGTGTTTTTTTTTTCCATTCTCTCAGCTCTCCTCTATGTACATAAGCTGCTCAATTTATCTCTGTCCCAAGAGAATGGTCAGTATCATGGGAGTTTTCAGAATAAGGAACTCTTAATATAGAACTTTTCCCATTTGTCCAGATTTGTAATTCATTTGTAAATTATAATGTTTCCTGGGGCAATCAGAGGTTACATGACCTGCCCATAGTCTTACAGTATGTGTCAGAGGCAATACCTTGGACTTTGGTCTTTATGACTCTACCCACTCTGCTCTGCTACCTCTTGTTGGAGATAAGAAGAAATAAAGTCCAACCCAAGCTCTTGGAGAAGGCCTGCATTCAACTCTCCTATTCCAGGAAACGTGAATCCCTTCCAAGATTCCAATGTCTCCTAAAGTCTGAGAGAAGCCTGACAAGTTTCCAAATGCAGTGCCCTTCAGATACCTTTTATTGCCTTCCACGCCCTTCTTGTGTTACTGGGGTTTAAATTTCTCTTGCTTCAAGTTAGAAGGAAGTTTGTGGTCAAGGTAAGAAGCATAACTCATGTGAACGTCAAAGAATTTTAGTGACCTGCCTAATACAAATCTTTTAAGAGGAATTAAACTTCAAAGAGAGCTTTTATTTGAAAGGAATTGGGGAAATAAAACTTCAACTGACTTTATATAGGATATAGCTACAGAATCGAAGTATATTCAAGGGGTGAAAGTCAGTCAGTTCTATTATAGGGGCAAATTCTTGTCCTTTCCAGGCTGTCCTCCCGATTATCCTGGTCCTTCTCTACCATGCCATAGAAACTTCTTCACCTTGGATTTCACACCTTGGAACTACCCTTTGCCTCTTTGGCCTCTTCCTTGATTGGCTGGTTCCTCCCAGAACTTTCATTTTAAGGAGGATGCCCAAGTCAGCCATGCCTTTATTCCTCTCCAGGCTGACTTTCTCTAACATGCCCTGCCTTTATTTCTTCTCCTCTTAACTCCCAACTTTTTGGTTTGTGCTTCTCCCACATGCCTTGAAAGTCAGTAGGGATTGTCTTTCCACTTGTATGTGTATTCCAGCACTAAGCATGGTATCTGGCACATAGTAAGCTTAATAAATGCTGGTCAACTTGACTTGACTACCACTTTTAGTCATCCTCTATAAAGGCCAGTGGAGAGAGTTCAGGAAAATTGAGAGAGTAAGGATTTCATCAGAGCCATCAGGTGGCACATTGGATAGAGTTCCAAGATTGGCATCAGAAAGACTCATCTTCCTGAGTTGAAATCTGCCCTCAGACACTTACTAACTATGAGATCTTGAGCATGACACTTAACCCTATTGGCCTCAATTTTCTCTTCTGCCAAATATATGGAGAAGTAAGTGGTAAACTACCACAGTATCTTTGCCAAAAACAAGCAAACAAACAAATAGGGTCACAAAGAGTTGGACACAACTGAAAAGCAATAAACAAGACCAACAATCAAAAGGACTACTTCAGGTCTCTCTTAATGTCTCCAGGGCTGAACATGGTCTGAGAGATCAAAAGAATTGCATTTTGGTTACCTCACTTATCAGCTCTCCAGCTTTTTTGGCTTGTTCTATATTGAGACTCCCATCCGTCATCCACCCAACTCCCTTCATCCATGTTAGGTCTGACTTGTACTGTAGCTGCAAGAGGAAAATCACCAGATTGTCATTAGAGAAAAGCAGATAGAGGAAAATGACCAAGAAATTGGAAATGCCCTATACATGCATTATATGTGCCTTTCCTTAAAAACAAACAAACAATCTTAGGTCCTACTCAAGCAATTAAAAAAAAAAACAACCCAACTGGTCTCACTTTGTATCCAACCAAATAAATATTTAATTTGTGCCACTCCAGTGCAGCTCTATCAAAGGTGAACATTTACACTCTCTTTTCATAAAGGATCTCTCCCCTTGCTATGTGACTACATTTCCAAAGTCGTTTCCCCACTAACATCCCACTGCCGATTCCTCTTTACCCTCCTCCTCTCTCCAGGTGCCAGCTCTAATGTTCTCTGTCCCAGATCCTATTTCATTCTCTCCACCAGGGTCAGTATCTTTAAGTCCTCTTTTTTCTCTTTAAGCCCTCCTTTCCCCCCCTTTTTCCCAGTCTGGATCCATTCTAGCTGCTACCCCCCAACCTTCTGTGTGACTCATAGAAGACCCAAAGTGGATTTTTAGACATTCTACTCTAAGGAACTGGTAGAACCTCACATCTTTTTTAATTCTAAAAGCAAAGATTAGAGCTTCCCTAATAGGTTATTGTGCACAGAGATGAGTGTGGGAAAACCTGGGAACAGGATGGAGACCTCACCTCACTCTGAAGTTTGTAGGCTTTTTTAGCCCAGTTAGTCTTGATGTCCTCAGGGAGCACTGTATAGTCGTGGAGCTTCTTCCTATAGTCCAGGTCACTGGCAAGAGCCTGTGCCTTCTTGGCATGCTGGATGTTGACCATATCCATTGGCAAGTGGAAATGAGTCTTGCTCTCTTCAAACCCTTTCTTATATTCAACCTTAGGAACACACACACACACACACACACACACACACAAATGTCTTTGACTTAAAACATGGCTGCAGAAGTAGAATGAGTGAGTAGAGAAATAAATAAGACTCATTTAAAGGAATTAGATGCCTTCTAGGAATTATCATTGCCTAGCATGGTGCTTGGCATATAGTAGGAGCTTAGTAGAGAGCTGGGTAGTACAGTGGATAGAGTATTAGATCAGGAGTTCAAATCCAACCTCAGACACTTAACTAGCTCTGGAACTCTTGATAAGTTACTTTTTTGTGCCTTGGTTTCCTCATTTGTAAAGTGGGAATGGCAATAGCGCCTATATCTCAGGGTTGTTGTGATGATAAAATTAGATAAAATTTGTAAAACACTTTGCAAACCTTAATAAATACCAGTAGTAGTAGTAGTAGTAGTAGTAGTAGTAGTAGTAGTAGTAGTAGTAGTAGTAGTAGTTTTGGCAGTGGCAGACTATAAAATACTATGATATATCTGATATTTATATAGTGCCTTTACATTTACAAAATCAGAATTTCATCTAATTCTCTTTAAAAAAAACCTTACCATCAATACTGGGTATTGGTTCTAAGGCAGAAGAGTGATAAAGGATAGGCAATGGGGGTTAAGTGATTTGCCCAGGGTCACACAGTTAGGAAGTATCTGAGGCCAGATTTGAACCCAGGACCTCCATTCTCTGGGCCTGACTCTCAATACACTGAGTCACCCATCTGTCCGCCATCTAATCCTCTTAACAACTCTATTTGTTTTGCAAAGGGAAATGGGTTCAGAAAAAGTTGTGTGTTCACAACTAGTAGGTTTCAAGCATGGAATTTGAACCCAGATCATTCCTGATTCCAACTCCATTGCCCTTTTCTCCTTAAAGTAAGATGAGAGTCTTCCCAAACCCGACTCTGTTGTATAGCTGAATTTCCTAGACTTTATTTATTAATTATTGCTCACAAGAACAACCCCTCAGTTACTCTGAAATAACCGCAACAAGTCAGGTCTAATAAATAAAGGTTGCACCTCTCCAATTTCTCCCACAATTCAGTCAAGGAAGGGACTTCAAGCAGCGACTTCTAACTGCTTTCTGGCCTCCAAGTGGGACAAAGAATGCTCACTGAAGAAGTTTTCCCTACAACCTCTTATAAGTAACAAGAAGAAATAGTTTACCTCGCTGCTCATCTTGGCCACCTGCAGGGAGTGCAAAAGCCTCGAATCTTTGGTTCCCAAAGCTCTGCCTTTTGTTTTTTCATAGTCTTCTTTGTACTTAATCTTGAGAGAAAGAAGAGAGTCTCTTGTGAGTGGGGAGAATGGGGGGAGAAGTCCGCCATCCAAAGAGGCCAGGCTGTTACAAGTGCAAGGGGAAGGATTTCAGGGGGAAAAAAATTTTTTTTAAAGCATTTCTCCATGTTTATCAAATCCAGAATAAGATGAAAGTATTAGAAGTTCTGCAACTTTAAAATGCAACCTAGCAATCATTATTTTCCCCATATGACCACCAACACCTCATCAGAACAATTTTTTATGCATTTACAAGTTAATGAGGTAAAACCTACGTTGCTGGCAAGCTCCCCCGAGGCTTTGGCAGCCAACAAAGGCATGGCATCCAGCTTCATCTCAAACCCTCGGCCCTTTGTCTTCTCCCAACCTTCTTTGTACTTAACCTGATAAAGGAAACACCAGGTGAATAGGAGTAGCTATTGGCAGGATTGCTTAAAGTCAAAGAGAAAAGAAAAGAAAGCTTCTATCATCCCCAAGATACAAAAAAAAAAAAGGGCTATCGGAATTAGAACTTTTACTATTGCACTATCGTCATTATTTTTATTAATATTAAGGGTCTGTGATAACGGGAACCATCTGGCTAAATAAAGATAATTCAATTTAATATTATTAATAGAATGTGAATATTAGGGAGATGGATAATCGAAAAAGACAACTACATTTAGAATTATTCATGATACAGGGATATAATTAATCATATAAAAGTTGCAAATATTGATAATGTGAATAAAGGTGACTAGATTTAATATTATTGATACTAGGTGAATGGTAATAATGAGAATGTTATAGAATGGTGATCAAACAGAGGGACAACAAAATTTAGTATTATTGATGATATACAAATATAATTAATCATATGAATGGTGGAAATACTGATAATATGTAAATAAAGGTGATGAGATTTAATATTATCGATACTAGGTGAATGGTGATAATGAAAATGTTATAGAATGGTGATCATACACAGGGACAACGAAACTTAATATTATTGATGATATATAAATATAATCAATCATATGAATGGTGGAAATACTGATAATATGTAAATAAAGGTGATGAGATTTAATATTATCAATACTGGGTGAATGGTAATAATGAGAATGTTATAGAATGGTGATCATACAGAGGGACAACAAAATTTAGTATTATTGATGATATACAAATATAATCAATCATATGAATGGTGGAAATACTGATAATATGTAAATAAAGGTGATGAGATTTAATATTATCGATACTAGGTGAATGGTAATAATATGAATATTGATAATATGCCAATAACAGCAACTAAATTTAACATTATTGATAACATGTGAATGAGAATCTTTGCAATATATATGCAGTATCTACAAGTTAGGAAGATCTATGTGACCCCATTTAAGTCATCTCTTTAAGACTTTAAGTTACAAAGAAAATGCTGATCTTCACAGATTAAAGGAGTTTGCATATCAGAATTTCCCTAAGTCAATGAAATCACAGTAGAACATTTGCAGATCCAGATGAAGTGATAGTCATATGTTGATACTTCAAAAGGTCTATAATATCATTCCAATGATGCAGACTGTAAACCCTCAAAACTAAAGCAGATAGTATTAAAGTCAATACCTTAAACCTCAGCCCTCCTTGCTGATTATTTTGACTTCTGAAATTTCCCTCTGTGATCATCTCCTGTCCTTCCATATCACTTCCTGCCTCAGTCCTCCTGAACCCATTCTTTATCTCTACTGCATCTTCCAGTTTCTTCCTCCATTCCTCCCCATTTTCCCAATCCATCACCCCTGCTCTAGCCTAATTTTCCTCCCTTGATAATCAACTCTTAATAATCAATGTCCTTGTATACTGTCTTCCAATTTATATTCTCTTTCTTGTCCCTGATGCCCTTAACTCCCTAGTAGTTCACATTCCTACATTACCCTCAGAGTCTGCTTTCTCCATTCACACTCTGTTGCTGTTGAATGAAGATGATGGTAGTCTTACCACTGAGGTGTGTAAATTCATGTTACCAGATCTCATTGGGACATAGAATGCTTCACCCCCAATTATCTTATTCTTTCGAACTGATTCTTAATCCTATACTCTTTCCAGTAGATGTCAGTAACCTTCTCTTCTTTTCCAGAAGATCCCCTATGCCTGCCAAGTCTTCCTCTTTTATCCTCATTTCCAACTTGACTAGGAAAATTGAGGACATCTGTCATCAACTCCCTCACCATTCTCCCTCCATACACTAAGCCTCTATTAATACATCCCTTACTGCAGTAGCCCTTCACCTTCCCAAGGTAATCCCCTATCTAGGCATTTTCCTCAGTCTCCTCCAGGAGCTTGCCTCATCAATAATATTCTTTCTCTCTCTGTCTCTGTCTCTCTGTCTCTCTGTCTATCTCTGTGTCTGTCTCTCTGTCTCTGTCTCTCTCTCTGTCTCTGTCTCTCTCTCTGTTTCTGTCTCTCTCTCTCTCTGTCCCTATCTGTCTCTGACTCTGTCTTTCTTTGGCTTATCTCTCTGTGTCTCTCTGTCTCTGACTTTCTGTCTCTCTGACTGTCTTTCTTTGTCTCTGTCTCTGTCTCTCTTTCCCTCTCTCTACCTTGCATTCTGGTTTCCAACCTACTCACTCAATTGAAACTACTCTTGACTGGGTTGCCAACAATCTCTTTAACTACAAAAGCTGATTCTCAGTCCTCATTCTCCTTAACCTCTCTGCAGCTCAGAGATATAACTAAGGTAACCTGAGCTTTCCCACATGGAACCTGATTTAGAGAACGACATATCTAGAGAACAGTGACAATATTTTCAGTCCTTCCATCATTTAGAAACAATACTCACATGGGACCTTTTCGTACCTAGCTCCCAAGAAGTAGTTAAAGTAGGACACTCTCATTTTGCAGACTATGGTGATTTTCTCCCCATTCTTCTTCCTGATAGTTTTCCTTATGCCTCAATTGAAGGCATGCTTGTCCTGGAGTGATTTGTCATACTCATAGCACAGATGGAGCTCCCACTTAAACCTCTATGTGCTGCTTTTGACCCTGTGACCCTTTTTTCACCAACGTGGGGGTACCCTGGCACTCTACCTGGGTCTTCTGCCCTTCGTGCTGTCTACCAAAGAGATCTCATCACCTCCTGTGGATTCAAATATCATCTCTGTGCTGATAGCTCTCAGAAATTTTTACTTCTCCTTAATCTAATCTATCTCCTGGATTCCCATTTTTCATTGTCAACTCCTCACTGGATATCTCACCTTGAATGTTCTATAGGCAAAACAAATTCAATATATCCAGAACAAAACTTAATATAACCCTCCATAGATCCCCTCCCCATCCTTATAATTCCACCCCCAACACCCTTTCTTTCTCCCTCCATCTCTCTTTTTGTTAAGGACACCGCCATCTTCCAAATCACCCACATTCATAACTTCAGAGACATCTTTGACTCCCTCCAGCCTCACCCCCATTTCTAGTCAGTTAAGAAGTCTTCTTGATCCTTTCTCTCCAAAATCTCTCACAGCCATCCCATAGTCTCCATTTACACAGCCATGACCCTGATTCCAACCCTCCCACCTTTTATTTGGAACAAGAACCTCCCAACTATTCTTGTTACTTCTAGTCTCTGTCCTTTTCAATTTATTGTTCTCCCAGCTGCCAAATCAATCTCCCCGAGTCATAGATCTGATATGTCAGATGTCATGCCCTGCACCAGAACTTTGCCTCGGGTTAAAATGCCAATAACCCAAATCTGACAACTGGGGCCTGCAACAGTCTGACTCTTGTGGACCTTTCCAGCCTTACTTACTTACTTACTTACCCTTCATAAACTCAACATTCCAGTCAAACAACCACTGGCTGTTCCCCAATTTGACATTTTATATCCCACCTTCTCACAAGTCATCCACTGTGCCTAGAATGTACTTCCTTTTCATTTCTGCCCACATCTCAAAATCCTGATCTTTCTTCTCAGATGCCTCTTCCTCTATGAAGTCCTCTGTGATTCCCCCCAACTCAAATCACTAAGTCACTCTGCCTCCCCAATTTTCTTTATACTGTATTTATTTGCATACATGTTATAGTCTCCCAGTAGACTGCAATAAGTTGCTTGCATTTCGTTTGTGTCTTGCATTCCAAACATCTAGCAAAGCCATATGCATATGGTAGGAATTTAACAAATATTTATTGAATTGAACTGGATCTTCTCCCAGTTATGTCCATAACAAATGAATTTAACACATATTTGTTGAATTGATTGAACCGGCTCCCATTTAGACACATTGTTTGCTTACCTCACTAAACAGCTCAGCATTGGCTCTTGCTTTTACTAACTGAGGTACATCTTGTGGCAGGGTATAATTCAACTTATTCTTCTCATAATCTGCCCGGTAATTCACCTGTTGGGTCCCCAAGTAAAAGTTGTGAGTGCAGGGTTTCTAAGGAGATCAAATGTAATTATGTGTCCTTAATCTAAACAAAAAGAAAAAAGCTACCGGAATTCTCCAATTTGAATCAGGTTAGTAATCCCCCCCAAAAGGAGGAAGAAGATGAGGAGGAGGAGAAGGAGGAGAAGAGCAATTCCAAAATGATTCTATAATTTGGTGAATGGTGATTCTTTTTTGTTTTATTTTTTTTTTAAGCCCTTACCTTCCAACTCAGACTCAGAATCAGTACCGTGTATTGGTTCCAAGACAGAAGAGTGGTAAGGGCTAGGCAATGGGGGTCAAGTGACTTGCCCAGGGTCACACAGCTAAGAAGTGGCTGAGGCCAGATTTGAACCTAGAATGTCCCATCTCTAGGCCTGGCTTTCAATCCACTGAGCTACCCAGTTGCCCCCTGATTCTTTTTTAAAAGGGAAGATCAGAAATGTCAGATAGTAACTAACTCCCCCACCCCAAATAAGCATAGAATGTTAGGACTGGATGAAACCTTGGCTACCATTACATCCTACTTGGTCAGTTTACGGATGAAGAAACTGAGTCTCAAAGAAGTAAAAGTAATTTGCCTGAGATCAGAGGGTAAAGCTGCACTAAGGCAGACAGAACTGGGACAGGAACCTAGAACAGCTGGGTTCTCAGTCCCTCATCAAAGGAACCATAGAAAATGGAAGAGTCTAAAGAACTTCTCATTATTAATTGGATCTCTAATACTGCTTGAAAGTTCCATGAGGACAGAAGCAGCCTGGTAGTGAAAAGTACACTATAATTAGAGACAAAAGATCTGGGTTCAAGTCACATCTCTTCCTCTCTGACTCAGATTCTTCACCTTAAAAGTAGATTTGAAAATGCTGCATTACCTATTCCATAGGGCCACTGTAAGACTCAAAGGGGATAATGACTCCAAAATAAAAGACTTTGCCAAGTAAGCCTCAAAGCATTTTATGAATATAAACTGTGGCTACTTTAGTGTTACTATTAATTATTATTATGCCTGGCACAAAGTAAGTGCTCTGAAAATGTTTGCTATTTATTATTATTATTATTATTAACAATTTCTATTTATTGAAATGCTTTAAATAATCTCTCTCTCACACACACCTATCTTTTAGGAGTATTGTAAGAGAGACACTTCGTAAAACATTTTAGCATGATACAAGTGCGAGAATTGTTATACTTCTTTATTTATGTATCACCTACTACTTTATGAGACATAAAGTAAACATTTATATAGTACCTACTATGTGCCAAGTATAGTGCTAAGCACTATACTTTTTAGCAGCAATTATTAAATTAAATTAATTAATTAAGTTAATTACTTAATTAAAATAATAGTAATTAATAGATTATTTAATAGCAAATATTTACATAGCGCATACTATGTGCCAGACCCTATTCTAAATTCTTTACAAATATTACCTCATTTCATCCTCACAACAACCTTACAATGTAGGCACTATTGTTACCCCCATTTTATAGTTGAGGAAACTGTGGCAAATAGAATTGAATGACTTTCAGAGGGTCATATAAATTATCTAAGGTCAAATTTGAACTCAAGTCTTCTGATTCCAGTTTCTAGAGTTCAATCCAGTGGGTCACCAGCTGCCTCTAGTAGATATTGATTTGATTGGATTATTTGGTTGATTTCACCAAAAAAAAATCAGTTATTCCTTTAATGGAAACATAGAGGATAAAGCCCTGAGCTTAGAGTCAGCATCAGTGAGGTATAAATCGCATCTCAGACATAGAGCCAGGGCAAATTACTTCGCCTTTCTGAAGCTGTTTCTTCATCTGTAAAATGGGGATAATAACTGCATCTCCTTCAGGATTACTGTTATGTTCAAATGAGAGAAGCACTCTGCAAACATTAAAGCACTATTTTAAAAATGGGAGTTATTTGAGTCTGTGAAAAGCAATATGACATCAGTTTCTCCCCGTTCACATGGATGATCTTCAAGGGAGAGTCTCAAAGTGGCCAAAAGCCCAGGGGATAAAGAGAAATAAAATGAAGGTGATCACAATGTTCCCAACGGGCTGCCAAGAGTCAGGAATAACTTAGTGGTCAGCAGCAATCCCCCTTACGTGACTGAGTTGCTGTGCGTTGATCTTGGCTTGAACAATCTGCGGAGTGTTAGTCACAGAGCTGTATTTCAACTTGTCGATGCTTTGCCTATAGTTGACCTGGGACAAAAGGAGACATCAAAGAAGTCAGCTTGTGTGGGCTACAATTACTTAGCTATTCAATGGCAGTCTTAGCCAAGCACTGAACTTATTGACTTGAGAAAATGAGGCACAGGATCGTCCTGGAAAATAGAAGACACGATTGAGGCTAGATTCTGTAAAATATAAGAAGTCTACATCCAGGAAATGTTCTACACTGAAAAAAGAGAGAATCACTATCAAGGAACATAGCCAATGTGAATTTTTATATAGGGGAATCCCTTATATAAATAAATATTAAAATAATAAAATAAATAAATAAATATATATATAAATATAAATGCTGACTCCTCTATTTGGGGACATTTCTAACACCTCTTCTCGTTAGACCCACTGGATATGAATAAATTTATAAACCTATCTTCAGGGATAGGTACTATGTTCTGCCAACTAGGTGGACTAACCAATTCCTACTGTTGCTGCCTTACATTTGAGGTTGATTCGGTTGACTAAAGTCTGAAGAAAATGAAGACAAAGTTATGAACAGCCCAGTGGAGTCAAGGAGGTAGCTTAGGAAAACATGAAAGTAGGGAGAGAAGCCAGGAGAGGTATGGCAGGGGAGCAGAGAGGAAAATCTTGGAGAATGCCTAGACTTTATTTAAAACAAAATAAAACTTTACCTATTAGAAATCTTGCAATGGTCTGTCCCTAGAACCAAGAAACAGGAAGAAAATGGTCTTCCTTCTATATGGTACAGATCATGCTTCTGGCAATGTTAATACCACAACCCACATGCATTATGGCTTCAATAGGCTACTGTGGGTTGGTCTGGGCATCTAGGAAAAATGGGTTCAATGTTCCAGACCACCAATTTGCAAAGGAATTTCTAAAACATAACCCACTTATAGAATGGTGATACCAATTCTAGAAGTAATCCAAAGTGTATGGCAGTCTAGCAATGGCCAAGTAATTACCCTGTGCCACCTTTGTAAGTGAATGCTAGAATTACTTTTAGCCTTTTGGTTAATGTTTCAAGGCATAAAGTTTTTGCAGACTGAGTTTAGGATATGGGGTCTTATAGGAAAAAGTGGAAAAAATGTTATTTCAATGTCAACCACTAATGAGATTAGAATATGCTAGCTTCCTAATGTATTAATTCAGTAGCAGAAATGATTGTCTCATAAGAAGTGAATTAGGATTCTGAGTTATGCAAGATTAAATGTAATGAAAAATATATTTTTAAGCTGCATATGCCTGCTAGATAACTAAGCATTAAATACAGAGCAGAACACAATTATTTTTCACTGTAGGACATAATTAACAGTCAGCACAGTTAATCACCTCCTTGCGACATCAGAAATGCATGTATATTGCTTCAATCTAGGTTCTGAAGGGGCTTTTTGCTGCAGAGTGAAGTCTAATTCTAATGACATTTAATGTTGACAAAATCCTTCTAAATGGAATTCCCTTTAACTAAGTGCCTCTATTTAACTCCCATTTCTGCTCCATTAGCCTGCCTTCATGATTCTGGACAAGAAACAGAGCAGGGACAAGATGTTAGCATTTTCTAGGAAATGTTTGAAAAGTGTACCCCTGTGCATTTGAAAATTGAGTTTCTTGTCTGTTGCTGTCTAAGATTTGAATCTATTCTTTAATATACACAGAGCTAAATAACTGTGTGTCATAAAAAAAGCCAGATTTGACTTCTCCATTAGTAGTGGTGTGATGTCCCTGAACAATCTGCAGGGATCTAGGAGAAAAAACACTATCCATAAGCAGAGGACAAACTGTGGGAGTAAAAACACAGAGGAAAAGCAACTGCCTGACTACAGTGGTTGAGGGGACATGACAGAGGAGAGACTCTAAATGAACACTCTAATGCAAATATTAATAACATGGCAATGGGTTCGAATCAAGAACACATGTGATACCCAGTGGAATCATGCGTCAGCTATGGGGGGTGGGCAGGGGAGGAAAAGAAAATGATCTTTGTCTTTAATGAATAATGCTTGGAAATGATCAAATAAAATATTATAAAATTTTTTAAAAAGCCAGATTTTCTGGCATTAAAATATCTGCATTTTTAAAAATAAATAATAATAAAAAGTATTTTTTGTTGCTCCCCTGAGTGTTATACCTAAGGCAGCTGCCTAGCTTGTCTACCCCTAATTCTGACTATGGTTGAAAGAACTGAAATATAATAAAGGTAGTTTTTTCATATTTTTGTTCAGCAAAATTCTATAATACTAGCATTGAAGGGAAGAAATGGAATAATAGGATCAAGGATTTAGATCTGGAAAGGACTTTAAAAGCCACCAAATCCAACCTCTTCTTTTTTTTTTTTAACTTTCTTAAAACTACATGTAGAAACAATTTTTGACAATTCTTTTCTTGTTTTTTATTATTATTTTCTGAAATTTTATGATTCAGATTCTCTCCTTCCCTCCCTGCCTCCTCAAGGAGTTAAATATATAACTACTTTCATATAATACGTATTTTCATATTGCTCAAGCCATGATGAAGACACATATCACACATACAATAAAAAACTTATTAAGGAAATAATGTAGAAAATGATGTACTTTGAAATGCAATTCGACTCCAACAGTTCCTTCTTTGGCTGAGATTAGCACTTTTTCCTTCTGTCCCAAACTCTTCATTTTACAAATAAGGAAACTGAGGTTGAGAGTGGTTGACTTGCCCCCAGTCACACTGACAATAAATTACTGAAGCAAGACTTGCACCTTGCTCTACCTAACTCCATGTCCAGTTCTCTATCTGCTATGCCACCATCTGCTTCTATGAAAATGTATAATAGTCATGTTGTAGGTTTACTATTATATCAGATGTTCCCAGTACAGAGTAGATACATTTGTTGGATTTCACCTGACTAAGATTACTATTTATACCCAAACCCACATAACAATAAACTCTGCTATTTTCCAACTTGTCTATACAAAACTTGAAGACCTCCCTTCTGCATTTTTATATACCTAAATAAATCTGCTGGTTTTGCAAGATTGTCTCCCACAAGGATTGTCTCCCACTAAAAGCACCCAACTTTTTCTAAGTAGTTTTGTAGTAAAAAAAAAAGGCATGTGTCCAGCAAATAAATTAAAATGAGGAACAGATAAAGAAACAGAACATACTACATTGGAGCAAAATCACAGTAAGACAATGAAAACATCAGCCAGACACCAACTTTCTGATTTCACATTTCCTTATTTTAATCACCTGCCTTAAAACATTCAATTTTGTTGCTTCCTCTCATTTCCATTAGGAAAGGTCTAAGCTACAAAACCAAAAGGGGATCTTGGAAGTCAACTTACATCTTTCAATGGAATCAGCTTCATGGTTGTCTGATAGGAAGGAGTAAGAGTTGCTGGGTAATTGTAATCGATGTTGTCATGTTTATAATCAGATTTATAGGCTATCTGAAATACAAAAATCCCAAAGGCAACACATTTGGAGAGTGAGGAAAATCTTAGTCATAAATTATTTGACTATTAGTTATAATAAAAACCAATACCAAAGTGAGTTCAAATTTATCACTAAGCAAGAAAAGTGAATTATTTGCATGCTTTGAAAAAAAAATACTATTTGATCCTATTTCTATTCAATTGATTCTATACAGCTGACTTTACTACATCTAATATAGCAGAAAGAGCCCTGCTTATGAAGTTGGAAGATTTGGATTAAAAATTCCACCTCTGACATATACTATCTGTGTGACCTTGGGAGGGTCACAAGTTTTCTGAACCTCAATTTCCTCATCCATAACATGAGGGAATTGGGCTAGACAACCTCTATGATCCCTTGTAACTAAAAATCTATGATCCTGTGATTATTCTCCTCTCCATCTTCTTATACTATCCCCTACTTAGCATCACATGCAGGCTACTTCAACAATAATTTATTTTACTGGATACCAGTAAGAATATACTTTCTTTATTACTTATTTTGATGAACTGAAAGTTAAGTAAAGTAATACAAATCCTTTGGGGAATTGGTAACATTTCAATCCTAGGGGATAGCTTATTTTAAAACTCTGATGTTGTAAATAGTTCAGTTTTAAAATTCATCATCTGATAGAAAAAAAAAGCAACATGTAAAAAAACTGTTCTCTTTCTCTCCTCCCCTTTCATGAAACATCACCTGTTTTTCTGTGTTGGCCAGTTTGACCTCCAAAAACAAGACTTACATTGCTTGCCAAATTTGCGACCTTCATGGCATGTAGAGTACGCCGGTCCATGCCAACCCCTTCATAGTGGCCTTTCAGTTGGGTCTGGTAATTTTCCTTGTATTTATTCTGCAAAGAAGTATTTCGCCATTCAACTTTAGCAAACAAGAGCACCCAAGAATACAAGAAAAACAATACTCACGTTTTTGCTCTCAAAATCAAAAGAGAAATGAAATATCTTTGTAAAGGTTTTTACTCTTCTAACTTGTTACCAATGCACTAAAACGAAATGTTTTTAACTAAATGTTTCAATTAAACACTAGAACATTGGTCCAAGCAAGCATATAAGGAAAGAATATAGGTTCTTTAAAGCAAAAAAAAATGGATTTTTTAATCTCATATAAAAATATAGCAAGTTTTCAACTCTTCATTCAACTTGAAAACCTATGATATTTAAATCAGATTATGGGCAATAAATTGAGCCAATATTTATATAGAGTCTACTATGGGCAAGGTTTTATTCTAAGTTCTTCAACAGAGCATTACAAGCCACTTCTTTTCTTGGTATTTATATTTTTTAAAGCATGGCTAAAGGTATCTGTGTATATTCATATACATTTTATGTACATATATGTATACATATTAAATATTATATATGTGTATATGTATATACAAAATATATATTCTATGTAAACATACATACATATAAATTTATGTCTGTGTCTATATCCCTATGTAGAGATATCTACATACATGCACACACAAACCAAATTCAAAGAGACAGATCTATCTATATAGATATCTATCTATATCTATCAACATGGCCCAAACACATCTAGTTACATAATTGGTCTTAGTCTATTTCCCTTGAGGGCAAGAACTATATCGTTCCAAATCATTCTCTATAGTTAAGTAGGCATTTTGAAATCTTTACAATATTAATGACCGCTCATAGTAATAATACTTTTTGCTTTCCAGACCAGTTTAATAAAAAATAAATTTTCCTAACACACTTCAAAATATCTCCCAAACTAGCTCTAATACAACCAATGGGCAGAACACTAAACTAGAACTAGTGGAAAGAGAGGAAAGGAAGACGGGATCCAGTGGAAGTTAGAAAAGAAAGAATTGTGGCTCAACATAAATGAGAATTTACTCATGAAAACCATCATTGATTAGTGGAACAAGCCATACAGAGAGGCAGCAAGTTCTCTTTCTCTGAAGAGATCTTTAAAAAAAAAACAAAACCCTTACTTTCCATCTTGGAATCAATACTTTGTATTAGTTCCAAGGCAGTAGAGTGGTAAGGGCTAGGCAATGGGGGTTAAGTGACTTGCCCAGGGTCCCACGGCTGGGAAGTGTCTGAGGCCAAATTTGAACCTAGGACCTCCCATCTCTAAGTCTGGCTCTCAATCCACTATTTAAAAGACTGCCCTCTATCAAAGATAAGGATTAGGATAATCCTAAAATAACATCCAACTTCAAAGTCTACGATTAAGGGAAATAAAGTGATAACATAAAATGATTCACTGAGATAAAATTTTTTAAATCATATAAAGAATTGAAATACAGTAATTAAATTCTTTCACATGGGTCAGGAATAACATATTGTACAGAAGACCAAAACTAAGGTGAGACAACTGTGATTTGCAATTGAGAATGGAAATTTAGAGAGTACAAAATTTTAAGTAATAATTTTTAAAGATTGGCAACTTAAGAACTCATTTGGATTTAATTTTCATGTAATTTTTGTTTCATTAACCACACGCGGGTTAGTAAGAATAATTAATTAAACGAGGACTTATCAGATAGTGACTTTCTCCCAAAGTCCCACACAAGGAGAGCTCCTTCCCCATTCAGTATTGCTTCGTTGCTTTCCCAAATAGAGCCTCCTCAGCAGAGGTCTAAGCTGGATCTCTCCCTGACCTCAATGGATAGTTTCAGAGTCTCCTTCTACAGTTAATCTGAGGACATGTTTATTGCTATTAGATCAGAACATCAAAACAGCTAGTTATCATTTTAATTTAATTATATATAACCCATTTTGTCAGTTGTGACTACCATATTCAAAAGCCCCTGATGTTCCTGTCTAAGGAGCCATGCTTCTCTGAAACATACATATACATTCACATTAACAGAAGCATATTAATAGTCCAAAGAACTAGCAAGACAAGAGCAACAAGACCTACACATAAAGGCATCCACAACTTACATCACTGGTGAATTTGGAGATCTTGCTGACGTTTCTGAACTGAGGAGTCTCGCAGTAGTTAATACTGTGACCTTTACTATTTTCCAGATCCTTCTTATACTCCACCTTGGAAACCAAAAGTATCATGAGGTACAACATAACCAAACCCCAGCTTGGAGTCTACTACAGGAATTGAGAATAACTTCTTAGAAAATTTCCATCCCAAAGTTAAGGGATTCTCAAAGAATTTTTAAATAGGCATGTTTTTTTTTCTTATGCCCTCTCCATATCAATATAGTTCTAATTATCTACTCCTTACCAAAACCTCCAAATTTTTATCTAGTTCAAATCATATAATGAAAAGCATGCAATTGTTTTACAAAGGAGTATGATTGATGACACCACAAATCACAGAGGAGCGTTCCTTCTCATTGATGACTGCTTGAGATCTCCTAGATAGCAGAATGGAAAATGCTATGTGATAGCTATTAAATCAAGTCCAAATCATTGTGGGTAACTGGAGAGGCCAACTGAAGTCCTATTACCATTAATAGAGTCTCAGCTGCTGTGTCTCCACAGACAAACACATGGTCAAAAGTAATTTAAAGACTCCCTGGTGCCCTTCTCTTACAAATAGAAATGTAGTTTCATTCCATATGACCCTCTACAAAAAAACTTGCTTATGATTTGTACTTTTAAAGCATTTAAAACATAAATTAAATGAGTAAATTTAAAGCATGAATCTTAGAAAAATAGTCCCCTAAATTTTACCATGCAGTTCTCCTGTGTTCTAAACCTCTGGATGCTATCTATTTAACAATATCTAATGAGAGGCATTTGTAGGCTGGTAGTAAAAACTAACAGGAGGTCAGAAATCAGAACTGGATTCTTGCCCTATAACCTTCGATAATTCATGTCCCTTCCCAAAGCCTCAGTTTTCTGAGGGTTTGGACTACATATTCTCCAAGATTCTTTCCAGGTCTATGAGTTTGTGAAATATTTTATTATAAAAGGAATAGAGCTGAGGAAGGGCCTTAAGGATAGCTAACATTTTTTTTTTGGAATTGATATTTGCCAGAATTGTGAGTAATTTCAACATCCTTTCTCACTCCAGATAAGAGGCCCCAAGGATTGTGAATAAAGAATCCTCCAAAGTGGTTGTGTTATTTGAATTCACATTGTATATTTCCTCTGGGCTGGAACCAAATAACCACATTTTACAAAACTTCAAAAAGTCCAAATATGAATACATGGGACCACTTTGGGGGATATATTATTCACACTTTGGGGGATCTGTGCAATCACTGAGAATAAGAATATTTTCCTACCTCTGAATTTTAGTGAAGATCAGTTTGGAACTCCATGCCTTGTCTTTGAAAGTAATTTTCCACAAAACCAACAGGCTACGGGAAAATTTAGCATGTCTGGCATCTAGAGACTTCAATAAGTGTTCCATGTAGCATTTTTGCACATCTATAGTACAATGGTAATTGATATTTATAATGATAATCTTGAGATGCTTCTGCATGTGCCTTTTTGCATCATCAAATACTCAAGCATATAAGAGTTCTGTGTTGGGTTCATTTTATTTTTTAATTCTGTTTTTGAAATTTTGCTAATGTATATATAATATTATTTTTATCAGCAAGAGTGTTTGGTCATTAGAATACTTGCTTCCTGCCTATGCTATCTAACAGCATCCTAGGTAGTAACCCATAAACACAGGTTTTTAAACACCCTCCTCATCCTTACCTCACTGACAAGCTTGTTCACACTCTGAGCACGTTTTAGGACCAAGTTGTCTTGGGCTGGAAGTGAGTGATAGTGAGCAGCTCCTTTCATCTTATTGAAATCCTGCCTGTATTTTATCTGAAAGAAGCAATGAACAAAGGAGGTTTGAGATCACCACTTTCATTGGTCATATCTGAAACTGCCCCATAATCAGTTTATGGCACAAAATTTTTTTCTTCTGAGTCTGACACAAAGCTACGTATTATGTGTTCTCTTCTAAATTATCCATTGGCTACTTTATCCTTCTCTGTTCTCTTTGAGATTCATTTGTATTTTCCATATACATCCTGCCAACCTATACCAATTTGTTATACAGACAGAAGGATGGTTCCTACTACTCCCCCTCACCCCAAAAAGTAAAAATCATCTAAGGATCAATGAATAGCAAACTCAGGAATTTGAATGTCACTTCTCATCTCTTTGCCAGAAGAAAGGCAGAGTAGAAGTAACATGGGCAATCATTATACAGGCAAGGAGGTCCAGTGCTTGGAATTCCACCTTCCCTTGAATACTTTTATCAGATTTGAGGTCCTAGAGATTCTCTCAAAAGGAAGAAAAGGGGGTGGAAATGGAGATGTGTTTCCAATTCCCCTTCTGAATTTAGAGATTTATACTGAGTGTTTCATTGGGTATTAAATAGAATATAGTTTAATTATAGCCTGTCTTTCGAGGAATGCCAGCTGGCTAGGACTCCATAAGGCAGAGTCAGGTTACTGACTAGGTTCTATCAGTGCAATCAGACGCCCAATACGTGTTTACCCAATCATATGCTCACTCAAAGTGCTGAATTTCCACATAGACTTTCACTTCATATGAAGTCATTTCTAAGAAGCCATGTGTGGTTCAACATCCTCAAGAGTACCAATTGATTAGAAACGCAATTATCCAGTTTGTCCCTACTTGAGCAAGAAAATACCAATAATATCCAAAAACCAAATCAAATCCAAAGTGGAGATAACCCTTGAATTGAAAACAAAAACTAAGAACTTTGTACTTATGTCACTTTTTGGTTTCAGAGAATTGGAGACTGCTCAACCTGAAAGGTGCCTTTGGGATCATTAATTCATCCTTTTAAAAAATTTTATAGTCGAGGAAATTGAGACTTAGTAAACTCTAGTGATCTGTCTTAGATTGCACACAGAGAATTAGTGGAAGAGCCAAGATTAGAACCTTAGTCTCTTCAGGACAAGGCGCCTTTCTCTTCCCTCTCATTTTCATCATTGATTTTACCTAAGC
This sequence comes from Monodelphis domestica, assembly GCF_027887165.1. Classification (NCBI taxonomy): domain Eukaryota; kingdom Metazoa; phylum Chordata; class Mammalia; order Didelphimorphia; family Didelphidae; genus Monodelphis; species Monodelphis domestica. Next base: position 101,709,978 of record NC_077227.1, on the reverse strand, counting down.
TGCTCTAAGGGCATTGACAGGAAAAACCCATTTCTCCACTGATTCCATTGCCCTTCAGACTCCTACACTTTATACTTACATCACTTGCTAGTTCATTGGCTTTCTTTGCATTCAGATAAGCAGGTGTGATCATAGCAGGAAAACTGCCTTTTCCCCTGGCCTCTTCATACTCTTCTGAATAGTCCTGCTGAGACATGTGGGAAGTTTAATTGTTAATGCTAACTTCACAGAATGAATGGATAATGAAAGGCCATTATCAAAATCCATGCTAGTGTAGCACTTGCAAAAAAAAAATCACTGGAAGAAAATGTTCTTGAGATAATATAGGATAAATATTAATATTCCATTCAGTGCCATTCAACAAGCATTTTAAGTACCTACTAGGTGCCAGCAACTATATTCTAGGCACTGAGGTATAAAGTTAAAAAATGAAACTACCTCTGCCCTCAAGGAGCTTATAATTTACTGGCATGATCATCCAAAATTTTTTTAATAGAATAACTAACATCTTCAGCATTCTCACAGGCACTTGGTAAGTTCTTATGTCCTTCCAAAGCCTTTCTTCCTACTGCAGATCTGAGTTATGATGTTCTTGTGGATTATGATGCCCTTGTGACCAAAGTCTTGTATTTTACCATTTATCTGGGTAATCATTGGGATGTTTCATCAGTTTCATCAGTAATCTTATTCCAAGTATTTTTATTATTTATATTCAATTGTTTGTAGAGCATGTTTTGGTAGGTGGCTCCCACACTCATTGATTTCTATCATTAATTAGTACAATAAAAACAGCAATAATAATAGCAGTTCCCATTTATATAACATTTCATGATTGCAAAGATTTTTCACATATATTAACTCAATAACCCACTGATAGTGATTATCCTTGTTGGTAGTTAAAGGAGGGGGAACATTCCAGAATGGGGATTCAAACGAATACATTAAAGAATGATCCCACCATCCCTCAAAAGTATCTGCTAGGTATCTTCCACTATATATCCTTCATGAGTTCTATATGTGAGATGTGTTTTCAATCATGACATGAGCAATATGGAAATATGTATTTTATAAAAGAATGGATACAACCTATATCAGACTATTCCCTGCCTTAGGAAGCAGTGGGGAGAGAGACGGAAGGAGAAAATCTGAATGTTAAAATGTCAAAAATGGTCAAACACATGTAAAACCCAGTAGAATTGCACATTGGCTATGGGAGGGGGTGGGAGGAGGGGAGGGAAAGAACATAGATCATGTAACCATGGAATAATTCTCTTAATCGATTAGATAATTTTTAATTGTCAAAAAATAGTTTCTACATGTAACTGAAAAAAAAATAAAGGCATAAAAAAGAGTGACTCAGTGGTTACAAAGCTAAGCATAGAGATGGGAGGTCCTAGGCTCAAATCTGGACTAAAATGCTTGTTTCCTAGCTGTGTGACCCTGGGAAAGTCACTTAACTCAATCCATTGCCTAGTTCTTTCTGCTCTTCTGCCTTAGAATCAATGCACAGTATTTATTCTAAGATGGAAGGTAAAGGTTTAAAAAAATATACAGTATCCCACTAGAACTCTAAGGGGAAGAGATAGCTGGTCTCTCTCTGAGAGAATCATACATGTGTATGAATTATGTTGCTATATACCTCTATCTTAATTTCCTCATCTGTGATAATGGAGACAGAGATATAAAAGCTATATAAATGCTAGCTATTCTAACTACTACTATTTATAACATTCCCATTTTATAGGTGAAGAAAATGATAAGTATGAGCATGGCCACATAGAAAATAAATGGAGTAGTCAAGATTCACATTTTGGTATTTTGATTCCTCAGCACACTACATTGCTTCCCAAAAGAGAGTCTGTATCATGCAACTCTAATCGAATTTTGGTACGTGTTTATGAGGAGGAAACTTCAAGTTGGCAGATGATTATCTGAAATGTAATCCAATGGATATTTCAGGCAGAGTATCTGACCCTACCCTTTCCCCTAGAATCTTCTTTTATAGACATTCTGTCAATGCATGAATTATGTAAACCACACCAGCCATTTTACATAAATGCTGACACCTCACTCCCTGTATGCCATATTGAGTGAGATGAAGACACCTGCTTACCCCTTAGAGGAAGAAGGGAATAATGGGACATGTTAAGTGCTCCAGATATGTAGAGTCTCTCTCTCTTTCTCTCTCTGTCTCTCTCTGTCTCTCTCTTTATCTCTCTCTCCTTTCTCTTTCTCTCTCTCTCTTTATTTCTCTCTCTCCTTTCTCTCTCTCTCTCTCCTTTCTCTCTCTCTCTCTCTTTATCTTTCTCTCTCCTTTCTCTTTCTCTCTCTCCTTTCTCTCTCTCTCTTTCTCTCTCTCTCCTTTCTCTTTCTCTCTCTTTATTTCTCCTTTCTTTCTCTCCTTTCTCTTTCTCTCCTTTCTCTCTCTCTCTCTCTCTCTCTCTCTCTCTCTCTCTCTCTCTCTCTCTCTCTCTCTCTCTCTCTCATCATGGCTCATCTTGCAAGATGGTGGATCACTATAAATCACAACATGTCACACAATAAATGGGATAACACAATATTGGAGGCCCTCAACAGCTGAATGAAAAGGACTGGCTCTGTCCATCTGGGCTTCCTCTGGTTCCTCAATGAAGCTTGGAGAAGTCCATCTAAAGAGACTAACTTACCAGGATTGCCAAGAGACAAAAGCTGTATTCATGTGTGTATGTGTGTGTGTGTGTGTGTGTGTGAGTGAGTGTGTGTTTATTTGTAAATGTAGAGATTTTATCAGAAAACTATTGGTTTGATGTTTACATTTTTTTAATTATTGAGGGATTCTTATTCAGTTTCCCTAAATCCTAACTCTTATAGATTTGTTAGTGCTAAACCAATGCTTTTCTCATGTCTCTATTCTTTGTATATGCATTCTTTTGGGATATATTAAACAAGAAAATCTTCATCAAAAAGTGTTATGTGTGTTTGTAGGTATATATAGCCATGGAACTGCATAGGGTATTCTACAAATTATATTTATATTTTTTTCAACCATCTCATTTACATATGAGAAAACTGAATTTCAGAGAGAAATGACTTACCTAACTATCTACATGTATGTATATAAATATTTTAATATATTCATATATGAAGTATGTTTTATAATCTGTTAGTTAAGGCTAGACAAGGTATAGTTAAACAACTTGACTGAAATATTTTTAAAATGCAATTAAATAAATGTATTTTTTAAAACTACAATTTTCTAAATATATATATATATTTAAATATACTTTTTTATTAAGTTAAAAGCAGAGTAAGTATTCCATTAATTTATTCTTTAACCACTGTTTTGGAGTTCATTAAAAACTACTTGAATTTAAGAAAAATGTAATTGAAACTTTTTTAAGTGTTGAATTTGTCATTTTTCTCTGCATGACACTGAATTTCATCTTTAGATTTTAAGATATCAGAACACTTGCAAATAGGCCTTAACATATGTATGTACATATTGACATAGTTTAATAGTATGTACCAACACCAAACATTACAGATAAGCTTTTATAAATCCAAGAGGAATGATTTGTTTTTTGTTTTTCTTTTCTATTTCCTTTTTTTATAGCTATGACAGGAAGATTGATGCCAAAACAATTCAGTACTAGAAAATTAAGAAACATCAATCAAACTTGCTATTTATAACCCTATTTCTTCCTCCTCTTCCTCAATATCATTTTCCCTTCCTCCCTCCAAGTTCTTCATTTCTCCCACTTTCTCCTTAACTATCTCACCTTAAATATCAAAAATATAACCTCCCCAAAACAGTCATGCTCTTTGTCAAAAAAAGGAGAAAACATAGGGTTTTAGAAAAACAGAGGTCATCTTTCAAATGGTATTCCAATTGTTGCAATCATGGTACATATTGAGTTCATGTGAAGAGTGAGGCTGGGTAAGAGATTTTAATATTTATCCTTTACACAGGGCTTTATACAGCATTGCTCTTTGCCCAAGGAATGATCCCTGGTGCACCTAAATTATAGGCTAAGTTTAAAGAAAGGTAGTTCTATTACTTTCAAGTATATTCAGTTAGGCTAGCTAGTTGGTAATTAGCCCACCTTGGAACCTGCCTTAATGAAGAGATGAGAATAATTTACATTTAAGAAGTTTGTTAAATTGACAGATTTTGTAAATGTCTTAAAATAACTCGTCCTTAGGTAGGTTAAGCACGTCCCCTATGATTATATTTTCATGGACTAATTATTTAGCAAAGTTTTCTTTCAAAGATTAGATCATCACTCATCCAAAAGACAGAGTACTCTAAAATAGAGTCTAATTAATGAATTCTTAATGTATTAATAAACCAACCTCAGAAAGTAATCGTGATTACATACCTGGCTGAACTGATCTGCATATTCCTTTGCCCAAGGACCCTCAGCTCCAGCAACTGTATGGCCAGCTTTCCCCTTCATCTCTTTATGGTACTGTTGGTGATATCTAACCTGCAAGAGAGTAACATAAACAAGCCAGAGGAATTTAGTTGACCATATACCAGACTTAAAGCTTAAAAGTGAAATTATCACCTCATAATCCTTCTTGCTTCAAATCTAGGAAAATGTCATGGATGCTGAAGAGTCAGATTCCCAACACAGCTAAGTTCATTCATTCAAAATTTAGAACATATCTTTTAAGAGCTAATTCTGGACAATACTTGGGGTGTGACAAAGATAAATAATGACTTTCCCCTAACTTTGTATAGTTTATGATCTAATGGAAGAGAAAAGACACCTAAAGAGATATAATTTTTTTTAGATGCAGACTTGTGATTTTATTTATGAAAGAAACACTTGTATAGAAATTCCCTTCACAAGATGTAGTGCTGCATCTCACAATGTTAAGAAACTGCTCAGGAGTGGTAGATAGGCTAGCTTCTTTTATCAACAGATGGACAACCAGGCCTGGTTCAAATGTGACCTCTAACATGTCCTAGCTGGGTGATCCCAGGCAAGTCACTTAACCTCTCAACTGCTTAGTCCTTACTGCTCTTCAGAAAGAAAGAAAGAAAGAAAGAAAGAAAGAAAGAAAGAAAGAAAGAAAGAAAGAAAGAAAGAAAGAAAGAAAGAAAGGAAGGAAGGAAGAAAGCAAGAAAGAAAGAAAGAAAGAGAGAGAGAGAGAGAGAAAGAAAGAAAGAAAAAAAGAGAGAGAGAAAGAGAGAAAGAAAGAGAGAAAGAAAGAAAGAGAGAAAGAGAGAAGGAAAGAGAGAAAGAGAGAAAGAAAGAGAGAAAGAGAGAAAGAAAGAGAGAAAGAAAGAAAGAGAAAGAAAGAAAGAAAGAGAGAGAGAGAGAAAGAAAGAGAGAGAGAAAGAAAGCAAGAAAGCAAGAGCAAGAAAGAAAGAAAGAAAGAAAGAAAGAAAGAAAGAAAGAAAGAAAGAAAGAAAGAAAGAAAGAAAGAAAGAAAGAAAGAAAGGAAGGAAGGAAGGAAGGAAGGAAGGAAGGAAGGAAGGAAGGAAGGAAGGAAGGAAGGAAGGAAGGAAGGAAGGAAGGAAGGAAGGAAGGAAGGAAGGAAGGAAGGAAGGAAGAGAAGGAGGGAAAAGGGCAGGAGGGCAGGAGGGAGAGAAGGAGGGAGGAAAGGAAGGAGGGAGGAAGGGAAGGAGGAAAGGCAGAAGGAAGAGAGGGAAGGATGGAAGAAGGGAAGGAGAGAGGGAAGGAGGGAGAGGGAAGGAGAAAGAAAAGAAAGAAGGAAGGAAGGAAGACAGAGAGAGAGAGAGAGAGAGAGAGAGAGAGAGAGAGAGAGAGAGAGAGAGAGAGAGAGAGAGAGAAAGGTTAGTCCTTGTACCATATTGCCTTTTAGTTGCTAAATAAAATCTGGTTAATTTGACCATGGTATTAAGATACTTACTAGTTCTAGGTTCCACAGATTAGAAATCAATCCATTTCATATATTCTTCATATATTCTTATTATTTTTAAACTCTTACCTTCTGTCTTAAAATAAATACTGTGAAATTTTTCCTGACTCTGGGCTTGACTTTCTATCCACTGAACTACTCAGCTGCTCTAGTTGCATATTTTCTTAAAATTAAGAAGCAGATTGTACAGCTACGTGGCTCAGTGGATTGAGAGTCACGTGTAGAGATGGGAGATCCTGGGGTTCAAACCCAGCCTCAGACCCTTCCTGTGTGATCCTGGGCAAATCACTTAAACCCCATCCCTTGCCAGCCCCTTACTAGTCTTCTGCCTTGGAACCAATACGCCGTTTTGAATCTAAGATAAAAGGTAAGGGTTTGTTTTTTTTCAATTAGTTAATTTTTTTAAAGGAAGGGACAATGACACTTTTGTGATTGTGTATTGAATGCCTAGTATGATGCTTGGTGTATAGTAGGCATTTAATGAATTTATTTATTGGTTGGTTTCTGAATATGATGGTCTCGTTTTGAGATAAATAAATTTTTTTAAAAGTCTGTGGACTCTCTCCCCTATATGACAGTAAATGTACTTTAGTAGCCATTTGGATGAGAAAATATTTAATAACAAAGAAGTCACTACAAAAGGTCAGATTTAACTCTGAAAGGGCATAGAAATAATTGTTCCAATTACATACAAGTGCAGAATCAATAATACAAGATTACCATTATATTATATTGATGCTAAATAAAAATAAAAATGGCCATATGTGGCATGCTTATAGATTCAAAGAACCATTTCAATAACTCTAAAACAAGGCCAGAACCACTACCTTGGCTGTTAGAGCAAGTGTCCTCCTTAGTTGTGAGTCCCTCATACCAAAACACCTATTTGGATACTTACATCACTGGCTAACTCATTGGCTTTTTTTGCAATCTGGTAAGCTGGAGTGATCATGGCAGGGAAGCTTCCTTTTCCTCTCTGTTGCTCAAAGTCCTCTGTGTACCGCACCTAGCACAACAAACATTTGTTGAAGATCTACTGTGGACAAAGAGACAGACAGGCAGTGCAGCAGATTGAGCTCCATATCTGGAGTCAGGAGAACTTGAATTCAAATATAGCCTCAGACACTAGCTGTATGACTTCAAGAAAGTAACTTAACTCTGTTTGCCTCAGTTTCTTCATTTGTAAAATTATCTGGAGAAGGACATAGCAAATCACTCCATTATCTCTGCCAAGAAAACCCCCAAAAGGGTCATGAAGAGTGGGGCATGATTGAAAAACAACTGAAAATAATTATGGACATAGCCCTGAGAAAGTAACTTAACCCTGTTTGCCTCAGTTTCTTCATTTGTAAAATGATCTGGAGAAAGAAATAGCAAACCACTCTGTTATCTCTGCCAAGAAAACCACAAATAAGGTCATGAAGAGTGGGATGTGACTGAAAAAAAAAACTGAAAAGAATTATGGGGTGTAGCTCTAGGCTAGATACTAAGAATAACAAAAGGTTCAGATAAGAGAAAAAGCATGAGAATCCAAGGGTCATTTGTGCTAACTCATTCTCTCCTTGGTATGGATTTGAGGGATACAGATCTCAATTCCAGGTCTGGATTGAGGTTGAAATAAAAGCAGTGTTGTAAAACTGAGACATGGTCCTTATTTATAACACAACACAGTTATCAGAATAATTGTACCATGAAACAGGGAGGCTATACGAAAAGGAATCCTTTTTCTAGAAACAATGCTTTAATAATTTGTAGCATCAGAGATTTTTTTTTTCAAGACAGCCTGAGAGACTATGATGACAACAGTAACTACTAGGCTAAATAGATGGCACTCCTTGAAGAAACCTGCTTTAATGAAAAAATAAGAACAATGTATATTTAATAAATCTGTTATGCTTGTAGACGCTATCGTAGCAATGTGGAATAGTGCAAAACTCTTGCCTTATGGTCAGAAGACCTAGTCTGACCTAGCTCCAAAGTCCTAGCTCCAAAACTTAGGTTTGTGAACCTAGGTAAGTCACTAATGATGCAAAACTTTGGTTTCATCATGGATATAGATATGCTTTCAATAAATAAGCATTCGTTTTCTTTCCTTACTTTTCCCAACTCATCAAGAAAGAAAAATAGAAAAATAAAACCTTTATAACAAAGATGAGTATGTGTGTATAAACACATACATGCATATAATCACACATGTACACATGGAATTGTATGTGTAACATATCTGTTATACATGTGTGTTATGCAACGTGTATATACATGTATGTGGAATAAATAATACCAGCTGGTTGATTCGCTGTTATCCTTTGTACTTGAAAAGGACCAAAATGATACTACTTTTCCCACTGTAGTATCCTATGTGAAGTATTTTGTAAATCTGAAAGTGTTACATGAATGGGAGCAATCATGATCTTAATACCTTTTTCTAGAGCTCTGTAGTCATAAAGCACATTTATACATATGATCTCATTTCATCTTTATACAGAAAAGCACCCACATGTTCTCACTGACATCTACTGTGTGGAAGGAAATGTAAGTATCTCTAACTTGGTTTGGTTATTGATGAGTCATTGTCATTGGTTAGCCATTTTCAGCCACATCTTACTCTTTGTGATCCCATTGAGGTATTCTTGGCAAAGATACAGTTGTGGAAACTGAAGCCCAGCACAAAGTCACAAAGTTAAGACTTGAACCCAGGTCTCCTCTCCATTGTGCCAGTATTAATTTTACCATATTATGCTGAACTTTTTTGTAGTTGTAATTTTGACTATGAGGATCCTATGATGAGAAGATGCCATAAGAAATGGCAAAAGGGAGAAGCCAAGAAAGACCTATGTGAACTTAATGCAAAGTAAAGTGAGCAGAGCAAAAACAATATATCCAATGTTAACAACTTTTTGAAAACAAACACTTTTAAAAAATAAGAACTCTGATCAATGCAGTGATCAACCTTGATTCCAGTAGTTGATAATAAAGTTACCCATTTCCTAACAAAAGGATGATTAAATCCAAGGTGTGGAATAAGACATACATTTTTGGACCTGGCCAAATGTGAAAATTGGTTTTGCTTGACTACTCGTCTTTGTTATAAGAATTTTGTTTTTCAATTTTTCTTTCTTGATGAGTTGGTGGGAAATGCTTATTAATTGAAAATACATTTTTAAAAGAAAATTAAGTTTCTGACTATAGCAAATATTTTATGAGATTAAGAAAATTCCCACCAATATAAGCACAGTCTTTGGACTACAAAATTGAAGAATTCTAATTAAAAGAGACTTTGGAGGCCATTGAATCCAAGTCCTTTACTTTGCAAATGAGGAAACTGAGACACAGGGAGGTTTAGTGACTTGTTCATGCCATGTGGTCCTACCTTAAAGCCCAACCTGAATACTTCATCATAGCATAGAAAGACTCTGGGCTCTAAAAGGCTATGCCAACAAAGCATAATTGGATTTGACAGCTGGAAAGCTATGTATAAACCACTTGGTGATGTGTGCTATTGGAAAACCAATCCAGCTAAACTAAAGGAAGCCCATCACCAATTTTTTTTTTATCAGAACAATTCATGGAGGCCATCTACTAAGATATAGAGGTGTTAAAATTAATTGTGGTTGAGACTGAAATATATTAATTTCTAAATCCAGTCTTCACAGAGGACTTGTGAGCTACATTGGTGGAAGGAATGTCCAAACTCTCAGATTTTGTTATGGATTGAAACAGAAACTTCATGTTTCATGTTTCTGCCTCCTACTTTCTTGTTATTTTCCCTTCCAGATGAGATAGGGAAAATGAACTCTAAAAGTGAATAAATGTGTCTCAGCCTCTAGTTCTTACATCACTTTGAAGCTGTCCACCAGCCTTGGCATGCAGGAGCTCAGGGGTATCTGCCACTGTCGTGAACCTGGAAACACGTTCATCGTGTCCACGCTTATACTGCACCTAATGGAAGAAGAAAGCACAGAGTTGAGATTGTACTCATTTTCCAAAGCTTCTGATGGCATTTATTTCTTGTGACTTGTAAAAGAGGGACTAAATAGTTTGAACCTCCCTATTAATGTTGCCTGGAATTCAGTAGCTCTGACTAGTCCTCCTGGAGTTTGCCATGGTTATTTAGATTAGTGGAATCAGCTGTGCCAATCTTGGAAGTCCTACCCAGCAAAGATCCAGCAGGTCACATGCATTTGATAGATTTACAGAGTGAAAAAAAATAACATCTTTTCTAGATATGATGTAGGAAAGGTACATTTGCCCTGATTTTTTTTATATTTGTGTAGATGAGGCAACTGGCATCCAGAAAATTAAGAAATTTATTCCAGAGTGGGTCTCCTACCTCTTAATTGAGGGCCCATGAAATAGTGATATGTTCTACTAATTCATTTATAATTTTAGGATTATGTCAGTGACAAGGGAATACATTAATCTAAACGGATTCTCTTTAAATAGCCTAGAATATCTGTGTTCTTATAACCCTCTTGGAAATGTATGAATTACAGTGAATAATGGGGTATAATCTGCATCACTGGAGGGAAATGCCCACATTGACAAGCTCACGTATCCATTGAAATAAATTAGAAAGATGGAAACACTTACCTGGCTTGCCAATTCATTGGCTTTCTTGGCCCGTTGGTATGCGGGGGTGATCATAGCTGGAAAACTTCCTTTTCCTCTCTGCTCTTCATAGGTATCTGCATACTTGGTGTAAATAGAAACAATGCCAAATGGCATTATATGCCAAAGAAGCAGGATTTTGGCAAGTAAAACTCTTCTTATAAAACAATTGGAAAGTGGAAATTTTTATCCTTAGGATAAGTAATAAGGATATAAGAACTAGGAAATGCTTGTATTAATAAAAGTTTTTCCCATTGAATTCTGCCCCCTTTTTAAAGAAACCCTTACCTTCCATCTTAGAATCAATACTATGGATTGGTTCCAAAGCAGAAGAGCAATAAGGGCTAGGTGATAGAAGTTAAGTGACTTGCCCAGGGTCACACAGCTAGGAAGTGAACAAGGTCACATTTGAGGCTAGGACCTTCTCTCTCTAGACTTGTCTCTCAATCCACTACGCTACATAGATGCCCCCTCTACTACTACTTTTTCAAACTAATGTCAATTGCAAATCATAGACAAACTACAATGACATAATTTATGACCTCTGGTTCACCAACATGTCTATACAATGACTGATACCAAAATAAGAGTATTCATTTTCTTCAGTAAGAACATTTCCAAAGCAAAATGCAAGTCATTGGTAAATTTCCTTCTAAATTCATTTGTTTTGAAACTCTGGGCTGAATATCACAGAAGTTTGTTTTCCATGGTGAGACCCATATTCTCTGCATCTATATTTCCCTTAAACCATAGCAAAATAGGGCAAATTCACTTATGCTGAACATTTATTCATCCTAGATTCTCCAATAGATAAGAGAGTGGGTCCCACAGGGAAGAGAACAGCTTTCCACACTGGACATTAATTAACAGTGGCTGAGATTTATATAAAATTGCTTTATGTAAACACTTGTCAAGGTCCCCAGTGGAAGGTGACATCCAAATAAAACATGGAGATTTTTAACATGCTTACCTCACTTAGAGACTTTTGTGCTTCCACCATTCTTACAATTTCAGGGTCTGGTAGAGTTCCTGGGGACCAAGAATTCCCCTCACCATATGCAGCCCAATAATCTTTCTATAAGGAAAAGAAGAATATCTGGCATTTATATAGTGCCTTAAAGTTTGCAAAGCATTTTACAAATATTAATTTTATATTTGAATATAATATATATTGATATGTTATACATTTTATTAATTTTAATATTAACTTATGTAGTTCTCAAAACAACCCTGGCAGGTGGGTGGCATTTTCCCCCTTTTATAGATAAGGAAACTGAGGCAGATAGGGGTTAAGTGACTTGCCCAAAGTCACATAGATAATAAGTGTTTAAGGTAGCATTTGAACTTAGATCTTCTTAACTCCTGGCCCAGTGGAATCTGTGGGGACACCTAACTGCCTCAAAAGTAGAGTTTTAAAAAATCAAATAAATTATTTCTTTATCTTCCCACTCAATGGCACATATTTGTTCATTTTGTTAATATAACATAAAAATGACAGCATCTCAGTTGATTTCCCATTTATCCAGAATAGTCATATGTTGGGGTACTTTGAGTAACTACATATTCTGGTGAGCTGAGTAACAACAGATAGTCACACCAACTTTTAAGAATTAGAATAAAAACAGCAATTACACTGGACACAATTTAATCCTTCTTTTCAGGTTTGTGGTCATGCCAAAGAACCTCAGTGTCATTGGTAGGAGCCCCAATTATCAATAGACAGCACTGTAGAAAAATATATTACTAATTATATAAGTAGAGTGGGATAGCAGCTAGATGGTGAACAGAGCAGAAGACCTGAAATCAGGAAGACTCATCTACCTGAGTTCAAATCTGGCCACAGACACTGCTGAGAGAGAGAGAGAGAGAGAGAGAGAGAGAGAGAGAGAGAGAGAGAGAGAGAGAGAGAGAGAGAGAGAGAAGTAGGAAGATGGGTAGGAATATAGATAGATAGATAGATAGATAGATAGATAGATAGATAGATAGATAGATAGATAGATAGATAGATAGATGGAGGGAGAAAGAAAGAAAGAAAGAAAGAAAGAAAGAAAGAAAGAAAGAAAGAAAGAAAGAAAGAAAGAAAGAAAGAAAGAAAGAAAGAAAGAAAGAAAGAAAGAAAGAAAGAAAGAAAGAAAGAAAGAAAGAAAGAAAGAAAGAAAGAAAGAAAGAAAGAAAGAAAGAAAGAAAGAAAGAAAGAAAGAAAGAAAGAAAGAAAGAAAGAAAGAAAGAAAAAGAAAGAAAGAAAGAAAGAAAGAAAGAGAAAGAAAGAAAAAGAAAGAAGATAGAGAAAGAGAGAAAAGTAGAAAGATGGGTAGATAGATAGATAGATAGATAGATAGATAGATAGATAGATAGATAGATAGATGGAAAAGTAGGAAGATAGGTGGGAAGATAGATAGATAGATAGATAGATAGATAGATAGATAGATAGATAGATAGATAGATAGATGGAAAAGTAGGAACATAGGTGGGAAGATGATAGATAGATAGATAGATAGATAGATAGATAGATAGATAGATAGATAGATAGATGAAGACAGACAGACTGATAGACAGATATACATAGATAGCAGATGGTCATTATTTGAAAACATTATTAAATTCATAATTGTTCTTTTCGTTGTGATTTTTCTCAATCAAGAGATAATAATAAGCACTTCTCATGTGAAGGGTTCTGCAAAAACAATTGTTTAAAAAGGATTCTCATACTTATGAAAGAATGAGAACAACTCATGTAGTAGAACAGGCTTTGGAAGAGGATTAATGATAGCGGTTTTCACTCCAATTGTGCCACTAACTAGCTCTGTCACCTGGGGCAAATTATTTAACTTCTCTTTATTTGTACCTCTTTATTCTCATCTTGTAGATGAGGAAGTTGGATGAGGTAATTTGTATCATCATACATGAATTCATTTTTTTGAGCATGTTGAGTTTGACATGATAGTGAAACATCAAAATGAAGATGGATAAAAGCAATTTGCTGGAATAATAATAATAACTAACATCTGAATAGCACATATAACTCATTTAAAGTCCTTTCATCTCAATTATCTTACCTCATTTACCAGTTCAGGCATTTTATGTATAGCTGTCCCATCTTTGGCTTTCATGTCCCAATGAAAAACAGATTTAAACTGTTCTCCATCTTCTCCATATTTCATCTAATTATTGTCAGAAAAGTTCCCAAATGGGAAGAAAAAAATCACTAGTTCATAATCAAAGTTACATAAGGTTCATAGTAAGACCATTCATGCAACAAACATTTATTAAGCATGTATTATATTTAATACATTATGGTCTAAGGGAGATGAAAAAAATGAACAAGATGGGGGCAGCTGGGTGGTTCAGTGGTTTCAGAGCCAGGTCCAGAGACAGGAGGTCCTGGGTTCAAATGTGGCCTCAGATACTTCCCAGCTGTGTGACCCAGGGCAAGTCACTTGATCCCCATTGCTTATCCCTTAGCACTCTTCTGCCTTGGAACCAATACCTAATATTTATCCTAAGTTGGAAGGTGGGTGAAATAAAAAAAAAAAGAAATGAACAAGACATGATCCCTGACCTCATGGATTTTCTAATCTAAGAATAAGAATGTAGATTAAATAATAAAGATTAAAATAAAGTACAAACCAGGGACAAAAAAATTTGACAAGATCAGGAAGAGACAAATCACTTCCTGCTAGAGGAAGAAGGGAAGGCTTCAAGAAGTAAATGGCTGAGCTAGAATTCATTAAAACTATAATGCCTTTTACTTGAGAGGAAATATTTCCAGGCTCCATAATTTCAGCAGCTGACTTGCCCCATCACAAATATAGACCATGACCCCTCTGGACTTAAGAGGCAATCTTCATGAATTGCTATCATGCTGAAAAATCTGGCCCCTTATGGTCATCTTTCTGGGGGTGAGTCTCCTCACCATTAGTGAAGGCAGTCCATGGACAAAGATTATATAGGAATTCTGCAGGCACCTGGTACCAGAGCAGGACTGACAGAACTTGTGCTCCAAAGCCCTTGAGGGCCATAGGGCACCTCGGAATGATAATAAGGAGGGAGACTTTAGTAGAAGTGAGAAGGCATTCCATAAATGAAACCTTCCCAATTTATCCAATCAGTACTGCTTGAGCACCCCTTGTGTAGAGCATCCCAAATGAAGTTATAATCTAAGAATGGTTTCATCCAATCAAATAAAAAAAAAAACCTTGCCTTCTGTTTTAGAATGAATACCAAGTAACAGTTCCAAGGCAGACGAGTGATAAGGGCTTGGCGATTGGGCTTATGTGACCTGCCCAGGCTCACACAACTGGGAAGTGTCTAAGGCCAGATTTGAACCCAAGTTATCCTGACTCCAGTATCAGTGCTCTATCCATTGTACTATCTTGCTATTCCTTGGGATTGTTGTTGATGCCACTAGGACATCACTGAATATGGTCCTTAAAGAAGCCTCAATATTGTTTTAGGACCTATAAGTACAAAGAGATCGTAACGTTTTCTGCATCTGAAAACACATGACTACTAAGTAAGGACGAAGCATTAAAAAATTTGAACAAAGAAAATTCTCCTATTTAAAGTAGATTTTTTTTCACTGTTCATTTCCACAATTTAAAACTATCATTAGAGTTCACCTGCTTCCCCCTCAAAACTTCTCAGGAAAATACAGGGAATTCATATTTAAGGCAGGGAGAAACATTCTTAAATGATATAAAGACAACTTTATTAAGGTCTATCTCAGATCAGAAAAGGGGAAATACTCTTTTAAAAAAAGTATCCCTATTATTTGAGGGAGGAGGGGAGGGAAAGAACATGAATCATGTAACCATGGAAAATAGTCTAAATTAAATTAATTAATTAATTAAATTTTTTAAAAAGTATCACTATTAATCATTGATCAGGCAATGCTAAACAAGTTGTGGGTGAATATGGTGAATTCACAAAAACATGGGGAAAATTAATGTGAACTTATGCAAAGCAAAGAATGTAGCACTAAGGAAACAATATGCACAATTTCTGAAATAGTGTAAAAAAAAACAATCAAAATTGAAGCTGTGAAACTATCATGACCAAGTTTGCCCACCCCCCCCCCCAAAAAAAAAGAAATGAGGAGTCTCCTGCTTCATTTCTTTGCAGAGGTATGAAATCATGGGTTAAGAACTCAGCCTATAATGTCAAATTTTTTCAATGTATTGGTTAGTTTTGCTTAAGTGTTATTTTATTTTTCATTTTTTTAAGTCTGTTATAAAGAATAGCTTTCTGGAAGGGCTGAGGGAGAACACTGGGAAATGCTGAGAATGCAAAGACTAAATAGTAATTAAAAAAAGAAAACCGTACTTTCTAAAACTATACTTCTACCCTTGTTTAATTGTTTTTTCAATCATGTCTGACTGAGTCTGAGACCTTATTTGGGGTTTTCTTGGCAAAGATATTGGAGTGGTTTATCATTTCCTTCTCCAGCTCATTTTACAGGTGAGAAAAAGAAACAAACAGGTGGCTTGCCCAGGACCACACAGCTAAGTAGAGTCTGTCTGGATTTAAACTATGGCCTTCCTGACCCCAGGCATGGCATTCTAGCCACTGAACCACCTAGTTGTCCCCTACCTTTATCTACCGACTAAATTTAAAGAGAGAAATCTGTCCTTATAAATGTTTATATTTTAAAAGATTAAGATAGTGAGGGTATTGTACTAGATGCCCTCACAAGTCTCTACCATAATCATCATCAAATATTCTATGGTTTAAACTTCAAAAGAGAAAAAAAAATCAAACTGGTTCCAATCATAACTCAAATGGTCAATCCTTGCCACAATTCCTAACACTCTTTTGCATAGATAATTACCTCAAAATTTCTCACAAATGTAAAACTCCCAAACTATCTTCTATCTTAAGACACTACTTTGGCGCCTAAAGGGAATGAATTATTGGCTCTTTGTTTTTCTCTTGGTAAAGGAAAGTGACCTCAGCAGCCAATTGTTCAGTTTACATCCACCTCTCCTGAGGTTCTCAGATTGCAGCCTGCAAACGGAAATAGAACTTGGGATAATTTCTGTCTCATTGCTGGGTCTGTCATACACCATTAAAAGAAAGTGAAGCCATCGCTACCTTAAAGGAGAGCAAATAATACAGCGCCAGTTGAGAAATAAGTATTCAGTCAAGGTAAGATGATATTTTTAAATAACATCTTTAATTTTAAAAATATACACTATAAAATACTATTATAGCTGTCTTTGGTTTTGAAACGATTGTGGAGTTTTTTGATGATTAAGTTCGTAATTTAAAAGTTACAAATTTTAAGAGATGTTCAAATACACAAAGTTAAAACTTTTGAAATTTTAAAATATTAATGGTAAAAAATGGCACTTTAGCTGTAAAGATGCATCTCCAGCTTCTAAAAAATTGCAAGGCATTTTAACTGAATACTTGGGTGTCTTACCATTAATCCAAATTCTATCTAATGTAGCTAACTTTAAACATCAACAGCCATAT
Source organism: Monodelphis domestica (assembly GCF_027887165.1). NCBI lineage: Eukaryota > Metazoa > Chordata > Mammalia > Didelphimorphia > Didelphidae > Monodelphis > Monodelphis domestica. The sequence goes on along the minus strand of NC_077227.1, from coordinate 101,693,025 downwards.
CAGGGCATTTTTTTTCATGAGCCTTTGAGTAAGAGTCCTACTATGACCAAAACCTCAAATGAGAAATAAATGACACAGAATAACTCATAAGACTATTTTGAAACACTCTGAATACAGTGCTGAGCTATTCTATAAGGACAGACCAGGAGATGAGCTAAATAACCTTTCTGTAATGCTCTATGAATAAGGAGAGCAAGAGACATCCAGGTTCATCAGTTTAAGGTCCAGGAAGTTCTACATAATTTTTTACTTTTAATTGGTCACTCACCTGTTTGAGGACTAGAAAGAGGGAATAGCTAAAAACCATCAAGTAATTAATTATTTATAAAGTAGATAGGTGGCTCAGTGGATAGAGCACTGGACCTTGAGTCAGGAAGACAAGTTCAAATCAGGTCTCAGATACTTCCTAGCTGTGCGTCTCTGGCAAGTCACTTAAACTTGGTTTGCCTTAATCCACTGGAGAATGAAATGGTAAACCACTCTAGTATCTTTGCCAGGAAAACCCCATGCAAATCATCCATGAGGGTCATGAAGAATTGGACACAACCCAACAATATCAATCAGTTATTTAGGGAAGAGGAAAATAAGTTTTATTCTTTAGCTAGAATAATAACTAGAATAATGATACCTCATAATTATATAGCACCTTAAGACTTCCAAAATACTTTTTACATACATTTTCTTTACAACAACCAAAAGCTATTATTGATCCTAGACTTTTCATTTTAGTATCTTCCTCCTATAAATGATTTCTATTTATCCTGCATGTATATATTTTGTATAAAATTGTTTGTATAGTGTCTCCCCCATTTGATTGTAAACTCCTTGAGGGCAGAGGCTGTCTTTTGCCTCTTTTTGTATCTCAGCACTTAGCACAGTGAATTAATAAATGTGTATTGATTGACCCCATTCTACAAGTAAGTAAAATGAGGGTCAAAGATGTTAAATGACTTTCCCAGGGTTACACAGCTAGTAAGTAGAACCTGAATTGTATACCCTTTTTATAGAGAAGTATAAAATGTTAGAGCTCTGACAATCTTATACATGCCCTCAAGTTCAGTACTCTTATGGGCAAATGAGGAAATTAAGACCTAGAAAGGCATAGTAATTAAATCAATTTTGCCTAGCTTGTCAATAGACCTTGGATTAGATTTCAGAATTGCCAATTCTTAGACCATTGTTTCCAATCCACCCTGTAGCATTGTCAATAAGGTTTTTAAAAACTCACTTGGATATACACATCATTTACTAGCAAGTCACCCTGGAGCACATAATATTCACTAGATGTTTGTTGATGGATCAAAGGATCATTATTAAGAAAAATCAATCTTTACAGGCCCTCCTAGAGGCAATCTAACAGAATGATGGACATGGAAGACCACAAACATTTCTCTCCTGCACTCTGAACACCAAATTGGACCTTCAACATAACTAACAGTTTTCAATTTGGGGAATTTAAAGTTTTCTATAAGATCTCCCAAAGTGTACCCACAAAAATCTCATTAATGAGCTGAAAAGTCAAACTATATGTCCTCTGTTCAATTTAACAAGCAATTCACTTGAGAAGTAGTTATTAAGTATTATTGCATGTTCTCTACGCTGCATAAGTTCATTATCAAATTAGCTAGAAGGACATGAAACTATGTTGTTTAGAAGCTTAAGTGAGATTTATTATTTATCATTCATTAAGTAAATACACTGAATATTTGCCATGACTTTGAGGGGGGTGGGAAGTAATGACAAGTACAAAGCTCAATACTTGTTTAAGAAATACATAAATGTGTTAGTGTTGAGAAAAGGTAGAAGATCCAGTTTAGAGAATGATTACAAAAAGAAGGGGAAATTCAAGTACAGAGGTCATTCTTTTTTTAAATAATATCCAAATAAATAATCAAATAACTTACCTCACTACCTGCTTCTGACTGTTTTCTCAAATTTATATTTAATGGACTCTGATACACACTAGTGAATGTGTTGTTCTTGGGATTATGTCTATAAAGCATAAAAGAAAAAAAAAAAAACAGGAAGTTCAGAAAGTGCTAATCTCTCAGCAAGTTGCATTGGCCCAAGTCTTATCGATGATGAGTTATCTAAATATATAGTTCTTGTTTGAGGCAGTAAATATAATATCTTAAATTTAAATTAATTATGATTTTGGCTTTGATTTTAGAATATTAGAAACTTTGAACTGGAAGGGATAAGGAAATTGAAGCCCAGAGAGAAATGACAGTCAGAAACCAGACAGGGCAGGACTCTAATTTGGGTCTCCTAAATCCATGTCCAGTACTCTTTGTATAATTCCAAGTTGTCATATATTCTATTTTTTAAAATCGTATTTAACAGAGAATAGCCATCAAAAAAGGAAAACTCCCAGGGTAGAAAACTATATATTTTCAAAAAAATTTCAAAAACTCTTTATCACTCATTTTATGGCCATTAAGTAACTTTGCCCACTCTTCTACAGCTCAGACTTGGAGGTCACAAATTTAAAATTAGAAGGGGATTTAGAGGTCAGTGATATAGTGCAACTCTCTCTTTTGAAATGAGGGAGCCAAAGCCCAGAACCATGAAGTGACATGGTCAAGATGGCACAGATATGAAGTTGAAGAGGTAGGCAATGCTGCTGCCCTTTGTCTGTTTGATATGAATTTTTGTTTTCCAAAATGTTTCCAAAACTTGCAGTTTCTTTTAGTGCATGAAACTATGCATCCCAAGATATGTCCTAGGTTACATATAGAAGAATATTTTTGGACAGACTATAATTTGGAACTAGTATCATTTCTGTAAGGGGGTTCTCAGTAATTCTCAAAAAAAAAAAGATTCAAAAAGACGTTGTCAAAAAAGAAGAAACTGGCAGATAGGAGAAAGCCACAAACACTTACGCATGACAATAAGGCTTCTTCTGGTGACTCACAAAATTATTGACAGTTAACATCATCTTGCAAACCTCACAGTGAAAACAAGCTTTGTGCCATGTCTAGAAACCACACAGAAAAGAGAGAAATTCCATAATTTCCAAATGCTCAGATATGACTAAGAGTAAGACACAGTTATTAAACTTCTGTCATCTTAAGGTTGGGGTGAGAGAGGGGGTTAAAAAATAAAGCCACCACATATTAAGTTGAAAGGCTATAGTATCTCTTCCCTCAAGATGATACAGGCAGCTATATTTCTGCCCTAGAAATAAGCACAAGCAAAAAATATGGGGAAATCCATCCTCTTCAAAAGTTACTATTTCAAAAATGTACAGGATTTTGTGCTCAAGTGAAAAAAAATCATACATTTTACATCCCTGGTATTTTCCTCAAAGACCAAGGAAATATCTACTGACCTGATCTAAACAGTTGATCTTTTCAGCAGGATAAACCCCATACCCACACCGAGAACAAGCCTGCACATTCATCTTAGCTTCAGAAGAAGGGGAAAAAGATAAGAGCAGACAAGAAATCTGAGGATAACTCCTTCGTCAGACTGTCCAACTCCACTGTGTATCCAGGTCCCTTGTTGACTCTCCCTGCTGTCCTTGGTGGTCACCAGCCTGTGTTAACCTTCTGAATCCAACCGCCTCCCTTCCTTTCTTGACTTTCTGGTTTGAAATCAGCAGCTGGACGGGTTATAAAGCTGCCACTTACTCAGGAGAGGGTCTATTTTGGCACCTCTGTCAACATGCATGCTGGGGGAAGGGATAGTAGAGGCGTTTCTAGCTGACATGGTTCTCTAAATAGAAAAGTGAACTCATTAAGGGCATCATGCCTGTCTGAATGGATGACCAAATTCTAGGAGCAGATCATTCCTCATTCACTGTCAGTTGTTTAAAATGCTAGCTGTGATCATTATCTAAGAAAAGAGCTTTAAAGAGATAACACTGTATCTTCATAAGACCATGGAGTAAGAAAAGTTACTCTTATGTCTATTCTCAGACACTTTCAATTTAGTAAGAAACTCATTAGGGCAGAAACACAAAGCCAAAAGGGCAAATGAATGCTGCCTTTCTCATGGAATATTTTTGCATTGTAACTGATGTCATATAGAGTAGGGGAGCTGTTGTGGAGAATGATGGACTTGACATCATGGGTTTGAATCCTACTTCTGATAACTGTCTGTGTCTCCATAGACCAGTCACTTCTTTTTTAAGCTTTTGGTTACTCATCTGTAAAACAGGGATGGTGATACTCTGGTATTTATCTCACAGAGCTGTTCTGAGGCTGAGATAATATATGCAACATACTCTTTTTATATATTTACTTAACATATTATATATTTACTATATATATAACATTCTCTCTATATATGCATATATATATTATTCCTGATTTCATGCCTATGAGGAAGATCTAAGTTGAAACTTGCCCTGAGAAATTCAGCCAGGAAAAATGCCAAGGTCCCGCTACAGACAGATAAGCTTCGGGCTTGCGCTGGGACCTGCCCAAGGTCCCTGATAAACTTCAGCACCGAGACCCCAGGTGCAAAAAGCAACTTTCCAACAAAGGTTATTCATGAAAAGTATTTAAACCCCAGCCTGTCAGAAGCAACTTGGAACCCTGATGGCAGAGGTCCCCACTGATGCGTGTATCAGTTTTTCAATAAAGGACCTTTTCCATGTCTGATTACATTGTCCGTTGTCTCCCATGGTGGTGGGTGAATTCCTGGACCTTAACACCTATTTCTGTGTCATTCATTATCCTTCAGGTATCATGGAGAACAGGATAATTGTTGTATTGAGAATAAAAGCTACTGATATGAGTTTATCATTGGAGTTTTTGTTTGTTTTCTCTTTGGACTCTTAAGGTGCCCAGAACATAATAAACCTGTTATAAAGGTTTGTTTTGATTGAACCAAAATAAACAGAGACTTAAAAAATATTTGTTTTTAAACTATTATTATGTCTACTTTTAAAAGATTTGAAAAGATTTGTTACACATTATTTATTATATGTTATAAATTAGATAAAATCCTTCACAAACCTGAGACATGATCTAAGAGGACTTATTGCCATTATTAGAGTTGAAACACATTTAAATAGCAACTTACTTTTTAAAAAAATATATTTATATCTTTTTATATCACTTTCACCCCATACTCTCCCTGAAAGCTATGCCTTAAAGAAATTTTTTCAAAGGTTAAAAAATTGTTTATCAAAACTAGAAAATATATCAACTTGATCTAACATTAAATGCAGTGTTCCACATGTATAGTCTCCTATCTTTATAAAGAAAGGGATGAAGCACATTCTTATAAACACTTATTTAGAGATAAGCTTGGTCATTATAATTTTTCAATATTCAGTTTTGATTTTTGCTATTGTTTTTCTTTTTATTTAAATTGTTAGTCATTGTGTAAATTTTTTCCATTCTTATTTCACTCTCCATTAATTCATTTTCATTCCTTTTTTACAGCACAGTAATGTTCAATAACATGTTTGAACCAAATCTTGTTTATTCATTCCCCAATTGATGGACTTATACTTATTCCCAGTTCTTTGATTACTATAAAAAGTGCTGTTATAAATATGTTTGGATCTTTATTACCTTACTGTGTATCATTGACTTCTTTGGGATCTCTGGGTGGAAGGCTATGGCCATTTTGGTCAATTTCATTTTTTAAATAATTAATTAATTTATTACATTAATTACCCAGGTAACTCCTTCCCTCCCCACCTACTCTTCCCCATTATATGTATAAAACTATATCTCACTAATTTTTACTTATCAGTTCTTTCTCTAGAGGTAAACATACACAAGTCATTCTTCAAACAATATTTCTGTTGCTATATATGTTCTCTTGGTTCTGCTCATTTTGTGCTACATAATTTCATGTAGGTTTTTCCAAGTTTTTCCAGAATTAACCTCTTTATAATTTCTTACAGCATGGTAGTATTCCATCACAATCATAAGCCACAACTTGTTCAACTAGAAAAAATAATAACAAAATTAATTTGGGAAAACAAAAGGTCAAGAATATCAAAGGATTTAATGGGGAAAAAATGTAAAGGAAGAAGGTTTAGCAATACCAGATTTTGAACTACATTATAAAGCAGTAATGATCAAAACCATGTGGGACTTGGGGCAGCTAAGTGACTCATTAGATAGAGAACCAGGCCTGGAAACCGGAGGTCCTGGGTTCAACTCTGACCTCAGACACTTCCTAGCTGTGTAACTCTAGACAAGTCACTTAAACCCAACTGCCTAGACTTATTGCTCCTCTACCTTGGAATTGATACTTGTTATTGATTTCAACATGGAAAGTAAGGTTTATTATTAAAATTGCTTTCCAGAATAGTTGGACCAATTCCCAACTCCAATATACCAATTTTTTTCACTAGTGTACCTAATATTTTCCATAATCTCATCCTCAACATTGAGTTTTTCCATCTTTTGTTACATCTACCAATTTTCTGAGTGTGAAGTGAAGAACCTCAAAGTTATTTTGCATTTCTTTCAAATGCATCACTGATTTGGAACAATCTTTAATATGGTAGTTAATAACTTATAATTTTCTTTTGAGAACTATTAATTCATATATTCCTTTGGTTGGCTTTTGCTATTATATATTTGAGTCAGTTTCCAAAATATCTGGGATCAGAACCTTATTAGAAATACCTGACACAAAGATTTTTCTTTCACCAATCAACTACTTACATTATTAACTTGATTGCACAGTTTTGTTGATTCACTTTTGTTCATGCAAATGTTCAAGTAATTGAAATTTTGTTTGCTTTGATGACCCTTATCTAGTTAAAAGTCCTCTCTCTAGTTAGAACAATGACAGGTACCTGACCTGGCTCTTTTCTAAACTTTTAATTTTTTTTGTGGTGTGACTTTTAATATTCAATCCCTTAATTCATTTTGAGTTTATTATGGCATAAGATAAGATAAACCTAATTTCTGCCAAAATGTTTCCATTTGACACATGTAAAACCCAGTAGAATTTTGCACAGACTGGGGAAAGGGAGGGAAAGAACATGATTCTTATAACCAAGGGAAATTTTCTAAATTGACTAATGAAATACAATTTTCAAAAAAATAAAATTAAATTAAAAGGTAGAATTGAAAAAAATGCTTCCATTTGTCAATAATTCCCATTAAAAGGGAAGTTCAACAAATATTGTACATTTTTAAGTTGTCTAAATACTCGTTTATTGAATCCAATTCCTTCCAATTCTTCCTTATCTAGTCAGTTTCACTTATCTATTTTTCTATTTTTAAAAAATAAAAGGTTTGAAAATTATTGTTTAGTAGATGGAAGTGTAAAAATGCTATTTCCCTTTTAATCCCATTTTTTATTTTCATGATATCCTTTGAGATTCTAGATTCTTTATTCCTACAAATTATTATTTATTAGTTCATCTAGTCACAATTTATATTTTGCATGGTTGGTTCCCTTTAATTACCCTCTCATTAAGATTTCTCTTTTCAGGATAAATATCTCAATTCTTTCAAATATTTTTATATATCAAGATTTATAGTTCCTTTGTTATTTTGGTAACCTTCTCTTCTACATATTATTTGTCAATGAAACCTTTAAAATGGAGCATCCCAAACTAAAAACAATATTTTAGATGTGGTCTGAGCAAAATAGAGAAGAGTAGAACTATTACTTTTTTAAATAATAAAATTATATTTTAATTGATGCATTCTAAGATTTAATTAGGGTTGTTTTGTTTTTTGGTTCATAATGAAATTCCATTTAACTCAAAACCCTACATTACTACAACATTTCCCCCATCTTATATAGTTATTGATATTTGAAGCTGTTGAACTTATAAATTTTATCTTCATTACTGTGAGCCTTTAGATTAGGCCTATCAAAATCACTTTCAATCTTAATTCTATCTTTCAAAGTCATTAGTAGTCCTCAGATTTTACTTTTCTATAAATTTGACAAACATATTTTTCTACATCTTCATCCAAATTATTGACAAAAAATATCAAATAAGAAAGAATCAAGTATCAGAAACAAGTAGCATGGAATTTAGAAAATTCTTACAGAACTGCATGGAGCCATTGATAAACACTCTTTGGAGACAGCCATTCAACAAATGATGACCAAGCACAACTTCACTAATATATTTTCCAAATGATATATCTATATATGATAATATATAATTCACACTAATATATTTCCCCATCATATTGAGTACTACAAGTGACCTCTAACCTCTAGAACTCAAGAAGTTCAGTAGAGATTCTTCCTGCTCTTCTACTAATATTGGAAGAGTAGCCATAGTATTTCAGATTGGAGTGTACATAGCAAAACAAAGACCAGTGGCATACAGAAAGAATATTCATGGATGGTGAAATGACTAAAATAAGAAAAAATCTTTTTATATTATTAACTTTAATAAAGTTAGAAAAACCAGAGTTTTCCCTGGCTTTAATTAACTAACTCCCTAAATTTTGAATCTAGTTAGTCCTTATATAGACCAATCCCACACCTGGAAGTAAGGGGCATGGCCCCTCTCTAGTAGGAGACTGGTCCAATTCAAGACTAATCCCATGCCAGGAAGGGGGCGTGGTTCCTCCCCAGCACAGGATTGGTCCAATGAAGACCAATCCCACATCAGGAAGTAGTAAGGCGGGACCCCTGAGGCACCCTAGGGGTTGTAGTTCCTCGATCCACAATACTTTACAACCCACAATGGCTAGAGTTGTATCTGTTGGGTTGTTTTAGGATTCTTCTTGAAAGCACCCCATTCTTAATCTGTCAGTTTTTCCAAGGATCTGTAGGGAAGAATGGAGTTACAGAGAGTTCTGAGCAGGTGTTTGGTAATATGGAACTTGACTGGTTCTTTCAATTCGAAGAGCTTCTCACTCCAATTCCTCCCAGATGATGGAATTTTAGACCTGGGAAAAATGAGAAGAATCTTAGAGATCTTTTAATCCAATTGTTTCATTTTACAGGTAAGGAAACTATAGAGATGAAGTGATACATCCAAGGTCATCCCACTCCCAGCCAATAGTCTTGTTGCATTACTGAGGGCTGTTTATGAGAAGGGAAGTCTGTGAGAGGAGCAATGAGATTTCTATGATTTCTATGTGTGTATGCACAAAAATAGTAGTTGGAATGGGAAGAGAGTCATGAAATCCTTTAAAAAAACTGACAACTATTAGCTTGGAGAAGTAGGTTTAGTATACCTACAGGAAGTGCTGGGTTCAAACTATATATAGCTTTATTCTGCTCCATGGTCACAATCTTTATCTCGTCTAACCTTTTCAAGAAAAAAAGGTCATTCAAGAGGGAAGTGTAAGAGGGAAGTGAGGACAGCTCAACTCCAAATTCTACCTATAAATAAAATAAATCAAACGATGTCATTCTTGTTTTTAAAATATTCCCATTTATAGTAAATAAACATTTAAGTGTCTACTACGATCCCATTCACAATCACTCACTCTACATCCTGCCTGGTAGAGTCACGTGTGCCCAGACACGGAAGCCAAGAGAGCAGGTAGGCAGAAACAGTCAGTTTAAATAGCCATTATGTTCTAGAACTCAAGTGAGATTCAGGAAGATTAGAGGGCAATCTGGGAAGTAGCAAGGACTTCTGGGGATTGAAGTCCAGGGTTCAAATATGCATTTTTACATTTCTCCATATGATCCTTGATGGGAAAAAAATTTTCCCCAAAAGGATCATTGAAAACATAATCAACTTAAGGATTACAATAATTTGAGGATAAGAGGAAAAAAGAACAAAACCAATATTTGCTGGATGCATTGACAAAAAGCCAGTTAGAGGGAAGTCCCCTTTGGCATGAAAGTACAGATACAAATAAATGTTCAATCAACCACACCCAAAGTTCATTTTTTATTTTCTCGTGCAGCTTGTGGTCTGGAGGCATCTTTGTGGTGTATTCTCCAACAGTTCAGTTTCTGTATTTGGAGAGGTATCATCTTTCTTTACCTAAAATTCTTCTTAAAAGGAATTTAAACTTTGCAATTTAAAATAATATTTTTTACATTTCCCCATTAAAAGGGTGATTGAAAAACACAGGATCACTTAGGGATGCATGGCTGAGTTATGAGGTATATGAATCAATTGGCAAGAGAAATTAAAAAGACATCAAAAAAATCCAAATAAAAAAGAAAATTACTGGATGAAAATATAGACTATCAAAGTCTTATGTGTAAAAATTCCAAGTAAAGGGAAAAAAATCCATAACAGGTCCTTGAATCAGGGCCCAATTAAAATGATCTAAGCAATGATGCATTTACCCAGTCAGTAGCCAGGACTAAAGAAAGTTTGCCACACTGTGAAAGACAGAAAAGGGACCAGATTATAGGAGCCAAGTAGGAGCCAAGTTTGGGGATACTCATCTGTAAGTATTTTCAGAGTGAGTGTGGACACAAGGAAGCCCTATGTCTTAACAAATGTTAAACATAGCAACCCTGAGTCTTCACACTAGGTTCAAGTCTTTGGATTGGCTTGGAAGTGCATCAATCCATCCTGGATTGGTTTATCTTTGACCCTATGCAATGGCTCTTTTGTGTATATCTTGTCCTGAAATCAGACAGAATCATTAAGCAAGGTCCCATAAATTTTTTTTTAAATTAGTGGCATCATTTTTATAGTCTCAAGCTTTTGGGGCATGCATTAGCAAATGTATTTTAAACTTATAGCACTGCAAAGTAAAAAAAAATTAAAGAAAATCTGAATACTGGTGGCATGTGCTTCAAATATAAAAAGGAGAGAAAAAATAAGACTGAAATAGCATGTTGCACATGTGAAAAAATATTATAATAAAAGAGTTTTAAAATTCAAAAATATAGCTTATAATCATTGACACACTGTGTCAGCTAAGAAAATATAGAATACAAGGCTTTCTCACCAAAAATGTGATCAATTTCCTCTTCATATCTGGCCATGATCCCCTGTGAATTTCACAAGGTAACAGTTTTTTTTAAATAAAGAATAGTAATATAAATATGTAGATATCAGTATCCCCAAAATTCTCAATAGCCCAATTAATTACAATAACAGGTAAACACACTATCATACTTTCACATAAGTTGCTGTATGGCATTTTTAAAAGCCTATGATATTTGTCACAATTTTTTACAAACATAGCAAATCTTTCAACCTTGGTAAACATATTTTTAAACAAAGTAAAACTCATTTTGGATTTAGAACATCATCAAGAAACTAGATATCATTCTGAAATTAAGTAGTGAGCTGAAGAGTTATAAATGAGAGATGCTCCTTTTTTTTTGGAGGCTTCTAGGGGTACATGCCCTGGGATTAACTGCCCAGCTTCCATTCACATTTTTAGGAATGCGGGAAGGTTGGGGGTTTAATTTCTATTTCACTTCAGCTACTAGAATGGGCCTTACCTTGTATTAGGGGCAGGCAAAAATGACCAGAGATTGTTAAGAAAAATTCTAAAAATCATGTCTAAAGAACCCTTAAAATCAAATTGAGATATGTAGCTCATTACATTTTCCAAAGGTTGTTATATTAATGTTCTGATGGAGTCCATCTATCCTCTATGTGACAATTTACAAAGTCAAAAATAGAAAAGTTTTTTTTTTATATGGGCTTATTCAATAATATTTGTTCAGTATGGTTATAGGGGAAAAGCAACAGAATATAATAGTAGTTACAACCCAGTACATTAAAATGATTCAGTATAACAGAATAGTATGGAATGCAGTAATATATGAACTTAAAATCACAAAGTTAAACCTTAAACAAAACAATCAGAAAAATGCAATAGAAATACAGAGATTTTTATAAAACGTTGGAGCCTGAAATGCCTTAAAAATATAACCTCCAGTCTCTTTAAAGTTCCTTGTTTTTTTTTTTTAATCCATTTAGATGCCTATTGTCAGAAGGCAGATTGGTAATGGTAAGGCAATGGGGTTTAAATGACCTGATTTCAACCAAGGACCTCCTGACTCTAGGCCTGGCTCTCAATTCATTGAGCCACTGAGCTGCCTCCCCAAAGTTGGCTAGAGAGTTGCAGGGAGCTGAATTTTGCCCCTGGATCACATGTGAGGTAAATGAAAGGATCAATATAGTTAAAAGATATCCTTTTAAAGTAGCCATGTTTAAATTCCTGTTTGGAAAAGTCTCTTCCTTCTTTCCCTTTCTTTCTCCCCTCCTGTGATCCCCTGCCCCCAGTCCATATGGAGGCGAATCGTAGCCTAAGGGAAAATTACCCCTGTTTTTACTAGCTGATAGAAATGAGTCCTGGGCATGGGGTGATGAGTCAGAATTGCTGGGCCAGGTAGTCCATCTGGGTTGAAATTGCAGCCAGCAGGGCAGGCGGCCGGGGATGGGCCTGGGGCGATGAGAAGTCTGCTCCGAGGCTAGAGTTTGCTGGGCAGGCAAGTGGGTCAACAGGTGATTGAGATCTGGGTCAAACAGGTCTGGATGCTGGGAACAGGAGCTGAGCCAGCTGGGATGGCAGGAAGGGTTCAAGAAAGTCTGAAGCAGATGGCTGCAGGCCAGAGCTGATCAAGATGGTTTTCTAAAAAAGCATCTTGGAGAAACATGGCTTAAAAAAAACAAACTAGGCACTAGCTATTAAAGGTTGAACTTAGTTGCAGTAGATCAGAAGTTTGAGGGTATTTCATTTTCCCGAAATGGTTAGCCAAACTGTAGCCGTTAAAATTAGTTTCTCAGCTAGAAGTATTATATTTTTAGAGATTTATTAAAGGTTAAGAATTAAAGAAAACAATATAAGAAAGCACATATCTAGGCCCAGAGAGCCCATTCACAATCACTCACTCTACATCCTGCCTAGTAGAGTCGCGTGTGCCCAGACAAGGACGTCAAGAGAGCAAGTAGGCAGAAACAGTCAGTTTAAATACCTATTGTGTTCTCGAATTCAAGTGAGATTCAGGGAGATTAGAGGGCAATCTGGGAAGTAGCAAGGACTTCTGGGGATTGAAGTCTGGGGTTCAAATCTCCATTTTTACACTAGGGAGTGACAAATCAAAAAATAGCTGACTGTTCCCTGGGCAGTCCAAAGCAAAATTAAAGCTGCCATTGATCCACATAAAAATTGGAAGGAAGGCACAGGAAGTAACACAAAGAACTGCCTTTAAAATTGGTGGTAACTTCCTGTAAGGAGGTTTTTCCCCTTTGAACTTGGCCTTGGAAGAGCTCAGGTCTGAGACTCAGACTGCTTCCCTTTGGACTGCCACTTGGGTGAATGAAAAGGCCGACTCCCTTTTTTCTGGAAGGACTATCCTCTGGAGAGGTCCCTCATTTTGGAGAAGGCCTTGTGGCTACAATATTTATTTAATTAACTCTGCCCTCACCCCTTTGCTGGGGCCTCTGAAGCCTTGCCTGGTTCAGATCAAGCCAGAGTAATTCTCTCTCTCTCTCTCTCTCTCTCTCTCTCTCTCTCTCTCTCTCTCTCTCTCTCTCTCTCTCTCTCTCTCTCTCTCTCTCTCTCTCTCTCTCTCTTCTCATTTTCCTTACTTACACTCCTTCTATTTGTAAATAAACTACCATAAAAGTCATTCTGACCTGAGTAATTTATTTTGGCGACCACACTCTTATATATGTAGTCCAACTATAATTTTACCCTTAACAGCTGCCTCACTATCCGTAGGTCCTAGAGATACAAAAAACAGGAAAAAACAATTACTTCCCTAAAAAGTCAACAATCTATTAGGAGAAAGACAACAAACAAACCAAAATATACAAAGTGTAAAAATGGAGTTTTGAACCCCAGGCTTCAATCCCCAGAAGTCTTTGCTCTAGTTCCCGAGATGTCCTCTAATCTCACTGAGATCCCTATCTGGGCGAGATCAAAATTTCTATTTAAACTGGCTGTAAAGCCTCATGAGTCTCTCTTCCTGCTTCCACTTCCAAGCAGAAGTGTCTCTCATGATGTAGTGTAAGTGAATGGGCCATTTGGCCCTCCTAGGCACATGCTTTCTTATTTTGTATTTTCTTTAATTTTAATCTTAATAGACCTCATAAAAATATAATACTTCTAGAAGAGAACTAATTTTAACCGCTACAAAAGTAAGCTATGCACAGTATAAATAAGAAATAATTAACAGGGAGAAGGCACTAACATTGATGGATTGAGAAAGGCTACTATAGAAGGTAGGGTTTTAGTTGGAACTTCAAGAATGCCAGAAGGAGACCATTCCAGGGATGAAGACTGAACAGAGAAATACTTGGATCTAAGAGATGGAATGGATCGATTGTAGAACACCAAGGAAGCCAGTGTCACTATATTAAAGATTATGTGAGAGGGATGAAGTATAAGCGACTGGAAAGGTACAAGAAAGCTAGATTATAAAGGGCTTTAAACGCCAAAAAGGAGATTTTGTATCTGATCCTGGAGGTAATAGAGATCCACTGGAGTTTTCTGAATAAGAAGCAGACAGATCAGGACTGTGCTTTAGGAAGTTCAGTGGAGGATGGATTGAAGTAGAGAGAAACTTGAGAATAGCAGACCCACCAGTTGGCCCTTTCAATAGTCCAAGAGTGAAGTGATGAAGGACAACACCAATGGTGGCAGTCTTGGAGAAGAGAAAGGGAGCATATTCAAGAGATGCTACAAAAGTAAAATAAGTAGACCTTGGCAACAGATTCAGGGGGGCAGGGTTAAAGATAATTAGGAGTCATAGATTGTGAACCTTGGACTGGGAGGGCAATGTTACTTGCTACAGAAATAGGAAAGGTAGAGCATAGGGAAGGTTTACAGAAAAAAAAAGATGAGTTCTGTTTCAGAGACATTGATTTTAAGATATCTATTGGAAAATCCAATGCAAGATGTCTGAAAGGCAGTTGGAGATTCAAGATTGGAGTTGAGAGGTTAGGGCAGGATAGGTAAATTTGAGAATCATCGGCATAGAGATGAGAATTAAATCCGAGATTTGATGAGATCATTAAGTAAAGTAATATAGAGGGAGAAGAGAAGAGGGACTAGGACCAAATCCTGAAGGACACCTACAAGTAGAGAACATGATCTGAAGGAGTATCCAGCAAAAGAGACAGAGTAGGAAGAGTAAAATAGGTATGAGGGAAGTTAGGAGAGATTGGCATCCCTAAAACTCAGAAAATAGAAAGTATCAAGGAAGAGAGAGTAATCAATCATGTCAAAGGCTACGAGGAGGTTGAGAAGAATAAGGATTGAAAAAAGGTGTTTGGATTTGGTAATTAGAAGATCATTAGTAACTTTGGAGAGAGTAGTTTCAATGGAATGATGGGGTCAAGCTGGTGTATAAGAACTTAAGAAGAGAGAAAGAGAAAAAAGTAGAAATTTGTTTATTTTTAAATATAATTTTATTTTAAAAAATATTTTTCCATGACAACATGATTCATGTTCTCTCCCTCCCCTTTTCCTTCCCACTCTAGGGGCTAATAAGTAATTCCATGGGGAATTGTATTATCACTCAAAACCCATTTCCATATTACTCATTTTTGTAAATGAATAATCTTTTAAAACCAAAATCCCAAATCATATACCTATATAAACCAGTGATAAATCATATGTTTTTCTTCTGCATTTCTATTCCCACAGTTCTTTCTCTAGATATGGAGAACATTCTTTTTCATAAGTCTCTCAGAATTGTCTGAATCATTGCATTGCTATTAGTAGCAAAGTCTATTACATTTGATTGTCCCACAATGTTTTGATCTGAGATTTTTAATTTGATATCTTTCTAATTTTTAAGTTACAAGCCCAATTAATTGATCTCCTACCTCTTTATTTTGTTGCTATAGGCATTAAGAGATATAAATTTTCCTCTTGACACTGCTTTGGCTGTATCCCATAGGTTTTGATATGATGTCTCCTCATTGTCATTCTCTTTAATGAAGTCTGTAATTATTTCTATTTTTTTGACTTAGCAGTTTTAAAGAATTAGATTATTTAGTTTCCACTTAATTTTAAATTTGCCTCTCCATGGACCTTTGTTAAGTATAACTATTATCTCATTATGATTTTTAAAAAATTGCATTTATTATTTCTTCTTTTCTGCATTTGTTTGCAACATTTCTATGCCCTAGCACATGGTCTATCTTTGTATATGAACCATGTATGGCTGAGAAGAAGGCATATTCCTTTTTATTCCTATTCAGTTTTCTCCATATATTTATTAACTCTAATTTTTCTAATTCCCTTACTTCTTTCTTATTTATTTTTGGTTATATTTATCTAGTTCTGAAAGGGGAAGGTTGAGATCCCCCACTAATATGGTCTTACTATCTATTTCCTCCTTGAGCTCCTTTAATTGTTCTTTAGAAATCTGGATGCTATGCCATTTGGTGCACAAATATTGAGTAATGATATTACTTCATTGTTTATAGTATCCTTTAACAAAATGTAATTTCCTTCCTTATCTCTTTTAATCAGATCAATTTCTACTTTAACTTTATCTGGTATCATGATTGCTACTCTTTCAGTTTTTACTTTAGATGACGCATAATTAATTCTGTTCTTGCCTTTTACCTTCAATCTGTGTGTCACCCTGCCTCAGATCAGTTTCTTGTAAACAACATATAGTAGGATTCTGATTTTTACTCCACTCTGCTATCTGCTTCCTTTTAATGAGTGAGCTCCTCCAATTCACATTCAGCATTATGATTACTAACTGTAGATTGCCCTCCATCATATTATCCCCTTTAGATCCTGTTCTGTTCCCTTTCTTTCTGTTCTTTCTCACTAGCATTTTGCTTTTTGTCACCCCCCAACACTTCCTCCTCCCTCCAATTACCTCCTTCTTCCCTTGTCTTATTCCCCTCTACTTCTCTGTGTGGTAAGAAAGAATTTTCTCCCCCACAAAATATACTTGTTTTACCCTCTCTGAGCCTTTTATGATGAGAGTAAAGTTTAAGCTTTGCCCATCACCACCCTTGTCCTCCCCTCTCTATAATGATTTTTCATGCTTCTTTATGTTATATAATTACTATATTCTATCTCTCCCTTTCCTTTTCTCTCAGTGCAACCCTCTCTTTCAGCCCTTGATTGATTTTTTATATATCATTCATATGCATAAATAATATCATACATACATATCATTCCATATCATCATATTTACACATATAACATCATCATAATCAGCTTACTGCTCCACCCTCTTGCTGAATACATTCCTTCTATCTTCTCTGCTATTAAGATTAATTTTTGAGAATTACAGAAAACCTATTTCCATGTAGACTTATAAGCATTTGGACATTAATGAGTCCCTTAAATTTTTTCTTTCTTATTTACCTTTTTGGGCTTCTCTTGTGTCTCATGTTTGGACTTCAAATTTTTTGTTTAGGTCTAGCTTATCCCTCAAGAATGCTTAAAAATATCCTATCTTATTGAATGTCTGTTTTTAACCCTAAAAGAATATATTCCATTTTGCTGGATAGGTGTCTCTGGCAGATTTTTTGCCTTCCTGAATATCATATTCCATTTCTTTCAATCCTTTAATGTAGAAGCTGCTCAGTCCTGTGTGATCCTGATTGTAACTCCATGATATTTGAATGGTTTATTTCTGACTGCTTAAATTATTTTTCTCTTGGCTTGATTGGTCTTGAATTTAGCTATTATATTCCTGAAAGTTGTCATTTGAGGATTTCTTTCTGGAGATGATCTGTGAATTCTTTCTATTTCAATTTTATTTTCTTGTTCTAGTATCTCTGGGTAGTTATCTATGAAAATTTCATATAATATGATATCCAAAGTTTTTCTTGATCATGGCTTTCAGGTAGTTTAGTAATTCTTAAGTTGTCTCTCCTATTTTCGTGGTCAGTTGTTTTTTTTTTTAAATAAGATCATTTCATGTTTTCAATTTCTATTTTTTCATTTCTTTGATTCTGCATTATTGTTTCTTGATTTTTCATTAAATCATTAGTTTCTAGATGATTAAGTCTGATTTTTAAGGCCTGGTTTCCTCTGTCAGTTTTTGGTTCTCCTTTTTCAATTGGCCCATTTCTTCTTTCATTATTTTCATTTCTTCTTGCATCAATTTCATTTCTCCTTGCATCACTTTCATTTCTATTTCTCAATTTTTCCCTGCTTCTCATAATTGTTTTTGGATATCCTTTTTGAGTTCTTCCAGAATCTGTGTTCAATCCATATTTTTCTTTTGAACTTTGGGTGTACTTCCTTTGTTTTCACTGTCCCCTTCTGGTTCTGTACCTTGTTCTTTGTCTCCATAATAATTCTTTAGAGTTAGGTGCTTTTTTTGTTGTTTGCTCATTTTTCCTATATAATTATAGGTAGGTTTGGTGGAATGATGTGATGGTCTGAGGGTTGAGAGCTCTGATAGCCCACTCCCTCTGCTGATTCAATTGGCCCTAGTGATACTGATAGCTTAAAGACTTGCCTCAGGCTTAGGTTTAAACTTTTGATCTCTGATCTTGATAAGGTCAGGGGCTGGTAAATTCTAACCTCAGGCTGAATCTCAAGCTTTTGGTCTCACTATGCACTTGATCCAATCAGGCACACCCTTTATTGTCCTGTCCTGGAGTTCCACCCTGAGATTTAGGTAAAAAGATTAGTACTTAGTACTTGGTACTATCATCCACCCCAAAATGTGAATTGAGTTCTTGTACCAAGCCTAGATTACAATTCCCTGGTCTGGGGCTCCAAACTTCTCTACAAGTTTGAAATTTTAAGGGGTTTGGGATGGCTTGTGCCTCTATTTGCTCAGGCATAGTCTCGGGGTCTGAATGTTGGCTCTGGCATAGTTTCTTGAACCTTGGACAGCAGATATGGGTTTAGGGTGTATGGCTCACTCTTGGCTTTCTCTTCCCTCTTTGCTAAAGCTTCTTGCTGGGTCTGTTCTCCTCTCATTACAGTGCCTCAGATGTTTAATACATATCTTTTGGGTTTTTCTTTTTTTGAAAGATGTTTTACCCTGTTTCCTTGTTGGTTCTTTCAGTCCTGTATTCGTTTTGTGGTGATAATATTATCTTGTGGTGAATCTTGGTCATTCTCAGGATTATCATGGTGGCACAGAGCTGTTGAGGGTTACTTTGCCATCTTGGCTCCACCTCCAGAACTCTCCTCCCCCCAATGTTTCAGTTACTGTGTATAATGTTCTCCTAGTTCTACTCATTTTGTTCTTTCCGGTTCTTATATGTTAGATTCAAAATGGTTGAGGTCTTAAACTGTAGTGATTAAAATAGTGGAAGATATAAATTTTGATAGATATAAGAGAGGATGAGTAAATTTGTCCACAGAAATATGTTTCACTACAGTGTCTTGGTTTTTAAATCAAATATAAGGTGGTCACCAGGGAAATATTCCCAATTATTCAAATACCCAAGTCAACTGGGTTTATAGAGATTTTAATTAATACAAATGGGGAATTAAAGAAAAGAGAGAAAGAGAGAAAAAGGAAATAAGTATGAAGGGCCTTAAGCCAACATGGCCTAGACCTGAGTCTTAAGAGAGAGAGATCAGTCAGTCAATCTTTTAACACTCACCACAAGGTCTGCCTAAGCAAGGATTCTAGTGACACCAGGCCAGCTCCATCTCAGCTGACTTCTCCAGAGAGAGTTCTAGCCAGAGTCCTCCTTAAAGAGCCTTCCAGCCAGAGACTGTTCCAAAGGGCCTCTCTCCAGAGCCTCCAGAGGGACAGAGTCCCCTCAGAGGAGCTCCAGCGAGATCTCCTTAGAGATTGTCCTCCAAGAGCTTCCCCTCTCCAGAGCCTCTCTCAAGAGATTCTTCCCAAGTGATCCTCATCAGAGATCCTCCAAAAGGATTCCTCTCAAGAGATTCTGCTTTTTCTTATGTAGGGGTTTTTCTCCTATGTCACCTCCCCTAAGTCCTTACATCTACCAATCACTGTAGACGGTTTCCAAAGGACTGCCCATCTGAATTCTTGCTAAGTCAACAAATCTCCTCAGTAAATCTGAACCAGAAAAAATGCTGCTGTGTTGACTAATCTCCTCAGTAAGTCTGAAACAGTGAAAACACAGCTGAGTCAACTAATCTCATTAAGAGAAAACTTGCCCAACCCTTTTAGGTACCTAGCATCTCATTGTATCAATTCTAAAAAACAGGCATGGCTCAAAGAACTCTTTGCCTTATTATAAGCATGGGTCCAAGTACTTTCATTGTTTAGCAAGGAGTTTTCTCCCCTAAAGCAGTCTTAAGTACGGGTGGAGTAGAGGTCCTCCCATAGCAAGGAGTTTTCACATCAAAATGGGGAATGTGTTACGGATTCTAGATATGCTTTCGGCATTTGTCACTCAGAGAGATTAATTTCCGTGTTGTTTTTTTTTTCCTTCTTTCACTTTCTCAGGTTTTAAATTTTATTCTACCTGTGTGTGTGTGTATCCTGCTGAAAAGTACTTTCTCAGAAAGGCTGAGCCTGGGTCTCCACCTTCTCACACCTATAAACACGTACTGGATGGAATTTAAATGGGTTGCTTTCCTGGTTGTGGGGTGCGGGGGATTGGAGATTAAAGGGCACTGCCAGGAGGATTTAGGTTCCTGCTCTTAACCGTCTATAAAACTCAACGGAACACCAAGCTCTAGAATCCAAAGGCGGTAAATTCAAGAGATTAAGAGGACCTCCGCCTCTTTCGGGAAATGGACGGGTAACAGGAAAGCAAGGAAATTAGGCAGGCTCCTCCCCGACAGCGGAGCCCCAGGACCCGGAAAAGCTGGGTAGCGGCTGGAGCTGGCACCTCCCCGCGTGCACGGGATAGGGGTGGTGTCTGGAGCTCAGCAAAGTTAAGAGTCCAAGCTAGGGCGCGTTCGCTCCGCCCTTCCAAGCCCCAGGGCTGAGAGTGCAGCAGCTGCTGAACCCCCGGGCTACACGCTGTCGAGGCGGGGTCAGGGCTCGGACCTTTGGGATGCACGACCCCCACACACACACATCCTCCCCCTCCGCCTTCGGGTCCGCCCCCTTTGTATTTTTGTTTTCGCTTCCTGAGTGCCAGCATACTCGGAGCCGGCTGGCAGAAGAGGCTTGTCTGTTTGCAGTGTTTCCCTCCGCCTCCTCTGGGATCCACAGTGGACACGGTAACCCCAGCTGCTCCTTCCCCGCCCCTCCCCCGACTTTCTCTTCTCCCTGCTGGCCGGCCTCCTTGCCTGTCGGTCCCTACATCCTCGTTGTCGTCTCCCACCCCAATTCACCCTTCTTTCGTGGCAGCCCCTACTCCGTCTCACTGGCTGGCCTTCATTCTCTTTTCTGGGGCTGTTTGACTGGAGGGAGAGGAGTTAACTTGCTCATTGGCATTGGGATATTCGTGGAGTGTGGAGGGTTTGGGTTGGTGTGGCTTTGATATTGCATACCTTCCCAGGAAATACGTTTTGCATAGGACTGGAAATACTTTTGATTAATTTATAAGAAAATGTAATAATAACCAGCATTTTTATACAGTTTTTAAGACCTGCAAAGCGCTTTATGTATGGTATTTCACCCTCACAACAACTTTGGGACGCTTACTATTATTATCCCCATTTTACATAGAATAGTAGATAGCAGTTATTTATGTTGTTCGCTAAGGTTTGTAAAGTGCTTCCACCTCACCACAACCCTGGGAGGTAGGTGCTATTATCCCCATTTTGAAGACAATTCCTAGCATTTATTCATAGGGTTCTTTCTGGTTTCCAAGGACTTTACAAACTTCAGTTGATCCCTACTATAACTCTAGGGGTGGGCGCCATTATTGTCCTCCTTTTATAGACCAGGAAAATGAAGCCCACAAAAGTTAAGTGATTGGACCCACAGGTGGTGTCTGGCAGAATTCTAACTCAAACCAGGATGAGGCAGTTTATTTAGCTAGCCGGGGTTAGGGAGAGAAGGAAGGATGATTGAAACTTTAAACCAGAAGGGATGTTAGAGATCTCAGGATAAAAGATTCAAAGCTGGGAAGAAGCTTGGACATGGAGAAGACCCAGCTCCTTATTTCTCATAAATAAGAATTCCCCTCTATTTTGCTGTTCAGTTTTTCCAGTTTTGTCTGACTCTTTGAGACCTCATTTGGGATTTTCTTGGCAAAGACTGGTGTGGTTTGCCATTTCTTTCTCCAACTCATTTTACAGATGAGGAAATGGAGGCAAAGAGAGTTAAGTAATTTACCCAGGGCACACAACTAGTAAATGTTATACAAATAAGAAATATAGTCCCCTTCCCACTCAGCCTTTACAAATGATTTGTCTTCATCATTTCACTTATAGAAGAGAAAACTGAGACATAAAAAGCCTTAGAAGTTTTAGGACTGAATTTTTTAGATATGACAAAAATATTGGATTTAGAATGAAAGGATCTGTTCTGTCTCTTCATTTATTTTTTTTTTAACTCATATAAGTATCTGCTTTGTACTAAGCCAGGCACCGAGCTATGTGTTAGGGACCCAAAGACCACCCTTACCCTCTTTACCCCCTAATAGTCTTTCCCCAACAAGAACACGGAGACTGGACAAGAAGTGGGGATAGTACTGGATGGTACTGGACCTGGGATTTCATCCCTCAGGGAATTCCTCTTTAAGGAGATTCTACCAATGCAGGCTGGCATGTCTCTGCAATTTATACTCTTCTTGGAGTTTTATTAGCAAAGATATTAGAGTGGTTTACTACTTCCTCCTCTTCCTCACCTTTTATCTGAACTCTCCACTATTACTTTGGGTAACTAACTGTGCATGGTATTGTTCATAGTTTCATTGAGCTATGGAGGTCCTTCGGCCATGATGAGGCAGTGATCCAGGAGGGATTACATAAATATACATATATATATATATATATATATATATATATGGTATGGGTAGATGATGGGAAGTGCGTGTTGTTACACGTAACAACAAATTTCCATGGAAGTTTTCTGAAGTTAAATGATCCAACTTGTCTTCCCTTCCTTCCCTCCTCCCAGTACTGACAAGCATTTTGATCTGGGTTATACCTATATTATTATGCAAGGCATATATTTGTACTGTTCATTTTTTATAAGTGAACAACACATAAAACCAAAACCCTGAAACAAAAACCCAAATTAAAGTGAAAAATTGTATGCTTTCATCTGCGTTCCGACTCCAATAGTTCTTTCTCTGGAGGTAGAGAGCATTCTTTGTCCTAAGTCCCTCAGCATGGTCCTGGATCTTTCAATTGCTGAGAGTAGCCAAGTCTTTCACAGTTGATCATGGTACAGGATTTCTGTGACGGTGTGCCATGTTCTCCTGGTTCTGCTTATTTCACTCCACATTGGTTCATGGAAGTCTTTCCGGCTCTTGCTGATATTATCCTGTTCATCATTTGGGAATAGCGTTGGACAACTGAGTGGAAGGATGAATTGGAGAAGAAAGGGTAGGTAACCTTAACTGCATAGTTGAGGTTAGCTGTGACCAGGGTCTGTGCTAGGATGATAAAGTGTTTTGATGGTGAAGAAAAGGGGATAGAGGAGAGGGTTGGCACAGATGTGAGATCCACCATCTTACCTTCTTGGGGAGCTGTTTGAAATTCAGGGTTAAGGAGATGGAAGGCATAAAAGAACTGGATGATGCTGTTTCATTGAAGGAGACTAAGAAGAAATAGAGAGGAGGAACACCAAGAGAGAGGTCAGCACCACCATTTTACACAAGCTTAAGTAATTTGGGTGGCAGATCCAGCATCCCATCCAGGGCTTCTGACTCCAAAGCTGGTGTTTCTTTCCCATGATGTTGCTTCCTTCTGGGGCAAAGTGATTTTCCCAAAACTACACAGCTGTAACTCAGCCTGTAAGCCCACTGCAACGTTGGTCTGTTTGAGAATATGAGATTCAAGATGGAAGGTTACTAACCCACCTTTCCCACTGGCACATTCCTTTATAAAGTATT
Organism: Monodelphis domestica; assembly: GCF_027887165.1. Lineage (NCBI taxonomy): Eukaryota > Metazoa > Chordata > Mammalia > Didelphimorphia > Didelphidae > Monodelphis > Monodelphis domestica. The sequence goes on along the minus strand of NC_077227.1, from coordinate 101,669,303 downwards.
ACCAACACAAACTCACCCAGGTCTGCTTTAATCTACTTGTCTGTTCATGGGAATGGAGAATTGAAAGAACCATCGATTTTTATTTATTAAAGTTCACCCCTGTTCTTCTCCTAGAATTGCTTTTCTTTCTTTTTTCAGCTCAGGGCACTCCCTAAAAATAACCTGGTTTGCCCTCAATTTATTTTTTTTAATTTTATTTAGTCCATTTATAACATTATTCCTTGGTTATAAGAATCATATTCTTTCCCTTCCTTCCCCACCCTTCCCATAGCTGACTCACAATTCCACTGGGTATTACTTGTGTCCTTGATCAGAACCTATTTTCGTGTTGTTGGTGTTTGCATTAGGATGTTCATTTAGAGTCTACATCCCCAACCATATCCCCATCGACCCATGTAGTCAAGCAGTTGTTTTTCTTTCATGTTTCTGCTCTCACAGTTGCCCTCAATTTAACTAGTAAAGGAAGAAGGATTAATTGAAGAGTTGAAGAAGCTCCTAATTTGAGGGATGAAACAAAGGAAAGAGGAAGTTGTTCATGTTTTTTTGTGTCCAGCTTTCTCCTCATTTAGGGTTGCACACTTGAATAGGACTTGAGAGATCTAGCCCTGCTGCTTCATTTTACAGATCAATGAAGCAAGATTAAACATTCTACCCAAAGTCAAATCCTATGATTTAAAAGCCAAGTACTCTTAGCTCACTGTACCCTAGTGCCTCCTAGTAGTATAGAACTTCATCTGGGTTCCCAAAGACCACACCAGACCAGGACACATTATGGTAGGATTCTTTCAGACAGACTTTGAACGGGAGCCCTAGGGATGGCTGTATGTCTGCTTCTAGAAGCCACAATTCAAGATGACTTATCAGTAGATAGATTTTTTGACCATAGTTATCAAGCAAGGTGGAGTTGGAATAAGATAGGACTAAAATCTGTGGAGATGGAATATAAATATCATGCAAATAAAATCATAAAACCTTCATGTTTTGAAGCATGTCTAACCCCCCCCCCCACAAAATAGCAAATCACTTTTAGGTTGTAGATCATCATTATGAAGGCTATTTACATAGTTCCTCTATCATGATAGCCCTGTAAAATAACTAGGACATATATCTTTATTTTACAGAGGGGGAAACTGAGGCTTGGAGGCAGAGGCAAACACCCAGTCACTTAGCTAGTAATTTACAGAGCCAAGATTTAAATCTTATTCATGAGTAACTCCCCAGGAAGCCAAGCTCAAGATTAGGAATCTAGGAGCCTGGTTTTTGGATTTAGTTAGGAGAAATAGTCTGCTTCCTCTTCTTTGTGTAGGAACAATTTATAGTGGAGGGAATTGGTTCAGTTCTTCTGGGGAAAGAGTCTTACCCAACTGGGACTTCCTTTTCCTTCTTGGGGCAAACACTGATGATTTGTTATTTATTTTCCCAGAAGTTTATTCTTTAGTCACTGGTCTTTCCTCTGTTTGGAAATTTTCTTTCCCTAATGAAAAATAGGAAAATTGATTTTTCCCCCCACCATGTGCCTAAGCAGTAACCCAATGGTGGTGTCCTAGATGGATTTGAGTCCAGTTCAGCAAACATTTATTAAACACAAAAGAGACAGAGCACTATAGAGGAGGTGGCATACCTTGTCTATAGTGCTTTCTCTGTCTGGGCAAATTAATTCAGTAAGGGAGTGGTGAACCCGGAGGTCTGTTGTAGCCCCAGAGCTTCAGAATAGCTCAGAACAAAGTGCTCATGGGTCTAGGGAATGAGATAAATAGACACACACAAAAATGGCGGATGACTTCTTAGGCACAAGGTTCATTCATTTCAGAGGATCTTGTAAGTGTGCCAATATTATCTCCTCCGAATGGGTCCTGAGCAAGAAATAGGCAAGATTAGCTGCCGCCTAGGGAATGGTACTGTTTCTGAGGGACACTTTGTAATATTTGAGAAACACATTTGAACACAGCAGGAATGGATTGCCCTTGGTATACGGATGTTTAAGGTCATGAAAGCCAAGGTCTCTATGTTACAGTTTCTTTTTAAAACCTGGCCTGGAATACCTTGGTTCTGGCTCCATCTGGCTAGGGTGAAATTCCTTATAATGCTGGGATCCTGTTTATAAATTCTGCATTGTGGCCAGTTGAGTCCTAAAGGACCTGGGATTAGCATTTTTTATCCTGAGGTTAGTTCCTTAAAGAAGATGACTTGTGAGAATACTGTAATTGCTAATTACTTCCTAGAGAAGCAGTTTGGAGTTAGTGACATGTTTTAAATATGCAAAACAATGGCAGATAACTTAAATTCTCAATGCTTCAGTCAATATTATCCAAGTATGGACTGCAGACCCTTTCAGGGGGTCCATGAAGTCAAAAGCTATTTTCATAATAATACTAAGAAGTGAAATTGGAATCTGTTACCCTAAAAACTATGATTCCCAGAACCCCACTCACTTTCTGTTGTTACATGCTGAGGTAGACAGGATAAATTGAGTGGAGTTCCACTTATTCATCTTTTTTTTTTTTACCTTCATTCTCTCATGATTGTACAGTGGAATTTTCCTGACACTATGTGACCTGAAAATTTAAAGATTTAGCTGCAAACATAAAAACTGAGTTAATATCTCATCTGGAGTATTTCACTTTTGCCTTACAAATGGATAAATCTGCAGAAATGACTGGGCTTGCAATATTGCCCAGATGTGTCCGATGTCAGCATCAGCTTATCATCGAAGATCTTTTTTTCTTAGGAAAATGTTTGGCCACAAACATAAGTGTTGCTAAAGTATTCAAAGTGCTGAATAACTTTTTTGAATCTCATGAGTTATCCTGAAACAACTGTGTTGATAATTTGCATTCATGACAGTGGTACTAGACTAGATGAGTCATTTTAAAACAGGCAGTTTAAAAACAAACTATCCAGTTCCACTTAAAGAGAGTTTCAGATGAAGCAGTAAAAGTGATTGGTTTTAGTAAATCTTTTAAAAAAAATTTAATAGAATTTATTGCCAAGTATCTCAACCCTTTTCTCCCATTCCACAGTACAGAAGGCATCACCCCACAAAAAGATGTGTCTGTGTATATGTATATATAGTGTCTTTTCATGTTTCTGCTTATCAGTTCTTTTTCTGTAGGCAGACATTCACAAGTATTCTTCAAATATTAATTCTGTAGCTGTGTATAAAGTTCCCTTGGTTCTACTCGTTTTACTCATTATCTCATGTAGTTCTTTCCAAGTTAAAAAAAATAACCTACTTGTCATTTCTTATGGTGCAGTAGTATTCCATCAGAAATCATATATCTACAATTTGTTCATCCATTTCCCAATTGATAGATATCCCCTGAATTTCCAGTTCTTTGCTATCACAAAGAAAGTGACTATTGAAAAAAAAACATGATTTATCACTTGTTTATTTGGGTATATGATTTAAGGTTTGGGTTTTAAAAGATTTCTCTATTACAAATATGAATAATATGGAAATAGGTTTTGAATGATAATACATACAATTCCCAATGGAATTGCTTGTCAACTCTGGGAAGGGCAGGGACAACTTGAATCATGGAACCATGAAAAACTTACGTGTAAATTTGTTATTGGAATATAGTAAATAAAATTAAAAAAAAAAGAAAGCTGCTATAACTATTTTGGGACATCAGAGTTTTAATTTTATTAAATCTTAACACTCACATCTTTTTTTTTAATATTCTGTGTGTTGAAATAGAAAGGACTTCTAAAGTACTTCCATTTCATTCTGGAGTATCATGGTTGTTGGAAGGAAATAGATTTGCTTAACTTCTGGTGCCCTGAACACAACCAGCTGATTTTTTTTTTCATGGATAGTCCATTAGATTATAATCTTCTTGAGGGCAGGGACCTTCAACTTCCTGTTTTTTTTTAGTGTTTAGTACAGAGCTTAGCATAAAAGAGGCACTTAATAAATGTTTATTGATTGGGGGCAAATAGTGACTCAGTGGATTGAGAGCCAGGCCCAGAGATAGGAAATCCTGGATTCAAATGTAGCCTCAGACACTTCCCAGCTGTGTGACCTTGGGCAAATCTCTTAATCCTATAGCCCCCTTACCACTCTTCTGCCTTGGAGCACAGGTTCATTCAATACTATAAACACAGTATTGATTCCAAGATGGAAGGTAAGGGTTTTAAAAAATGTTTATTGATTTCTTTGATTATTAGATTTAAATGATAAAGAAAAATTACAGTTACATTAAAAACTACATAATTAGAAAACAGACCTTGTAGTGGGTAAAGCAAAAACAAAACAGCAACTGAACCCCTCCCCCCAAACCCTCTAAATTCCAAGGAGAAATCCTTGAAAGATCACATGGTTATTCTCTGTATAAAATAAATAAAAGAAAAAACTGGAATATCATATTGGAACAAAAAGGATATTCACTGGGAGCCCATGCATTCACACTCATACACAAAACTTGGTCAGTAATAAAAAGGAAGACTTTGAATCATCCTTTGAAAAGGACCAACAATGTGGAAGAAAGAACTCTGGATTCTAGAGCTGTACTAAGGAATGCAGACTTGGATCTAGTTAGCATCTAGGAGTCTGTCTCTTATATAAGCTGCACCAGAAACTAGCTTAACAACATTAATGTTTCTTCAGGTGTGAATTTTATATTTACTCCACCCTGCTTAGTCTAATAAAACAGGAATGTCTACACCCCTACTTAAGGATTAAGTGTTGAGAAGGATGGACTGTGACAGACATGTGTTAGCAAATGACAAATCAGAAACAACTGACAGACCCCCTGGGCTGTCCTAAGTCAAGCTTAAGCTACCATTGGTACATGTGAGATGCAGGAAGTGATATAAAAATGGTCTATATATTTCACGTCACTTCCTCTCTCTGGGCTCTTTTCGTGGAGAGGTGGCTCTGGTGGCAGAGAGGTGATTGGTGTCAGCATGCTGGGTATCTTAGCATGGCTGCAGCTATTGTCGGGTTTTGGTGGTGAGTGTCCTTGATACAGTAACTGGGAAGAGCTTAATATCGTAGGTCAGGTGAGGCATCTTCTCTGAGCTCTCTCGGAGTTTAGGCTGATTCCTTTTTCCTCCTTTACCCTCCAAAACACTATCCTCTTGGGAAGCCCCTAATCTTCTGAGGAGGCCTCATGGCAGAGGTCTTTGAACTCCCCTGGCACAGGTTAGGTCAGAGAAATCCTAGACCCTTTACCCTCTCTCTTCTTAATTCCTTCCCTCTATATTAATTAAACCACCATAAAATTTCCAACTGACTTGAGTATTTTATTTGGGATTTCTATTTAAATCCCTGGAAACAAATTAAATTTATATTCAGTCTCAACCCTAAATTTACCCTTACACAGGGAAGAGCACATCAGTAGCTCCCCTCTTAACTAAGCAGTTTCTCTTCTCTTGGAATATCTCCCTATTTGTGTGTCATTTCTGCTTATCTGTAGAGTCCATTCTAGTAGTGGCATCTTCTGCAGATCCCACCTTGACTCAAGAAGTCTCATATGGTGGCCCAACTACCAATGTTGATGCTGCTCCTGTTAGTCACCTCCATTTCACTGCATCCCTGAATGCAACTCCCATCATCATGCACAGATTATTTTATTCCCTCTTCTAAACCAGCCTCCCTCTATTTCTCCATCTCTCTGACCTTCCCCTTCATCTTTCTCTCAAGAAGTTCCTACTTGGTGCCTTTCTCACCTGCCCCCTTTGATGCCTCAGCATTTTGGAGACTCATTGTTTTCTCATTGTTACCATGTCTACTTGTTGTACTTGGATGGATGCATGGACTTTTTTTCCTATCAGAACTAAATAGATTTGTTTTGTATGAATCTGGAGTCAAGAGCCAACTGCTGAGGTGCACAGACATTGTTACCACCTGCTACGTTGCTGTATTTCCTATGTGCATTTTTATATCTATATATAGATTTTATGTTCTGCAGATACTTGGACCTTATTTTTCCTTGATATCCTTGTCTCCTATATTGGTTCAGGGAACACTATGGGAGGTCACTGTATGCTTGTAGAAAATTAGAAAGGAAAAAAAAGAGACTTACAGATGAGTTGTCCAGCAGCAGTAGTGAATTGCTACCCCAGCAAGTTCTGCATGTGGTGAAAATAACAGCTAGATAATTCCATAACATACTTCCCAAATTTCTACCTCTATGACTCTGAAGGCTAGATGGAATGGCTAAGTCTAGGACATTGATAAGCATTAGCCCAAGTTGTGAATTAGCTCTTTTTCCTTCCCCATTTAAATTAGCTACCCCCCAAAATGAACATATTTTAATAGTGGTTTTTAGTACAACTTAATCACTTTGGATGTTAATTTGAGCTCCCAAAGTAGCTTTAAAACAATCAGCATGTAATTAGTCTAGTATTTAAAATGTAAAATAAGCAGGCAAAGTGAATATAATGCTGGGATTGGCATCAAGAAAGCTACCTCTGACATGTACCTGTAGTCTGTGTGACCTTGGACAAGTCACTTATTTTCCATGTGCCTTAAGTAATTCCCTAAGATTTGCCAGTCTGAGTTATAGACTGGTTGGGATCTCTTGGTGGAGAGAGTTCCCATTTGGAAAGTTCCCTGATATGACAGAATCCCAGATCTTTTGTGTATTTCCATATAGGAAGTGACTATAGCAGGAGAGCCTAAAAGAGCCCATTGTTCAGAAATCCTCAAAGGCTACCAATTGGGCTTATTGTTTCATTGGTTTTGGAGACTTAAAAAGTGATAGAGAAAATTTTGATCATGTAGATTTAAGCAAAGAGAGTAAATTTCAATTCAATTTAATTCATTAAACATTTTTAGGTACTTACTCTGTCCTTAGCACTGTGCTAGGTCTTTAAAAAGAGACAAAAGACAGTTCCTTGTCCTCAAGGAACTACTTTGTTTTTTTCCTGGAGAGCCCCATGTTAAACATTAAGCAGCAGCATCCCTAAGACATACCCACAGCTGCCATCATTCCCCAAAAAAGTGTCTAAAAACAATGTTGGAAGGTCACTTCTGAATTTGCCTTTGCCTTCATGGATGCTCAAAGTTAAAACATTTACAGGCTGTAACAAAGCGGTCTGCAGTATTCATTCTGGAAGAAATCTTAGAGGTTCTCTAGTTCAGCTTCATTATTTTATAGATGAAAAGCAATCACCAAGCACTTATTAAATGGATACATTGTGCCAGACGCTGTCCTAAGCATTGGCAATACAGAGACAAAAAGAAAACCTTTTTTTTCATGAAGTTTACATTTGGTCAGAAGATGCCACATATACAATCATATGTAGAATAAAAACAAGGTAGGGATTTGTCAGAAAGGTTTTAATGTTTATGAGCTGAGTCTTGGAAAATGTAAGGGATTCTGAGGGGTTTTGGTGAGAAGGGAGTTAATTCCAGGCATGGAAAATTGCTAGTGCAAAGGCAAGATGATTAGAGATGCAGGATATTTTCCCGTAGAAATGGGAATTAAACCTATAGGGCCTGAGAAGGTCACTAAGAGAAGAGAGAGAGAAGGAAGGAAGGAAGGAAGAAACAAGTGTTTATTAGTGAGATCTATAGAAATGCTTATTCCCTTCCCACTATTAAGCCTACTATGTGCCAGGCACTGCTAAATACTTAATCCTGAGAGGTAGGTGTTCTAATTACCCACATCTTACAGTTGAGGAAAGTGAGACTGGCAGGTTAAGTGACTCAGATCCTCCAGATTCTAGGCTTGGTGCTATCTGCTGCACCACCTAGTTGCCCCTACCAAGCATCCTTGAGTTGTACCCATCATGGATTGTTTTCTGTGACTGAGGATCAGCTAGACAATAGAAAGAAAACTGGGAAGAAGGAAGGTGGTCAAATTCAATAGAAGGATCCAGAAAGAAGGGGCTGGAGGAAAAACTATCAGATTTGGCAATGGAGAGGTTATTGATAAGTTTGGAGAGAGCTGTTCCATTTGAGTGCCATGATGGCAAAGGGTTGAGAAGGGGGTAAAAGGTGAGGAAGCTGAGCTCAGAAGCATTGGTAGCTTTTTCAAGAGTTTGGATGAGAAAGATTGAATAGATAGTGGGGTCTACTGAAAGATTTTTTTAAGATGGGGGGAATTGAAGACTATAGGGAAAGGACCAATGGATGGTAGAAATTAAAATTGTAGAGAGAAGGGGGACAGCTAGGTGGCACAGTGGATAGAGAGCCAGGCTTGGAGTTGGGAGGACCTGGGTTCAAATGTAGCCTCAGATAGCTTGTGTGACCCTAGATAAGTACCATTCTGTCAAAGTTCTTACAAAGACAAAAAGTAAGGGTTTTAGGGGGTAAAAATGGAGAGAAAGAAGAGATGATTGAGGAGCATTTTGCCAAAGAAGAAAGGATAAAATGGTATTATTGGGATATGTAGAAGGACCTTCCATGGTAAGACATGTCCCCTTATCAGAGGCTGAAGGAGAAAAGAGAGTGGAAGGTGATGGCAATGGGAAACTTATACTAAATGGTTTCAGTTTTCTTCATAAAGTAAGAGAGAAAGTCCTGAGAAAATGTGTGGGGAAGTGGGTGAGGAAACCTTAAGGAATTGGGCGATGGGATAGAGAATCATTTAGGGAGAAATAAAGGGATTTCCTTGCTGTATTTGGGGACCCCCTGAGTGAGAGAAATAAAATGTCCAGCTGCACCTGGAGGAAAGACGGCAGGGGGAGTGAGAGAAATCCCCTAGGTAAGGGTTTGGCAGGGACAAAAGGCAAGTGACTCAACAATTTGTGGGCAAATTAGTTAACCCTGGGAAGGGAGGAATATAAAGCCAGAGAAAGGATAATAATCACCTGACAAAGTAGTGAAAGGTTAGGGGGATTGTAGGGATTGTGCCAGTAAAGAATAGATTTAGGAGGAAAAAGAAATAGGGAAAGAAAATAGGTGTCTAAGGTAAAAGAGGTAAATGTTAGTTTTGACTTGTTTGAATTGTGACAATAAATACTTGTTCACTGATTCATTAGTAGGCATGACCCATTGATTAGGTCCAGATCTCAGTCCACATCTACTGACTGCATTGTTCCTGGATGCTTTCTTCCTCCCTGCTCTGAAGCCTTTGACCCACTCACCCATCTCTTATTTAACAAGACCAGTCATTCCCTCCTGCGAAATCATTTAACCATTGAAAAGTTTCCTGTATAAACTGTCATTTGCAAAGGATCTCCTATTAGCAGAGTATATTTTCAAAAGAGAGGGGGATTTTTCTGGCAAGTGCCAGATGTATACCCCCCTGCCCAAAGGGGGGTTCCCCAAAGTTCCTGTCCTCAGAGTTGTCCTTGAAATTGCAGAGAGAGAATCTAGCATGGTCAGGACCTGGATCCATTCTTTATTTCTTCTGCCAGGATTTGCATTTTTGGGCTGCTTCAAGAGTGTGGAAGGATTTGGTCATGATGTGGGAAAAAGGGAACATGATTTTGTCTTGGGTAAAATCTCTTTTATCACTCAAGAATTGTCTTAGAATTATAGAATCTTAGCATAAGAAGGGACCTACTTGACCTATGCCACACAAGCATGTTCTCTCTGATATACCCCCAAAATGGCCCATTCAGTCTCCTCTTAAACCCTTCCAGTTACAGGAAACTCATTATCTCATGAACCAGCCACTGTTGGATAGCTTTAATAATTAGAAAGTTGTTTTTTGCATTTAGCTAAATTTGGAATTCAATGTTGGACTCCAAAATTCCTTTACTAATCGCTAGTATCTCTATAGTGCTTTAAAGCTGGCAGAATACTTTACAAATATTTCATTTTACCTTGACAACAATCCATATTGTAAGTAGGTGCTATTATCATTCCCCTTTTACAGATGAAGAAACTGAGGCAGGGAGTGGTTAAGTGACTTGCTCAAGGTCAGACAGTTAATTAGTGTCTGAAACTGCATTTTAACTCAGATCTTCCTGATTTCAGGTCCAGGGTTCTATCTATCCACCGTGCCACTTGGCTGTTTGTATCTAATCATTGTCTTTTATCATTACATCTTTACCAGTGCCTTACAACCCCAGCTGAGGTGTATGGGGTGTTCGGGGAGGGGTAGTATCTCTGGTATGGAGGGCTTGCCGCGCCCTCTAAGGCAGCTCTCCAGCCTCTGACCCCCACCTGACACCCAGCTTTCACTTGTGGCTCCCAGTAGCTGCTAGCATGTGGCAGCGGCCACACCCCGGACAACGGCTTCGACAGGCCGGCCAAACCTTGTGAGGGTAGCCATCGGGTTGACGTTGACCCCTGGTGAACCAGGGCTTTGCTCACCCAGCATGTGAAGACTGCTTCGGCTGAACAGACGGAAGAAACCAATAAGAAGGTTCAACGGCTGAGAGGGCGACGTAGCAAAGCACTGTGGAGTGCTTAGGGCGTGTTGGAGCACAAAGGACAACACGGCCATCCAATGCAGCTGAGGAAGTCTCCAGATGTAACGACTTTTCATGCCACTGGACCCAGGCTTCCAACGCCAAGAGAGTGGGACTGTCTCTGTGCATCTACTTTTCCACTTGAATCTCCTTCACACACAATTATCTTTGTGCACACTCATCTATCCTAACCCCGTCCACCCTCTTCAAGACCTGCGGTGATGGGGGAGTGTCAACGCAACAGGTGGAGGTGACCACTGGCAGTTGTAGTCATGATCCTGCACATAGCCGGCCCACGGACCAGTGGTCGCGCGGCCCTGTAGGGCAGCAGGGATGTTTGGCAGCATCCTAGGTAACTGAGCAGCCCTCTCTAGGACAGCACTGCTCACCCTAATCAAGGGAGGGGACTAGAAAAGGTGTCCCAAACATTGCCTGCCCTACAAACACCCCATCAGCACACCGCGGCTGGCGGGTCATCCCTTTAAGTGGTTGAAATCAAAGAAAACATAATACAAAGAAACTCCTACTAGGAGCATGGAACATCAGGACATTACTTGATAGAGAGAATACCCCAAGACCTGAGAGAAGAACAGCTCTAATCAGCAAAGAACTGGCGCGATATAACATCGACATCACAGCCTTAAGTGAAACACGCTTACCAGAAGAGGGATCACTTAGCGAACCCAGCACTGGATACACCTTCTTCTGGAAAGGTAGAGACTCAAATGAAGACAGAATCCACTGTGTTGGCCTGGCCATCAAGACCAGTTTGCTCAAACAGCTGCCAGACTTGCCTGTGGGCATCAGTGAGAGGCTCATGAAGATCCGTTTGCCTCTCAGCAAAGACCGGTATGCCACAATCATCAGCGCATATGCCCCAACACTGACCAGCACAGAGGAGACCATCGAGCAGTTCTACTCTGACCTGAGTACCGTCCTGCACTCAGTGCCCACAAATGACAAGCTGATACTACTGGGAGACTTCAACGCCCGCGTTGGCCAGGACCATGAAAGATGGAAAGGAATGCTCGGCAAACACAGCATGGGCAAAATGAACAACAACGGCCTACTGCTACTCAGCAAATGCTCAGAGTTCGAACTCACCATCATGAACACTGTGTTCAGAATGGCGAACAAATATAAAACAACGTGGATGCACCCAAGATCAAAACAGTGGCATCTCATTGACTACATCATTGTACGCCGGCGAGACATCCAGGATGTACAGATCACCAGAGCCATGAGAGGAGCTGAATGCTGGACAGACCACCGATTGGTTAGAGTGACTCTTCAAATGAGCATTGTGCCTCGCCATCCAAAACGAGCCCAGACAGTTCGTGCATTTTACAACGTGAGTTGTCTTAGAGATCCATCTTATTTGCAAACATTCCAGTCCTGCCCGGGCAACAAGCTGTCTGCCAAGAGACCACTCACTGGAAGCTCAACCAAGAAATGGAACCAGTTCAGAGACGCAGTGAAGGAAACACCAAAGGCAGTCCTATGCCCCAAACAACGCAACTACCAGGACTGGTTCGATGAGAACAACACTGCTATTGAAGACCTATTGAGCAAGAAGAACAAAGCCTTTATGGAGTGGCAAAATAACCCAAACTCTGCTCCTAAAAAGGACAGATTCAAGTCTCTCCAAGCCATGGCGTAATGTGAGATCAGGAAGATGCAAGACTGATGGTGGGAAAAAAAGGCAGAAGAAATCCAGCGCTTTGCTGATACAAAAAACTACAAACAATTTTTCAGTGCCCTCAAGACTGTCTATGGGCCATTAAATCCCACCACCACTCCCTTGCTATCCTCTGACGGTGACACTCTCATAAAAGATAAAAAAGGCATCAGCAACAGGTGGAAAGAACACTTCAGTCAGCTTCTCAACCGACCCTCTTCAGTCGACCAAAGCGCCCTTGACCAGATCCCCCAAAACCGCACCATTGAACAACTTGACGTCCCTCCTTCAATAGAGGAAGTCCAAAAAGTAAATGAGTGCAGGCAAGGCACCTGGTAACGATGGGATCCCAACCGAGGTGTACAAGGCCTTAAATGGAAAGGCGCTCCAGGCATTCCACATAGTACTGACCAGCATATGGGAAGAGGAAGACATGCCCCCAGAACTCAGAGATGCCTTCATAGTAGCCCTATACAAGAACAAAGGCTCACGAGCAGCCTGTGACAACTACAGAGGCATCTCACTACTCTCCACTGCTGGAAAGATCCTCGCCCGTGTTATACTCAACAGACTCCTGTCGTCTGTTTCAGAGCAGAACCTGCCTGAGTCACAATGTGGCTTCCGACCAGATCACAGCACCATCGACATGGTCTTCACGGTGAGGCAAATGCAGGAAAAATGCCTTGAGCAGAACCTGAGTCTCTACATTGTCTTCATAGACCTGACGAAGGCGTTCAACACAGTGAACAGGGACACATTGTGGGTGATCCTCAGCAAGCTCAGTTGCCCAGCAAAATGCGTCAAACTGATCCAGCTCTTTCATGTCGACATGACAGGGGAAGTCCTATCTGGTGGAGAGACTTCCGATTGCTTCAACATCTCCAGTGGCGTGAAACAAGGCTGTGTCCTCGCTCTGGTACTATTCAACCTATACTTTACCCAAGTATTACGACATGCTGTGATGGATCTAGACCTGGGCGTCTACATCAAATACTGACTGGATGGCTCATTATTCAACCTTCGCTGCCTGACTGCAAAAACAAAGACAACAGAGAGACTCATCCTGGAAGCTCTCTTTGCAGATGACTGTGCTCTCATGGCCCACCAAGAAAATCACCTCCAAACCATTGTGGACGGGTTCTCCACCACAACAAAACTGTTTGGCCTGAGTATCAGCCTCAGCAAAACAGAGGTGCTGTTCCAACCTGCACCAGGGAGGCCAACGAACCAGCCGTGCATTACAATCGATGGCACGCAGCTTTCCAACATCAACACTTTCAAGTACCTGGGCAGCACCATCGCCAACGACGGGTCCCTAGACCACGAGATCAATGCCAGGATCCAAAAGGCCAGCTAAGCACTCGGGCGGCTGCGCTGCAAAGTCCTCCAACACAGAGGTGTAAGCATTGCGATGAAGCTCAAAGTGTACAACGCAGTGATCCTCAGCTCGCTCCTGTACAGTTGTGAGACATGGACACTGTACCGGAAGCACATGAAACAGCTGGAGCAACTCCACCAATGCTCCCTCCGGTCAATCATGAGGATCCGATGGCAGGACCGAATCACCAACCAGGAAGTCCTCGACAGAGCCAACTCCACCAGCATGGAAGTCCTGGTCCTTAAAACCCAGCTACGATGGTCTGGACACGGCATCCGCATCGACCCACAGCGAATACCAAGACAGGTATTCTATGGTGAACTGTCAGCTGGACTCAGGAAACAAGGCCGACCAAAGAAAAGATTCAAGGATCAGCTAAAGTCCAACTTGAAGTGGGCTGGCATTACACCAAAGCAACTAGAACTCGCTGCCTCTGACAGAAGCAGCTGGCGAACCCACATTAACCAGCCGCCACCACCTTTGAAGATGAGCGACGTCGGTCTTGCCACTGCGCCCGACACCAGGCCACAACCGCACCTCCCGTAACAACTGGCGTCCCAGGCCCCATGTGCCACACACTGTGCGCCTCAGCCTTTGGGCTCCAAAGACACATGAGGGTACATCAATAGATGATAATGCACAAAGACAATAGTCATTCTCGGTCACCGAGAGACTACTACTAACAACCCCAGCTCTGTCTTTTGCCCTCATCTTGACTTCCATTCCTTCTATCCCATAGTTTTTCCCCAGACTGTCACATGTGTTCCAGCTACACTCTCCTCCCTTCCCTGTCTTACTCTTTAATGAACTAATTGGATTTTACACTATTTTCCACCCTTGATTCCCTCCCCCACCCCTATCCTGGGCTGGAGGATTTGGCTTAGGGCTCACTTCAGAGCCAGACTACAGAGTACCCCGAAAGCCAGGGAGAGGGATTTAAACTGGATTCTTTAGTCAATAGGGAGCCATTGGAGGTTCTTGTGTAGAAAAGCAACATGATAAAAGTAGTGTTGAGGGGTGGTTTGGTTGGTAGTAACAGAAAGTCACTTATTCCTCTGCTTACTGATTCTGAACTGGAATTGAGTGGAGATGGTCTATACTCAATACTGAGAGCTTAATTTAATCACGAGAATCAGAAGGCTGGATTCTAATTCTGATATTTACTGGCTATATGACCTGTGGCAAGTCACTGCCATTGTGCTTCAGCTTCTTCATTTGTTGATTGTTGTTCAGTTGTTTTAGTCCTGTCTGCCTCTTTGCAGCCCCATCGTGGTAAAAATATTGGAATGGTTTTTGCTATTTTCTTTTCCAGCTCATTTTTACAGATGAGGAAACTGAGGCACATTGTTAAATCACTTATTCAGGGTCACACACAGCCAATAAATGTCTGAGGCCATGTCTGAATTTGGGAAATGTCTTCCTGACTCAAGGCCTGACACTCTATCCCCCATCACTTAACTGCCCATTTATAAAATGAGATAAAAATAAACTACCTCCATCCCAGAGTGTGTAAGAAAATTTATTGCAAACCTCAGCAGTCTATAAATGTGAGCTATTAATTACATGTTACTGTGATTTTGATTTAGTATCTACACTTATGTGTCCTCATAGATGGCAGACGAATCACCTTCGGTGAAACAAGTTGCAGGTGACGCAGGGGATGCAGAAAATGATGACATCATGGATGCAAAGCCCGATCGGTCTTCCTTCCTAGCGGTACTCAGGTAAAGTGTTTCTTTCGTTCTAGGCCACAGAAGGCATTCTCTACTGTTTCTCTCGGGGATCTCCCTGGCTCCCCTGAGTTCAGTTATCTCTAGGAAGATGACTCTCACATCTCTATATTTGCTCTGATCTCTCTCGAGCTACACCCCCACATCACCTACTGCCCGTTGTATAAAGCCAATTGAGTGTCCCTTAGGCTTCTCAAATGAAGAGGTTAGACCTCTAAATAAGTTTCCTCCTTCCTCCAAACCTCTTTTCTTATGAAGTCAACATGGCTGAAGTAAAACTCATCATCTTTTCCTCCTCATTCCATCATCCTTCATACTTCCATGATTTGTCACTGGCACAACAATGGTTCGGACTTGGAAACCACCTTCAACTTTCTCTTCTACCCACACATCCAATTAGTTGCCAAATCTGGTTCTGACATACAGACAGAATAATATGCTTCCTCACATGTCACATCAATCTAGCAATACACACACACACACACATACACACACACACACACACAAGGGTTAAATTTAGGGTTGAGACTAAATATAGTAATTATTGGTCGCCAAGGATTTATTTATAAAATCTTAAATAAAACACTCAAGTCATAATGGAGTTTTTTGTGATTTACTTACAGCAGGAGGGAGAGAGAGGGGGAGAGGGGGAAGAGCGGAAAGGAAGAGGGAGAGGAAGGAAAGGAAAGGAGTTAACTCAAAACCGCTCTGGCTCAGGCTGAGCCAAGGCGGAAGTTTTTGGCCAAGTGGGGCCTTCCTCTGAGAAGGGAAGTCAGTCCTTATCACTCACCCACGTGACCAATTGAAGGAAAGCTGTCTGTGGGGCTCCTCCAAACTCAAGTTCCAGGATTGAACTGGCGCTCAGCTCTCTCCACAGGAAGTGACAAAACTCCAGAGGCAGTTCTCTACCTCACTTCCTATGTCTCACATGTGCCAATGGTGGCTCAAGCTTGGCTTAGGACAGCCCAGGGGGGGAGTTAATTGTTTCTGATTTGTCATTAGCTAGCACATGCCTGTATAGTGTGGGTGTGCACATTCCTGGGTGCTAGACCAAGCGAGATGGAGAAAATCTAAAAATCACAGTGAACACCCAGCAGTATCACCTCCAACCAGTATGCATTAGATCTGGTATGAGACTGTGATGGCCCCCAAGTGGATTCTGTCATTAGATCTTTTCTAAAGATGCATGCATTGGGAGTACTGAGCCTTAGGTAGCCAGAGATAGAAGTAGGTCTGTAACAAAAGAGACTCCTCTTCATAGATCTTGAGGGAGATTTGTCAGAGACCTGAGCCTTAGAGATCCAGAAATATTGGAGGGCTGCCATGTTCAGTGTCTCAGAAACAAGGTGCCAAAAGTTCTCTACTTATCTTGGATATCCCCTGGTTGGTGTCTTCTTCCTTTGTTCAGAGCCTAGCTCACAGTCTTTCCACCTTCATTATTGGAACCTTTTGTAGACATGTTCATTTCCTCTGAAACTTCAGGCAGAGTTTCTCACTTTACCCTCCTCAGCTCCTTCTTTAATACCCCACAGGCAGGGATCATATTGTGGATCTCATCATCATCCCTATGGTGTTCCCTCCATGACCTCAGACTCTGAAAATTCCCTTTCTAATCCTAACCCTCTCTCTCACCATCTAATCCCTTCTCCTTTCCTTCCTCTTCACCACGGTCCTCCATCTCATCCCTCTCTGCCCTCTCAATCCATCACCCTTTCCCTGGCGCCATTTTTCTCTCTTTGGTCTTAACAAAGTGGACCAGACCAATTATACACTGCTTTCCACCTCTGAATCCCATGCCCTCCTTGTCTTGTTGTCCTTCACATTTGGCTCATCTTCAAGCCTGGGTTGTCCCCATCATTTTCCCTAAGAAAGAGTTTTCTAGACTTTGTGCATTCCCACTAGCCTTGCTTCCTTACCACCCATTTATTTATCAGCCCTTTTATCCTGCCTACTCACTACTCTACTCAAACTACTTTCTCCTAGGTGATCGTCATTTCTGGATAGGCAACATTCCACCCAGAGTCCTAGACTTAGAGTTGCAAGGGACTTTAGGTGTTATCTGGTCCAACTTCTTAGTTTTATAGATATAGATGAAGAAACAGAATCTCAGAGAGGTTAATGGCCTACCCTCAACCACTCAAGGAGTACAAGTATCAGAGTCGGGATTTGAAATGGGTCCTTGACTCTAAATCCAGCACTGTCTATATTACTTCTCCATGGAAAAATGGGGATGCATTTATTTCTTCCTGGTGGGGTTGAGATCGGCTGGTTAGTCATTATAATTTGGCAGAGATAGAGGCGATATGCCATAGTGGATAGAAAGCCAGGCTCTGATTGAGAAAGATATAACTTCAAATATTGCCTCTTCTGACACCTAATGATTATGACTGTGATTGAGTCACTTAATAATTTCTTTGTGCCAGAGGCAACTCTTTCTCCTGTAGACCTCTATGGGTAGAGGAATTTTCCTCACTAATTGTTCCCTTGCCAGGTAAATAATGAAATTCATCCAAAATAATAAGTTGTTATTATTGTTATTAAGTGTTCATCGTAACTTAATTTTCATTTACTTTATTATAGTCTTATTTTCTTTTCCTGGTTTTTCTTAATATGGTTTAGTTTCTACAAGTTCATATAAATAATATTAACTTAAGTTAACTTATTAATTCTAGTTCACCTATAACAATAATATTAATTAACATAACTGTGTTTCTTTCTTACAGTCTGTTATGATTCCATTACATTCATGTACCACAGTTTGTTCAGCCCTTCCTGTCAGCTCCTTCCTGGATAGTTTCCCCCGTCTTGATTTCCATAATGTGTTTTTTCCTGGTTCTCCTCTATAAATAAATTCCTTCACTTTTTGCTTGCTATTTCATCATCCATCTTTCACCTCCCAAGTATGACTTTCCTTCAGGTCTCTCCCCTGGACCCTCTTCCCTTCTCATTCTTCTTATTGACTCACCAACTCCCATAAATTCAACTATGATTTCTTTGGAGGTGATTCCCAAAGCTCTAGTCCTGGCTTATCTGTTCTATCAGATAGTAGCTAAACAAATATTCTCTGCCTGCCTGGACACTTGATAAATGCTTGTTGTTTAACTGAACTGTAAACCCATGCTGACTTGGCATTTTCCTATGGATTTTTATTCAATGGGAACTTGGGGTCACAGATTGTAGAATAAGAGTCGTTCATTTCTCATTTGAAGCATACATCCTTCATGGTGCCCATCCAATGATGAATCAAAGACTCTCTTCATATTTTTTACCATTATTTGGAATTTTTGATCTTGCTAATAACATTTATCTGTTTTGTGTGAAATTACTATACTTTTTTTTTTCCAATTTCCTTGTTTATTGCCCAGTCTGATCTACAAATGAATGAGTTCTTTTTCCATTCTCTTGGGGCATTCTCTCCGGAGTTTAAAATGGCATCCTGCTTGTAAAGAAAAGTAGAAATTGGGATCATCTAGTGGACCCTGAGCCTTGTTTGGTAGCTCGCCAAGGTCCCTGAGCTCCCACAGCCCTACCTACCTTGCTTAAGTCTGTTCCCTTTGCGAGGATTCCCATTAGGGAGAGCTGGGTCAGCCAGCAGCGTCAGAGACCATTTTTCCTCTTCCCTCTGGGACTTTGCTGCAAGCCCTCCCCCCACCTCCACCCCCTTCTCCAACCAGATTCTAGGTAAAAAGTAGCTTCTCAAAAAAAGAATGTGCAAAGCCTGGGAAGAAAGGCACTCAACCGTTTAGAAAGAGCCCTGTTTCCCACAGTTGAGAAGATGGGCACAGGTGGGCAAGGAGCATTTGCTTCAAAATCAGAGGCAGGACCTGAATTCAGATCCCAGATCACCTAAGGAGAACTTTTGTGACTTGGAACAAACACTCTCACTTTTGGATCTGTTTATAAAAGGAGATCACTTCCAGCAAGAAATCTCAGTCTGAGATCCTAATAGCTTTTTGGTCTCATTTCCACTAGGTGGCAGAAAAACATCATTTTATTTCCAACTTATTTGGTAGTAGGAACTGAATCATTTGGGAAGATCTTTTTATAGTTACTTGAGTATTTGAGCTTTAAACCAACAACTTAGAAATAATAAATGTGCTTATAATTGGGCTTAGTCATAGACCTGTGGGTTCTAAAAGTAAAGTCTGATTTCTGAAATCTGGGTTATATATGTACACACATGCATGTATACATGTATACTGTGTGTGTATATAGTGTTGGTCCAGGATTAAGCTTACTAATACTATATATTTATATATACATGTATGTATATATAAATCCATCTCTATCTCTCTTTATATCTATCTTTATTTGTCAGTCTATCTTTCTATATCAATCTACCTCTCTCTCATCTATCTATCTCATTATCTATCTATCCATCTATCTATCTACCTATCTATCTACCTATCTATCTACCTACCTACCTACCTACTTACCTACCTACCTGTGTGTCTGTTTCTGTGTGTCTGTATCTTTCTATGTCTGTCAATTTCTTTCTATCTATGTATCTATCTCTTTATCTGTGTGTCTATATCTTTGTCTGTCAATTTCTTTCTATGTATCTATCTCTTTATTTGTGTGTCTGTGTTTCTGTGTGTCTATATCTTTCTATGTCTGTCAATTTCTTTCTATGTCTGTCTATCTTGTCTCTCTGCCTGTCTATACATCTATATCTATCTGTATGTCTGTCTATCTTTCTATGTCTGTCAGTTTCTTTCTATCTGTTTGTCTATCCTGTCTATCTGTCTGTCTATCTACATCTATATCTATCTGTGTGTCTATCTATATCTTTCTATATCTGTCAATTTCTTTCTGTTTGTCTATCTACTCTTTCTGTCTACCTACATCTATGTCTATCTGTCTGTCTATCTACCTATTTGTGTCTGTCTATATCTTTCTATCTTTCAATGCCTGCCAATCTTTATCTTTCTATCATGTATAAATTATAATACATAAACACATACATACATGTGTTGTGTGTATATGTTTATATAGTGTGTAGGTTTAAAATTGTCTGTATACAGAGTGTGGGTACATGTCTATACACATACATATCCATATTGTGGGTGTGGGTGTGGGTGTGGGTGTGGGTGTGTGTAGTATTAGTGAGGTTAACCCTGGACAGATAACTTGAATGATTTTTTAAAATTCTGCACATGTCCTTTGAATAATGAACGCAGTGCTGTGACTAGTGGCGGCATTGACATGATTTTGTTCTGCATGCCCTTCTAGGGCATGTGTGATCCTGTGTGCTTGCTTTCTCGGTGTGGCCGCTGCACTTCTGGAAGGAGGCACCTCTTTCCCTCGTCAGGACCTTTCATGGTCAAACCCGTTTAGTGGCTAGAGAAACTGCGTGACTAGGCAGGAAGACCCAAATGCCAGGGTGTGCCTGGTCCTGTCACCGGTCACAAGCTGTCAGTCCTTCAGGCATTTCACTGGGCTATAAATGACAGACTTGTTGCTCTGTGTCTGTGGAGGAAGTGCCCAAAGCTCTCTATATCAGGGAAATCACACGTTTGGATCCCAAAAGGGGAAAAACTGTTCAGAAGTCTCTAAAGGTGATGAGAGGCCGGGGAAGGGAGCCAGTTTTCGCCAATCAGGAAGACTTCCTGGGTGGTATGGTGACTTGAAGAATGGGTTCGTTTAGGTTAGAAAAACATGGAAAGGACAGTCCATGGTGTGATGGATAAGATGCTGGACTTGGAGTCAAGAAGAATTGGGTCTGAATCCTGGATGAGAGAAATAAAGACCTTAGGCATAATAATTATAATAATAGCATTAATATAGCACCAACTGTGTGCCAGGCACTATGCTAAGCATTTTCCAACTATCTCATGTCATCCTCATAACAACCATGGGGGACAGGAGCTGTTATTACTCTATTTGACAATTGAAGAAACTGAGGCAAACAAAAATGAAATGTCTTTTCCCAGAATGACACAGCTGGATTTAAACTTGAGTCTTCTTGACTGCTAGCTAATAATGGCTAAATGCTTATTTCTTTCTTTTCACTTCCCTCCTTCAGTTTCCTTTTCTTATAAAACAAAAGGGTTGAACCTAATAGTCTCTAAGCTGTCTTTTACCTCTAAATCTTTGATCCTGTGAAGAAAGTTGGGTTCATCCTGGCATGTTTTGGAGTAAAAAAACTAATTAGAACAGGGGATGGATATCACAGAACAGAGAAGAATAAGATTGACTAGACAGGCTTTTTTGTTTGTTTTTTGTTAAATTAGGAGGGACTTCAAAAATCATTATTCTAGAGACAAACCAGTAGAAGATGAAACAGGCAGAGAAAGCCAGGAAATCAGAATTATCCCATCTAAGCCTTAGCTCAAGGTCAGAAAGAAGCAAAACAGATTAAAAAAATGGAGGGATTTCATGAAATCAGGGGTTTGACCCTCTCATACAACCACAGGAAGAAAAGTGAGAGGACAAAGAAGGTTCATTTCTATAACGGGTAAACCCCCTATTTTGCAGGCCCTGTTTCAAATCAAGAACTCTTTCTTTGTCATCAGTATCTTTTCTTTGGGGGGGTCCTTTGTTCTACTACCTGCCCCCCAGGTTGTTTAAGAAATGCTATTTCATTTTTCTTGTGTGCTGTGATTTTTATTTTCACAGCTAGGATGTGTTATATGTAAACAAGTCCCTATAGAAAATGTGTTATTTGTGTAATTATGAGAGAGATCCAGGTGGTCTACCTTTTCCTTTGGCAAAAAAGAATTAACTTTTATGAAGAAATAATACTATTAGAGTTGGGGCAAAGGAAAACAAAGAGATCAGACGATATGAACCTTTTGCAAGCAGTGATATTAGGCAGTTTCCTAAATCTAGTTGTGGAAATATATCTGAGAGTGTCAGTGCTGATTTGCAATAAGCTGACTAGTGCTTGATAAGTGGCCATTTTCATTCTCTCAAAGGAAAAGTGAATATAAAAGTAAATTTTATTGCAGTTATTATGGAGAAAAACATCCTGGAAGTTCGAGTGTATTTTTTAAAAATACTAGTTGATAATGATTTACCTGAGAGTGAAAGTGGGCATCAAAGGAAGGTTGTACTTGGAGTCTGGAGGTTCCAGATTTAAATCCTCTCTCTGATGCCAATTATTTGTATGACTTTGGCTCAATTCAGTAGTTTTTCAGTCATGTCTGACTCTTTAATGACCCCATCTAGGGTCTTCTTGTCAAAGATACTGGAGTGGTTTGCCATTTCCTTCTCTAGCTCTTTTTTACAGATGAGGAAACTGAGGCAAGTGGGGTTAAGTGACTTACCCAGGGGTACACAGCTAGTAAGTGTATGAGGCCAGATTTGAACTCGGGAAGATGAGTCTTTCTGATTCCAGGCAGTTTATATCCACTGGGCCTCCTCACTGCCCCCAGGCAATTCTTGAAGACTTGGGTCATATCCAAATGAGTCCAAGAACTTTCCACACCAGAAATCCCCACCCCATGATGAAATCACAAGATTGAGCCACACCAAACAACCCCCCCCCATCTCAAAACTGAACTATGTCTGATTTAATGGAGAAGTAATTTTAAAAAACAATAGCAGCTCTGATTCTTACTAAATTTCCTTATAACATAACATAACATAACATAAGAGTCTTTGTAACTAAGGACAGGGAGAGTGATAAGGACTAAGCAATTGGGGTCACACAGGAAGTGTCTTCTGCTTTGGAACCAATACACAGTATTGATTCTAAGATGGAAGGTAAGGGTTTAAAAAAATTAATCAAGTACTAATAATATAAGGCACTATGCCAGTCTAGCAGGGTAGATTCCATTTAATTTCACTGTCTACTGAATGCATCATGCTAATTTCTAGGATTAGAAATGAAATAATAAAAATGAATATGAAATGAAAATTTGAAATAATGTTCATAAAAATGAAATTATAACAATGTTTTATATAGAACAATAAGTAAAATAATTATAAATATAATAAATATATATGTTATTTAAAAATTTAAAAATATTTCTAGACTTAGAGGACTTGAGTTTAAATCCCAGCTCTCATGGTCACTACCTACATGGCCTTGGAAATGTTATTTAACTTTTCTGGGCCTTGGTTTACTCATCTATAAACTGTTATAGGAAAAGTCAAGTAAATGGAGCCTAAAAAGTCTCCGCCCTCAACAAGCTTATGCTCTGATGAGGGAGACGTCGTTCATGAGATATGCCTTGTTCTAGAAAAAGTCATTTTAGAGGGGAGAGCCCAGCAGATGGGGGAAACAGGAAAGGGCTAAGTTTTGGAGGAAACAAGGGTTTCTATAAGGTAGAAGCAAGGAGGAGAGCATTCTGGACACAAGAGACTGCCAACACAGAGGCACAAAGAAGGAGGATGGGGGGTTGTTTGTGAGTTCTGGAGGATTATTGGAGGGGAGTCCTTTGTAAGAAGTTAGAAAAGATAGAAAGGGGCCGGATTTAAAAGAGCTTTGAGTACCAGACTTAAGGGACTTTGTATACTATCCTAGAGATAACAGCTCCTTGGGGTGTGACTGTGCCCTGTGCTTTAGGAATATCAGCTCCTCAATTGTAGGGAGGATGGATTAGAGGAGAGATGCTGTGGTACTTAAGTGCTTAATGATGAAAGGGCTATG
This sequence comes from Monodelphis domestica, assembly GCF_027887165.1. NCBI lineage: Eukaryota > Metazoa > Chordata > Mammalia > Didelphimorphia > Didelphidae > Monodelphis > Monodelphis domestica. Next base: position 101,645,607 of record NC_077227.1, on the reverse strand, counting down.
AGTCAATAAACATTTATTAAGTGCTTGCCCTCTGTGCCAGGTGCTGTGCAAAAATTTAAGAAAGGCAACATTGTTTCTTGTGTAAAGAAATCAAGGAAGGAGTGAGTGGGCTGATTTCCTTCCTTTGGGGCTATTCACATTGCTTTTTGTTCAGTCATTTCAGGCGTGTTTGACTCTTCACCACATTTGGGTATTTTATTTTATATATTTATTTAGTTTTTGGTAAAGATATTGAAGTGGTTTGCCATTCCTTTCTCCAACTCATTTTACAGATGGGGCAACTGATGCAAAACAGGTGTAAGTGACTTACCCAGGTTCACATAGCTAGTAAGTATCCGAGGACAGATTTGAACTCAGGAAGCTGTCTTCCTGACTTCAAACCACATATTCTATTCTTTGTACCCCCTAGCTGCCTTAAAAAAATTTTTTTTGCATTACTTTTATTTTAAATGATGGGCTTCTTAATTTTTGTGTGTGTTATGTATCCTTTTGGCAATCTGATGATCTTGTGGACCCCTTCTCAGAATAATGTTTTCAATATAAATATAATATTTCTATCATATCTATCATGTGATGTTCATATTGTATAAACTATTTATCTTATGTAATAACATATTTGTTATATAGCAACATACCATATTATATAAATATATTTATGTAAGAATATTTGTCTTATATTCTATAACATTTTATGAAAATAAAAATATAGTATTTCTAAAATATCTTTATCTTATATAAATACAATATTTATGTTGTATATTTCATATTAATCAATATTATATATTCTAAATACATATAAATATTTATATTATACAACAATTATAAACATAATATTTATATAATATAATATTTATAGTCTTTAAAATAAATACGAACATAATATTTATAGTTTAACATATTCTATAACAAATATAAATATAATATTTATAGTCTATATTTTACAGTCTTTAAAATAAATATGAACATAATATGTATAGTCTATAATATCATTTATATTCTGTAACAAATATAAACATAATATTATATTCTATAAGATTGTTTACTGTTTATAACAAATGTAATCATGATATTTATATTCTATAATATAATTATATCCTGTAACAAACATAAACATAATGCTTATGTTCTATATAATATTTATATTTTGTAACAAATATAAATATATTTATGGTCTATAATATATTTATATTCTATAACAAATATAAACATAATATTTATATTTAATATTCTATCTATAATATAATATTGATTAATCTATAAAATAAATAAGAATATAATATTTATTTTCAGTAACAAATATAAACATAGTATAGTCTATAATATAATATTTATAGTCTATAAAATAAATATGAACATAATATTTATAGTCTATAAAATAAATATGAACATAATATTTATAGTCTATAATATTTATATTCTGTAACAAATGTAAATATAATGTTTATAGTCTACAATATAATATTTATATTCTGTAACAAATACAAACATATTTATATTCCATTATATATTTATAGCCTATAAATAAATATAAATGTCATATTTATAATCTGTAATATAATATTTATATTCTGTATCAAATATAAAAATATTTACATTCCATAATATAATATTCATGAGTTATCACATAAATATAAACATTATTTATAGTCTAGGATATAATATATTATCCATAAAATAAACATCCTATTTATGTTCTACAAAATAATATTTATAGTTTATAAAAATAAAATAATGTGTTTTTTTTAAAACACAGAATTACAAAGGAAACCAGCGATGCTAATTATCGAAACATTTAAAAACCAGTTCATAGACCCCCGATTAAGAATCCTTTTGCCTTGTAGATTCCAACATCTAAAACCATGTGAACATGAAAGGATTCAGGAAGCCTCTCCTATCTGGCCCTCTTAAAGACCAGCTTTCTTTTTATGTGGGCCAGTGCTGGGGGATGCCGCTCTGTGAAGTTTCTGCTTGTCAGCAGAAGTAGCTGCCCAGCCCTTTGTGACCCCGCTAGGTCACTAGGCCTGATAGTGAGGCTAATCCTATGGAAAACTCCAGCATCTCCCTTTCTCTCTCTCTTTCTCACACACATCCACTCGCTGACTCAGTTACTTTGCCAGGCCTGGATGTACAGCGTCAGGCTTCCTGGCTAGGCCTAACCCCGAATATGCGGTCTCTGATACTAGGGAAGAAGCAGCTACGCGCCATCTAACGCGGGGCGGAATCTGTTTCCGATGCAGAGTGGAGTGTTTTTCGATGAAGAGCCAAGGTACCGAATCAGTAACCCTCTTTCTCTCTTGCCCTTTCTTCCCTTCGGGTGGGAAGGTAGTAGGCCTGTGGGAATGTCAGCTGCCAGGAATGAATCATCCCCTAAGAATGTGGATAAAAGGCTGAGTTGGAAAACCAGAGACTTGGTTCCATGTGGAATAATTCTGGGGGGAAGCATGCCTGGTCCTGCACTTACTACTTTCACTCCAGTGAAAGGCAGAAAACAGACGTGGCTTCTGGGAAGGAGCGGTAGAGGATAAATGGGAATTTACCTGGAGGATTTACTCTACAGCCTGATTCAGAAAAGCATCCCGTAGGCAGCACAGCACTCACTGAAGAACGCAGCAGACTCTGTAAGAGGATAAAATCTATCGATCATCTTTTATGAGGAAATGACACTCAGGACTGGAATTTTATATCTCTAAATGCATTTTGCTGAGCATCCAGGAAGAGCCTGATTTCTTTTTGTTGTTGTTGTTTGTTTTTTTATTTTTATTTTTATTTTTTTTTTTGCACCTTCTACAGTATGGTGGATAGATGCTCTAGTCAAAGCCAGAAAGGCTTGGGTTTGGGTCCTGCTTCTGACATATAGAAGGAATGGCCTTGGGCAAGCCACAGCATCTCAGTGCTCTAGGCAAGAAGCCCACAACTGTGGGTTCTCCACTATAATTAGCAGAAGACATTTCCTCTTCTGGAAACTCCTTATTCCAAGGAAGTGGCAGGTGCCATCTTGGTCTTATCCTTTGGAAAGGGACCGTGTGTTGTACTTCTACGATGATGTATTCTGGCATGATTCTTCTATGAGCCAGGAAGGGATTGTGAGAGTCTTCCTAGGTCTTCCTAGAGTCTTCCTAGGTCAGAGATTTTTTTTTATCGTTCTCCCAGGTTCTTGATTAGTTTCTGTGATTCATCTCCCATGTGACTGAATCTGTTCAACACACAAACCTTCAGGGGTCAGAAACACCGTGACATTTCTGGAAAGGAGACCAGCCTGGAAGAAGACATCCTACATGCCTCAAACTGGACCTCTGTGGTGTTCAGTCATTTTTTGGTCATGTCAGATGTTTTCTATGCAGTCTTTCAGTTCCTCTGATAGCTTCTAGGGGCCAGGGACCCACACGTATGCTCAAGGTGAGCTTGGAAAAGCATCCACATAATACTATTGAAGCCTTCCCTCTAATTAAATTAGAGCAGGTCCTTAGGGGAAAATACTCTTAATTCTTACTTCCAATCCAACCACCCCTCGCCATTTCTATGACCGTGGAGGCCACAACTTGCCTAATCCCCCCTAGAACTTAGTTTCCTTTTCCGTAAAATGAAGGAGGCTGGTCTAGATGGCCTCCCAGATCCCTTGAAGTTCTGCAGTCAACAATCTTGTGATTATATGATCTTTAAGACAGCTGGGAGGCTTTGTGGATAGAAAACACTGGATCTGGGATCAGGAAGATTTGACCAGCTTTAGACATTTATTGGTTGTAGGATCCTGGGTTATTTAACCTCTTTTTGTCTCATTTTCCTTATCTACAAAATGAAGATAATACTCGCTCCCAACTTCCAAGGGTTGTTTTGTGGATAGAGTTAGATAATATTTATTTTTATTTATTTTTAATTTTTTTCCATGAATAGGTTTTGAACAATGATACATGTATAACCCAGTGGAACTGCTTGTCAACTTTGGGAATGGGGAGGAAAGAGCAGGGGAGGGGGGATCATGAATCATATAACCATGGAAAAATATTCTAAATAAAAATTAAAAAAGAAAAAAATACTTTCCCATAATTACATGATTCTTATCGTCTCCCTTCCCCCCTCCCAGAGTTGATAAGCAATTCCACTGGGAATGTGTTATGAGATTTTATTGATTGATTTGTTCATTTATTTGTTTATTTGTTTATTCATTTTAAAAATTTATTCATTTATTTATTTTTTGTTTGTTTATTTATTTATTTAGGGACCCTTACCTTCTGTCTTGGAACCAGTACTGTGTATTGGTTCCAAGGCAGAAGAGTGATAAGGGCTAGGCAAAGGGGCTTAAGTGACTTGCTCAGGGTCACACAGCTGGGAAGTGTTTGAGGCCAGATTTGAACTGAGATTATATTTATATTAATTCTATTTAACATAAAAATAATTATATAGTAATATTCATAAAGATCTTTGCAAAACATAAAGCATTTTGTAAATGTTAGCCATTATTAGTATTAATATTATCATCCCAATCTAAATTAATCTCATTCATTTAGAAGTCAGGAAACTGTAGGTATTGGGTAATACAAGAAGTTTTTGTTCAATAACTAGTATTTGTTAACATGCCTTTAGAATGAATTCAAAACTGTTTAAATAAGATCCATTATATAAATGCACTAAGAAATCATAATTGGAGGGGAATCTTGCTTGAGAAGTAGCACGGCAGAGGGAGTATACCTTCTTACCAAAGAAGACCTGAGTTCCAATTCTTTGTAACTCTCTGGGTAGTAAGGAAGGTGCCCGGCCTCTATTGATAGAGGTGTATGAGCTTAACTGGGGCATCACAAAGTAAGTTTCAGAGCTATTCCATTTTTAATAGGAAATCCTAACCCTTACATTCAAATCAAAGGTCCAGCCCCAATATTTTACCATTTAACATATAGTTTGGTGTAAAGAAAAATTCGTAAAGTATCAAGAAAATTTCTTTCCTTTAAAAAAAAAAATTAATAGCAAGCAACTCCAAAGTGCATAACCCTGGGAAGGACCCAGAGCTGTAAACAGGAAGCTCTTTTTTATTATGATTCCTAAATTAATCTTTGGATTGTTCCCTTCTCTCTCCCACCTCAATGCAATGACCTTGGCAAAGGTTTTTCTTTCAAAATGTAGGGCAGGCAAGATACAAGCTAGTTTTACAGATAGAAAGTTGTCCCAGGCAGAAAAGAGGTGGCCTGGCCAGGGAAATCCGAATTGAGATCAAATCTACCCCAGGACTAAGGACAACTTTGCCCCACTTATATTTTTCCTGGCTGACGATGGCTCTTGGAATGCTTGCAAGGATGATTTTAAATTGTTCTACCAACATTAGGGATAAGGATGAAGCAGTGGAAATAAAACTTTAGGAAATGCCGTAATGAAAAGGTGAGAAAGCAGACAGCCTGTCTATCTGTAGCAGCATTGGAGAGGTAAACCCAGCCCTTGTTTTAGGAGGTTAGCTCGGGGAGCCCTTCCACCTTGGGCAGGAAATCCAAACACCGATGCGGGCCAGGAGCCCTGTTTTTGTTTTTGTTTTAAACCCTGCCGGTCCTAGAGGACAGACTTCTATGTCTGAAGGTTATTACCCAGGTCTTTGAAAGCTGCTTATTTCCTGCCGTCAGAACCCTGCTGGGCCCTGTGGTTCAGAACATCGCCATCATTCTGTAGTAGGCTAATTAATCCATGCTCGCTCCTTGGAAATCTCTCATGCTCGCTCCTTGGAAATCTCTGAGGCTATTCTTGACCAGTCTGGAGAGTTTAGCTGATTATCTGCTTGACAACTCTAATTAATTACCAAAATGATAGTCCTTCTTTATTAGAAAATAGGAATGGCCCATTCTCCATCCTACTGACCACAGAAAGAGTGCACGGACAATGCCAGGCCTGCAGTCAGGACAGCCTGGGTACAAATCTGGGTGACCCTGGGCAAGCCACTTAACCCTGTTTGCCTCGGTTCCTTCATCTATAAAAGGAGCTGGAGAGCGGCAATCGACTTCACTATCTCTGCCAAGAAAACCCCAAATGGGGTCATAAAGAGTCAGATGTAAAAATGCCTGAACAATGAGCCTTAGTGAAAATGAATTGTACCAGGGGAGTGAGGGGGTTCAGGGGATTGAGAGCCAGGACTGTTGATGGGAGGTCTGGGGTTCAAATGTAGCCTCAGACACTTTCTAGATAGGTGGACCCAGGCAAGTCACTTAATCCCAGTTGCCTGGCCCTTAATGTTTGTCTGCTTTGGAACCAATACTCACTATAATTCTAAGACAGATAAGGAAAGGAGGGAGGAAGAAAAGAAGGAAGGAAGGAAGGAAGAGAGAAAGGGAGAAAGAAAGAGAAAGAATAGGAAGAAAGAAAAAGAAAGAAGGAAAGAAAAAGAAGGAGGGAGTGAGGGAGAGAAGAGAGGAAAGGAAGGAAGGAAAGAGAGAATTGTTCCTTATCACTAAAGATGACCTGCCATGCATCTAAGGGAAGCTCCAGGTGGTATAGTTGTAGGATGGTTAACAGCATCATTAAACCTCTGTCTAGGGAGCAGCTGGGTGGCTCAGTGGATTGAGAGTCAGACCTAGAGATGGGAGATCTTGGGTTCAAATGTGGCCTCAGACACTTCCTAAATGTGTGACCCTTATTCCTAGCACTCACCACTCTTCTGTCTTAGAACCAATACACAGTACTGTGTATTGAATATATACTGAGTATAGAATATTCTCTTTCATTAATTCCTTCTAGACTCACTGTCCCAGGAGTTCTCCAAAACAACCTTCTTGATTGATGGATTTGTGGGATTGACTAAGGGTGGCTGGGCAATATGATTTTCTTCTCTCCCCAGGCTGCACTGCTGATTCATCTCTACAGGACTTTATCATTTTTACACCAGGTACCTTCTTTCCTTCCAACTCTTGTCATTCACTTGGGCCCTCCTCTTCATGACCCCATTTGGAGTTTCTTCCCAACCAACATCTCCAAATTCCCAATCTAGTGCCATTATCCCTGTACCACCCTGCTATTTTCTTAAATAGTAGTTATTGAAGTAGAAGAGAACAAAGAGTACTCTGAGGTGTGAGGAGGAAAAAGGAAGTAGAAAAACAAAGTAAAGTGATTGAGAATGGGTGTTCTCTGGGTTTGTTTGAGATACTTGCAAATAAAAAATGGTAGAGTCCAGGATCTTTCATTTTATTTTTGTAACCACTAATTAGGTATTTTAGCAAAAAGTCCCTTTTCTCCCCCTCTTAGTCCTTCTACCTCCCTGTCTCCCACAGAAAAACAAACATATTGTCACTCTGTGCCAAAGCTGCCAAGATATTATGTAAATGATGATTTGACACCTGTTTTTAAAATTCTGTATCCTAGAGGTGCCCTGCTAATTGGATTAAATGAAAACAGAAGATTAAAGAGGGAGGAGGAAAAAAGAGAAAGCTAATTACAAAAAAATGCTTCCAAATAGTGTATTTTAGGGAGGAAAAAAATTCAAAATCCAAATAGCCCTCATGCCTTTTAATTAAAAGAAGAAACAATTATTTCTGTGATTTTTATCGAGTGACTTCCTAATAATATTTTTCCCACAACCTCCTCCTAATCAAGCTTAATATTTATATAAAAGATCTTGTCTCATTACTGCAGCTAACAATTAACAAAATTAGTTGATATGATCCCAAAAGACCCTTCCAGGGTGAATTTTCTATGATTCCATGCAGATTTCACTGTAGGAACTCTGACTGTCAGACCTCTGACAGAGGCTCACAAGAGAGTCTCAAGAAGGAATTAGAAGGTGGTGGGAAGGCTGCAGCTGTCACTGTGCTTGGACAGTGTCTCTACTATCCAGTCTTTTGTTATGGCTTGTGCCTTAAGACATCCATCAGCCATTCCTACAAACTTCATGCAGAGGGCTGAGAGGGAGACAAGGGAAAGCAAGCATGGGCACACCACAGAAAGTCCTCCAGAGTTGTATTGATGCGCCACAAAAGCAGGGTGCCCCAATCTATCTTGTTCTCATTTCTTATCAATATAGTCGGTTCTGCCGTGGCTCAGGGTATGAAGACTGACCCAGCAGCCTGGGCTAGCTCTCCTTTTATTACCTGGCAGCTTCTTGACAGTGATGTGGCCGCTCCCTTCTTTCTCTGAAGAGCAGTTGTCTAATTATGGTCCCACTTACTTTAAAAAGGAAAATGTCTTTGAAATGAGCATTTGAGGTTTTATGCTAAGGAAAAATTTACAAGCCTGGCCTGGGTGTATCCAAAATATGTTAAACCAGGCCCTGCATTTGGGCCAACTCAAGTATCAGTGAGATAAGGAATGGTCTTGTCCAATAAATCCATCAGATTGCATCTTTTCAAGTTGGGTCATCTTGGAGGGATCCTTGAAAACTTTTCCTGAGCTAGAAATCCTAAGTGGACTTAGTTATAAGATGTCTCTTTTTTCTTTCTAAAATGAACTCTAATATATACTATAGTGAAAAAGTAAAGGAGTGGCTTTTCCCCCCCCTCCCCCCCTTGAATTCAGACTCAACAAATAGCTCTTCTTTGTATTCCATTTAACACAGGAAGGCTAGATCTCCACGTTAAGCTGAATGACCCTGGTCCAAACTATCAAGGAACAGGTCAATGTGCTGATGGTATTCAGAGGGGGGCATTCCCCCCCCCAGAAATTGTTTCTAGGAACAGAAAAAATTTAGTGAAACAGCTTGGATTGCTATGTAACTTTTTTTCTATAAAATAATAGGATTATATTATTTCAAGTTTTATATTAAAATTTCTAAACTTATTCCACCTATTCTAAACTCCATTCCTCCAGAATAGAATCTTTTGTCAGTCAATAAGACTTTATCAGATGCCTACCCTCAGGGAATGTAGTAGGGTACTCTTGGAAGAACAGAAGATATTCCTGCCCTCAGGGAAATTAAAATTCATAGGAGGGTTGAGAGGGTTGAAATGACCTGACCCAAAGAAGATCCATTAATGGAACCACAACACACCTCCTGTTAAAGTGTTTCCTGGATCTCTTTTTAGACTGTCTTTTTCCTGGTTTTATCAGTGAAGGTAAGTAGAGCACAAATAAGCAAATCTGCCCAGGATCTCAGGCTAAAGAGATACAGTGAAAATGACAGACTATGGATACAGTAATAAGTTACTCACATTTTTATAATGTTTTATGGCTTACAAAGCATTGAGTCATAGATTTAGAGCTAGAAGCTTCCATAGATCTCTAGTCCATAGAGTATCAAATATTCCTGAGTGCAGATTAAAAGAAATATTTAACCAAATAAATAAAAATATGACAAAATAAAATAAAACATGAAATACAATAAAAAATAGTTCATATTAAAATTTAAAACTAAAGTCAGTGTGTGGCCTGCAGGGATTCTCTATATGTGGATTAGGGGCCCCCATTTCTATTTGAATTAGATACCATTCAACCCATGAGGAACTTGAGGCCCAGAAGGGTTAAGTCCTTTGTCCAGGGTCAATCATATGGGTAATAAAAGGCAAAGCAAAGATTCAAACCCAGTTTTTCCGATTTCAAATATGGTCCTATTTCCATTGTACCATGCTGCTTTGCTGTAATCCTGGAAGGAGATAGTAAAAACATTATTTTAGCCAATTTAAAGATGAGATAACTAATATTTAGAGATACTAAGGGACCTCCTCAAAATTATATAGCTCATGGCTTCTAGAACTGGGACTCTTTTAAAAAAGACTAGAATAACCAGATCTAATAAGATGAAATTTAGTAATACTAATAACAAATGTCAACTCCTACACTTGGGTTCAGAAAATAAACTGTTCAAGTATAGGATGAAGGGGAGGCATGACTAAACAATAATTTGTATAAAAAGTTCTGATGGTCTTATTAGGCCACTAACCTAGCATGACTTAACAGTGAAAAATGTCCACTTTAAAACAAAAAAACTAGTGAGATCTTGGAAGCATTGTGCCTAAAACAAAGGAATTGTGTGTATGCTCTGGAGTATTATTATATTTAGTTCTGAGCCTAAGGAAAACATTGACAAGATGAAATGCATCCAGAGGGTGGTGAAGGGAGTAGAAATCAGAGCAAAGGAAAATCAGTTGAAAGAGCATAGGCTCAGGCAGCTAGGAAGGACTGTGAGTTGAATGCCAGCCTGGAGTTGGGAGAATCTAGGTTCAGGTCTGTCCTCACACTTCCTAGTTGTGATCCTAGGAAAGGAAGGAAGGAAGAGAGGAAGGAGGAAAAAAAGAAGAGAAGGAAGGAAAGAAAAAAGAAAGGAAAGAGAAAAAGGAAGGAAGGAGAAAAGAAAGAAAAAAAGGAAGGAGGAAAGGGAGGGAGGGAAGGATCTTTGGGAGATAGCATGTTGAGTTTAGGGAAACATCCACAGAATCATAGATTTTAAAGTTAGAAGGGACATCAGAGACCATTTTATTCCAGGCCAATCTGGTTTGAATGAAGAGTACATTAAAGAAGTAATTGATTAAAACTAGGTTTCCTTGACTCCCATCCAACACTGGGGTTCTTTGCCTGTAATCTAGTGATTTTCCTAGGGATAGGGACTTGTTCTGTGATTTCATTGGTTTTGGAAATCCTGTTTGAAATGAGAAAATTCCCTCTACCCTTATAGGTCAGCACCTGCCCTGCAATTTAGTCTTAAAGATTTGCCTAAAGCTCTTAGAGGTTAGGGGGGGCTACCCAGTTTCACACAGCCATTGTATGTCACTGGGGCTGCTTCCATGTGGAATGGATCTTGATTTAGTATATTAAGTCTTTACACTTGGAGATCTTTTCATTTGTTTCTACTTTTTGTGCTTCAAAGTATTCATTTCAGAAAGTAAAGAATTTACTTAGAAAAGGTTTAGAGATCATTTTTTCCAACTCCCCACTTTGACAGAGGAGGAAATTGGAATAAAAGAAAGGGGAATTGACCTGAAAGGTCATATTGATCAGCAAGTAGTAAAGCTAGTTCTCAGGTCTTCTTTTTTTTCTTTTCTTTTAAATTAAATATTTTAGTACTAATTATTGGTTCACAGGAAGATGAATGGTAAAGGCTAGACAATTGGGGTCAAGTGACTTGCCCACGGTGCCATAGCTAGGCAGTATCTGAGACTAGAATTGAACCCAGAACCTCTTGTTTCCATCTTGGCTCTCTATTCCCTTGAGCCACTTAGCTGTCCCCCTTAGATTTTCTTAATCCTAGCCCAGTACGTACTGAGCAAAATTTGTTATTGGTCATTACTCCCTGAAATGCTGTGGACCATCTGCTATAAAATGAACCTTTCTTTTTGTGTTATCTTCCTGCCAGTAGAATGTGAGCTCCTTGAGAGTAGGGGATGTCTTGATCTTCTGGCTAAATCTCCAAATACTTGACACATAACTGACACATAATGTATACTTTTCCATTCCATTCTCCCTGACTACCTGTGTGACTCTTCCCTTCAGGAGTTCCTCTCCCAGTTATAAATGGTGTATCTCTTCATAACTTTTGTCCTTAAGAAAGGATTCATTAGTAAGGACTAAGCAAATAATTTCTGACCACCGCTCCTTCCCGGCACATACCTATAGACTTGGAGAAATGGTTGTTGACTGAGATTTCATTTGTTTTAAGGTCTTTGACTTCTTAATTCTGTAATGAGGAAATAGATATTAGGTTCCTGTTTAAAGAGTAGGAGTTTTGTTTGGGGGCAGGATAGGCAGAGAAAGTTCCCTTTATCTGTTTTTTGACTCACCCAAGGAAGAACATTATGTTTCAACTTTAAAAAATATATATCCTTTTGGGGCCTTTCCTCCTCCTCCTCAAAAAATACCCTTTTTGTAATAGTGGAATTTTTCTTAAGCTATTTCCTTAAACAGTACCAGTAATTCTTTCCCCAATATATTTATTTCCAGCCACTTGATTAAATAAGTCTAATCAAAAGCAAAGCCTTTTCTTTATCATGTTAATCATGTCTGAGCATGTTGTTCTAATGGCACATGCTTTGGGGTTTCGTTGAAGTTGTCTTTCAGTGGATACTAATGGCAGCTTCCTTTTCATCACAAATCAGGTGCTACTCAAATACCCAAAGCAGTTTGTTTAAAAAATGAACCTTGTTGCAAAAAGACTCCTTCCCATACAAAACTCCTTTTCCTTAACTCAGAGCCCCTAAAATGCTATGGCTGTCAGTTTGTTGCATAATTATATCCTTCCATATACTATGCTAGGGTTGGAAAATTGGAACAGCTTCTCCTTTGGAGAATCTAGGAATGGTTCTGGTCAGCCACAGGGGCCCAATGGTGCCCTAGGAAGGGCCAGACTTGATGGCTTCAAGCCCAGTTTGGCAAACAAAATTGGCTCTCATTAGCAAACACTAACTCACTTCTCCAGTGTTCCATGTTTGTTTCCATCCAGTCCAGTTTAACAGCAATTGATTTTAAATGTCTATGATGTGTAAGGCATTGGGTTAGGAAATGGGCTTACAAGGATAAAAATGAAAGAGCTCCTGCTCTCAAGGAACTTGCATTCTACTAGGGGTCACAACATGAACACACACACACACACATATATATATATATATTTAATTAATTTATTAAATATTTAAATATATTATATATATTCATTAAATTATTTAATTAATTTATAATAATATAATATAAATTAAATTAAATTAAATTAAAAATATTAAATATTTAATAAATTAATTTTTATGTGTGTGTATCTCTCTATATATCTATATCTATATATATCTATATCTATATATGTCTATATCTATATATATCTCAAACCTTCCATAATATGTATATTGTGGAAGGTTTGATGAAGGAGCCTTGAAGGAAGACCCAAATTTAGAAATGTGTTGTTTGAGGGAGGAATGTGTTTCAGGCATAGGGGAAGACTCTTTAAAAATCTGCTTGTTACTTTAAAATTCCCAGGTATGTGACTAGGTCTGTTTTTAGAAAATGAGAAAGGGGGGCAGCTGGGTAGCTAAGTGGATTGAGAGTCAGGCCTAGAGATGGGAGGTCCTGGGTTCAAATCTGACCTCAGACACTTCCCAGCTGTGTGACCCTGGGCAAGTCACTTAACCCCCATTGCCTAGCCCTTACCACTCTTCTGCCTTGGAGCCAATACACAGTATTGACTCCAAGATGGAAGGTAAGGGTTTAAAAAAAATGGGAAAGGACCTACTTAAATAAAAATATTTATACTACTGAGAGATCAGGCTCACCTTCCTCATTGATAAAACAGGCATAATATTAGCATTTATATCACAGGATAGGCTCAAATGAAAATGAGGATCAAATTAGAAATAAACATATAATGCAAATTGCTTAACATGCTCTGCCAGTGTTAACTCATATTGTAGCCATTATTATTTTATCTGATAAGCCCAGTGAAGAGCCTCTGGTGGCTTTCAAATGATATGATATGACAAATGCTCACTTCACTCTGTATCAGTTCATACAGGTTACATTCATTTGCCATCATTTGTTCAGCTGTTCCCCAAAGAATGGGCAAACCCTTGGTTCTCGTTTTGTCATTTCAGCCTCCACAAAATCTCTTATATCCATACTCTTCTCTCCATTCATGTAACCACCATATTATTTTAGGGATGTACTAGAATAACTAAGTGGCAAAATGGCAGCTGATTGGATCTCCATATCTTGAAGGAGAAAGGACTCAAGAATGAGTCTGAGGTTACAAATATGAGATAATTGGGAGGATAGTGGGAAGATAGTGATGCTCTCCACAAAAATAGACAAATTGAGAGAATGGTCGGCTTCTTGAGAGGAGACAGTGAGTTCTCTGTTGGAAATCTTGAGTTTGCAATGCCAATGGGATATCCAGAATGAAATATTCAGCCAGCAGTTAATAATGGAATAGTATCCCCATCATTCAGAATGAGACCCTTACAGAGAACTAGCACATTGGGTGAACCCCCCATCTCCCGAGGAAGTTTTTGGGGGAGAACATAGATGAATGTCGCACAGAATGAAAGAACATGGATGACCTGCATCATCTCCAGGAAAATTACCCACATCATTGAGAACACAGATTTATCAAAATGTTTTTGCAAAGAGGTTAGGGACAGATTATACATTATAGTTTTTTCCATTAATAAACATTCAGTGTTTTCTTTCCCTCCCACCTTTCTTCTCTGTCTCCCTTACCCGTTAAAAAATAAAGGAGAAAAATATCCCCCTTTTAAATAATTATACATAATATATATCTCAATCTGTAGCTCTCTCGGGAGATAGGACACATGTTTTATCATGGGTCCTCCAGAATCATGGTTTATCATTGCATTCCTCAGAGTTCTCAAGTCTTTCAGAGTTATTTGTTTTTATATTATTGCTATTGTACAGATTATTCTCCTGGTTCTATTCACTTTGCTCTATATCAGTTCATACAAATTATATTCATATACTGTAATTTGTTCAGCTATTCTCCAATTGATGGGCAAGCCCTTGGTCCCAGTTATTTACCACTACATAAAGAAAAGATACTATAAATATTTTGGGGTTTGTGGGTCCTTTTCTCTTTTTTTGATTTTTTTAAAGTATCATATCATAACTATGGAAGTAGAAACAGAAGAAAAACAACTGCTTGATCACATGGGTCGATGGGGATATGATTGGGGATATAGACTAAGAGATCATCCTAATGCAAATATTAATAATATGGTAATAGGTCTTGATCAATGACACATGTAAAACCAAGTGGAATTGCTTGTTGACTATTTGAGGGGGTTGGAAGGAGTGGAGGGAAGAACATGAATCATAACCATGGGAAAATATTCTAAAGTCATTAAATAAACTTAATTTAAAAAATCTAGTTAGCAAATAAATTTGGGGGCTTGGGGTATTAATTCAGTTGTATTTTATTTTCAGTTCTGAATTCTCTCCGCTCTCCTACACAAATAAATTTTGTATATCTTGAACCCTTAGCTGGTAATGGTGGGGGGTTGGGGGAAGAAGAACATGAATCATGTAACCATGGAAAAATATTCTAAATAAAACAAAAATTTTCAAATCTAAAGAAAAATTAAGTATCATATCATAGTATCATTGCTGAGTCAAAGGGGTATACAATTTAGACATTTTGAAGGTATGGTTCCAAATTCTTTCTAGGATGACTGGACCAATTCAGAGCTCCTCTTATAATGCTCCAGTGTGCCCATTTTCCCACAGTTCCTTCAATAATTGCCTTTCTCCTTTTTTTTGTCAATTTACTAATCTGATGGATATGAGAGGCAGAACCTCAAAGAGCATTTTTCTGGTTTTTAAGAGCATACTTTTTTTTTTTCATATGGTTATTCATAGCTTAGATGTCCTCCTTTGGAGACTGACTTTGTATTCTTTGACCATTTATCAATTAGAGTATATAAAATGTTAGCACTTAAAGGAACTTTGGAAATCACAAGGTCCAAACCAAGAGACCCAGAAGTAGAATGAGCTGTCTAATATCTAAGAGATAAAATGAATGGCATTGCCAGATTTAGAATTTGAGGTCACATTGGCTTCAGGACCAGGACTTTCTTCAGTGTACTATGCTACCTGGAAAGGCTAGGCTGAAATAGTACCTGGGATCACCACCAACACCAGAACAGCAGTCATTCAGGAAAAATTAGTTTATTGGCCAAGTAGTTGCGAGGAAATAGATTTTTGCTTCTTCTCCTCTTTGCCCTGGTCCATAGCAATATAATCCTTGATTTGTTGCTATGTGTTCTCTTTCCCCCCCCCAACTTTTTACTTTATGACCTAGTAACAACTCTGGGTCAGCAGGGCTAGCGCTAAGCAAATGGGATTCAAGGACTTGCCCAGGCTCACCTAGCTACGAAGTGTCTGAGGTCAAATTTGAACCCAGGTTGCCTCAACTCCAGGCTCTCCTTTGAGCCACCTAGCTGCCCCTCTATTGAAAATATTCTTGTGACTTTTGCTACTGTCAGATTTGAGTCTTGAGCTGAAGGATTGAATATTCTCTACTGCTGTAAGCACAGTGGGTTGCTGAGTTTATAATCCTGACTGATGTTTTTAATGTTAGGCAAAGAAAACAATTGCGCTGAAAACCAAAAATATCCTAACACATGACATAAAGAAACAATAGGAAAGAGAAGGCCAGATGTGCAAATGAATTTGTTTCTTTTCTCTTAAAGAGAGCATATTCTTTATTCGCTTATCTAAATGGTTAGGTGGTGGTGTTTGTTGGGCATCCCATAAAAAGGTGTTAAATAAATAGGATCATACAAAAATCTATACTGAATTTAGCCAGATCTAAACTGTTATGGGATTGTCAAAACTGACAAAATTAAATATAAAAAGAACAGAAACTGTCAAGCTCAATCAATCAAGATTGACGATATAAAATAGCAAATTTTATGTAAGGTAGGAGAATGAGAAGAGAGCAGTTTCATGAAAGCCAAGGGAAAAGTTTATCCCAGAGGAAGGAGGGGGTGGTACACAGTATCAAAGGCTTAGAGCATAAGGTAACATTTCTCATGCATCCATGACTATACTATGTTTCAAATGTTTATAGACCCAGATAGCATCCTGGGTTTTGGAACTTGTCCCTATTTCATTTGTAATATCTTTTATCCTTTTAATATATTAATTTTAATATTTATATATTATTTATAGAATTTTATATTTTAAAATATAATTTTCTATAATAATTTTATGTAATTTTATTTTTATTTATATTGTATTTATATAATTTTATTTTTATTTAATTTTAATATATTAATTAGGCATCAATCAACAACTATTAAGCTCCTCCTGTTTTCTAGGCAATATGCAAGATGTTAAGGATACAAAACCAAAAATAAAACATGAAACAGTGAGTCCCTTGAGAACAGGGACTGGACTGTCTTTTTTGTATCCTCAGAGTTTAACACAATGCCTGGCACTTGGTAGGTGCTTTTTGACTCTCAGGTGGTACAGCCATCTTCATACCCTAGCTAATTTTTCTGTACAAATAAACAGGTAGGTGTGCTGAAAAGCCCTTTACATAGGTACACGGTAAAGTAGAGAACCACAAAGTATGTCTTTTTTCCTTTCATAGCCTGTAATTGGTTTTTTTGTTTTTCCCTAGGAAAAAGAAAAATGTTCCGGAGAAATCAAACCAACCCCAGCCTGAATATAAGCGAATTGTTATGCCCACATTCCAATATAATATGGATTACAAGAAGGTTGGCAAATGTATCATAATAAATAACAAACAGTTTGACAGTAAAACTGGTAAGTATTACTTGAAGTCAGAAAATTGAATAAAGAAACTGGGAATATCTAATCTTCAGAAAACTTAAAAGAAATAATAAAGATAATATTAAATGACTTAAATTTATAAAGCACTTTGCAAGCCTGAAAGCACTATGTAAATAATAAATTTTAAAATACAATTCAGACATTTACTAGCTTTATGACTTCTAGACAGGACTCAATTTCTCTGGGGCTCAGTTCCTCATCTGTACCACAAGGGGGTTGGACTAGATATCCTCTAAGGTATCTTTTGAATCCAGATGCAAGAACTCTGTAAAGAGATCTGACAAACAGCCTTAGGAGGATGGAGGAGACCCTATGGATCAGACAACTTTGGAAAACTTATATGGAAATTTTTTACTAAAATTAAAAAATTGAAAATAAAATAAAATTGAAAAAAAATTGAAAGGAAAAAAAAAAGAGAGAGCACAAGAGAGAGACCTGACAAACTGGAGATTCCAGCTTGTGGTCCTAACCCCATCTAATAGCCAGCAATTGACATGTAGTTCTAGTAGTTCTTTTTCTTCTTCTTCCTCCTCCTCCTCCTCCTCCTCCCCCCTTCTTCTTTCCTTCTGTCTTAGAATCAGTACTAAGTATTAGTTCTAAGGCAAAAATGCTACAAACTAGGCAATTGCAGTTAAGCGACCTGCCCAGGGTCATACAACTAGAAAATGTCTGACGTCCAATTTGAACCCAGGACCACTGGACTCTAGACCTGGCTCTATCCACTTTAGCCACCTCCCTGCCCCTGGCATAGAGTACTTTTAAGATTTCTAAATTGCTTTGCATATATTAACTTCTTTGGTCCTCAAAACAATCCAGGAAGTTGTTTTGTGCAAATGTGAATATATCCATTTTTGCAGATGAAGAAGCAGTTTCAGCAATTTGCCCAAGATTCTATATAGCTGGTGGATGATAATGTAAGAACTTAAGTTCACATCTTCTGACTCTCAAGTCAAATATTTTATCCATTATGTCATGCTGCTTCTTATAAATTAACAGTTATTCACAGGATAAGGTCTTAGATTAAGATACCCAACAATCAACATCTAGCTTCTTACAAAACTCCCTCTAATAGAAGATGTGAGATTACCCAAAAGACTGGTACAAACAGGTTTTTATTACAGGAACTACTCAACTTTGACCAGAATATTGATGCAAAAAGATTATCTGACCTTTGTTCATTTGAACGTGTTTTGATCCATTCAGTTTGGTTTTGGTTTTGCTGTTCCTTTAAAAGTTGAACCTTCAAAGGCCCCAAAATGAGGAAATGAAATTATAAATGAATGAGTGTTAGATAGCCTTTGGCTTGATTTAATATTCCTGCCAGACTTGGGACTTACAGGAAATATTTGTAGGTTAACTGATTTATTGATTCTGTGAAATAGATTTGTTAGTTAACTAATTTACTGATTCAATAAAATTGATATGTTGGTTAAAATAGATTTGCTAATTATTTTTTAATTAATTAATTTAGAATATTTTTCCATGGCTACATGATTCATGTTCTTTCTCTCCCCCATCCCAGAGCCGATGAGCAATTCCACTAGGTTTTATGTGTATCAGATTTGTTAATTATTGATTGGTTCCCTTCCAACACCAGGCATGGGCACAAGAAATGGCACTGATAAAGATGCGGAAGGACTAACCAAATGCTTCAGAAGCTTAGGTTTTGATGTGATAGTCTATAACAACCGCTCTTGTTCCGACATGCGGAACCTGCTCAAACAAGGTGAGCCCGAGTGTCTTTTTCTCCAGTGAGGGAATATTAATGCAAGTAAATGGTACCAAGCATGAGAAGTGTTTAAAGTCTCTGCCCAATTTGTGGGTGTTTTTGCAACAGAACTTTTATAGAAATAGATTTTGTGTGACTTTACATGGATAATTTACTCCATATTGCTTGCCTTTTCAACAGGTAGAAGCAGGAGAGAATTTGAAGCTCAATTTTAAAAGATGAACATTAGAAACTTTAAAAATCTAATTGGGAACTATTTAACAAAAAAAAAAAAAAGAGCCCTTAGCGGAGCAGAGGGAGTGATGCACTTCAGACCTTTTCCTCCTATTAGGTTGCCTGACTGACTAACATAATAGAGAGCTGGATTTAAAGTCAGCAATACCTGGGTTCATTGTATATACCCACAGGGCATTTCTGCCTCTTTTGGAAATCTTGATATGGGTTAGGGACCAGCAGAGAAACTGTGATATAGACTCAAAGTAAGAAATAAGAAAATTCACCCTATTTTCAAATGATCTTTCTGAGAGAAATTGGGGGATATGGAGAAAACAAACAAACAAAAATTGCTGAATGTGGAATGCCTCTTTTATGGATGTGGGGAAGGGATTAAGGCATACATTGGGAGCTTACAAGTCAGAAGAATCAGCCTCTTTCACACCTTGCAGCAATCCTATTAAACTTTTTCCCATATCTAGCAAAAAAAAAATATATATATATATACATAATTATACATTATAAAATTAATTGAAAATAAATAAATTAAAAATTTTAATATCTATTTTAATATATTTGTTTATGTTTATATGATATTTAAATATATACATATAAATATATATGGACTGGTAGGGAAATCACTGCTGCTGTTTTTGGAGCTATTGGGAAAACCATCAAAGTTCATTTATTGGTTATGACCAATGGAATGATAGGCCACATTCAGGTTTTAGGCAAGTCATATTTCGGGAGAAAAATCTGTTATTTATTCAGACCAGTGTGGTATCATCCCAGAAAAAAAAACTGGAACAGATATTAGTTACAGAGTTTTCTCCTATTGGCATCTCAGATCGACAGTGTTTCTGCTATGAATTTTAACTGCTTTGGTGGCAGCAATTGAGGGCAAGATGTCCCCAAACTTACTTAAATCATCTTACTTTAATCTTAAAATGATGTTGGAAAGCATCACTGTTCTAAGTGCTATCGTCTCACTACCACCCTCTACCCCCCCCTTTTCCTCCAGCTATACAAAGAGCTTTGAGAGTCTTAAGGTTTCAGGTAATTTTAATGGGAAAGACCCTTCCCCTTTTGTCCATACCCATATCTGTCAGTCAGTACTCGGTCCTTCCAGGAAGAGCCTGGACACAGAGGAGAGAATGAGCATGAAGAAAAGCCAGCTGCTCCCTTGTTTCAATGTTTTTCACTGGAGCTGCCCTTTGAGGGTGCCCACCCACCCCAAAATAAATATCAAACCTGAGGAAATGTTATAGAATGTGGGGCTAGGGAGGGAAGAAAGGCAAGCCTGAGGACTCATTCGTCTTCTAATTATGAAATATTTGTTGATTATAGTTTCTCAAGAGGACCATACTGAGTCGGCCTGCTTTGCCTGTATCCTTCTGAGCCATGGGGAAGAGGACTTAATTTATGGGACAGATGGAGTGACCCCAATAAAAGATTTGACTGGCCACTTCAGGGGAGATAAATGCAAGAGCCTTTTAGGGAAACCTAAATTATTTTTCATTCAGGTAATGACTGGTTAAAGGTAACAGAAAAAAGACTGACTGCCTATAGAGACATTTGGACTGTATTATATTCGTGTATTCACGTATTTATTCTCTTTGAGTTTTAAAAGGTAGTTGGGAGGGACAGGTAGGTGGCGCTGTGAATAGAGAGCCAGACTTTTGGGGTTCAAATCTGGCCTCAGATAAGATCCTGAGCAAGTCACTTAACCTCAGTTGCCTAGCCCTTATCACTCTTCTGCCTTGGAACCAATAGTTAGTATGGAGTTTAAGATAGAAGGGAAGGGGTTGTTCTGTTTGTTTCTTTAAAAAGGTGGTTGGGGTTTTTCTGCCCCCTTTTTTGAAGTGATAATGCATTTGCTTCCTCACTGTGGACTTTGTGGAAATAGCTAACACTTCCATTTTCTATCCTTATCATAACTGGATAAGGGATCAGCATATTAGTTTTAATTTCTAACTCTGTTGATTGGATTCTGCTTTGGTTTTCAGGCTTGCCGAGGTACTGAGTTTGATGATGGGATCCAGACGGACTCTGGACCTATCAATGATACAAATGCCAATCCTGGATGCAAAATACCGGTTGAAGCTGATTTTCTTTTTGCCTATTCCACAGTTCCAGGTATAAAGCTAACTGAATTCCACTAAATGTACTATTCAGGCCAAAATGTCAGGTTCAAAAGTATTTTCACCCAATTCTATTAATATTTACACGAGTAGAAACACTTTTATTTTTTACGATTTGTGAGCATCCAGTACAGAGATTTAGGTAACATTTGCTCAGATGCATTTGTCAGAATTTATGATGGATAAAAAAGAGCAGGGTTCCCATTCTTAGTTCCCCACTGGTGTTCATCACCCTTTACTGCCACTTCTCACTTAACTGGGGACAAAAATAACCAAGAACAATAACAACAAGTATGGGGGAAAAAAACTCAAACTCCAGCAATCTGCAAGCCCACTTGTTATTTGTCAGTTAAGAGAACTTGTCTTGGTCTTGTGGAATGAAAGCCCTTATTTTGTTTCTAGTAAAAACATCATCTGAGTTAAGTTCTTATAACTCTGAGGGCAGTCTCTCTAGTATTGTATGGTGGACGGCTCTGTCCCAGATTCTCCTTCTTCTCTGGGTTTTCATAAACATTGCCCTTTCTTTCCTAATTCTTCTGTAGTCTGACTACTCTGGAGGGATCTGTCTGTATCACACCTGCCCTACCATGTCTTCTTTCATCCTTTATGGCCAGTGGGGAGAGGGAGGAGGAGGTGATCACATCACAAGATTACTTTATCATCAGATGCAGAGTTCCAAGAACTTTGGGCTTACCTCAAATCTCTGTCCTCCGTCCTCTGGTCATTCCATATCCTCTCACGTGTGGTCACCTCGCCAACTATCATTTCTATATATCTCTAGATATAGCCGGATCTAGTTGGAGTTCCTTTTGAAGTCTAGCCTCTCATCACTAGCTGTCTACAAAATGTTTAGACTGATGTCCCATATCAACTCAACGTATCATAAATAGAACTCATTTCTCCCCTCTAAAAAACCTCTCTTCTTCTGAACTCCCTATTATTTGTGTTGTCTGTGGACCTAGGGTTCCTCAAGACCCTTTCTGGGGGTCTTACAAGAGCAAAACTATTTTTTTAATCATACTAAGCCATAACTCTATATCTCTGAAAGACTAAATTTTCTCCAGAGGTACTTCAACCAAAACAACCTACTGTAACAGATTAAATGCAGAAGCAGGTACAAGAATCCACTTGCTTTTTATTAAGCCAAATATTTAAGAGATTTAAAAAAAATAAAACTTATACTCTTCTCACTAGATTTTTTTATTTTGGAAAATGTAGTTCTATAGTTCTATAAATATATTTCAATCTAATGGGTTTGTTAGTATTATTTTAAAATAAATATTTTTAATTTATTGGTTTTAATTTCTAATACAATAAATATCTATTGAGATAACCCAAATAAACAAAAGCTCTTTGGGGAGTCCTGAAACCAAAAAGGTTAAGAATACTTGAGTTAAGAAGTCCTTCCACTCAACCATACTACTTTCTCACTCCACCCATATTATAAAATTATCTCTAGATCAGTGTTGTTTCTGTCTCTGTCACCTACCCCCTACCCTCTTTAAAGTTGGAAGTAGAGATTCTGGAACACATTCATTGAAACTGATCCACAGTGAGAGAAGGTTGAGGGAAAGTAATCCGTCTTCAGTAGTAGCCTCCTCTGCCTCTTCAAAATTTAGGATTGGAATGGTCTTAGGGATCATGTAGTTATTTTACAGATGGAAAAAGAGTCCTAGATAGGTGAGATTTTGGGGCAGTTAGCTATGGAGCCAAGGCTTTTACCTGGGTCAAAAAGTTTAGGGATTTCCCCAGGATACACATCTTAAAAGTATCTTCAGCAGGATTTGAGCTCATTTCTTCTTGATTCTAAGTCTAACACAATATAATACACCACTAAACTGAAGTCAGGGAGTCTTGGGTTCAAATCCCACCCCAAATCCTTACTAGCTTTGTCATCTCTGGGACTCTTATTTCCTTATAATTAAAATAAGAAGGTTGCTCTCCATTTCCTTATCTGTAAAATAAGGAGGTTGTCCTCGATAATCTCTGAAATCCTTTCCAGTTCTAAATCTGGGATTATAGAATCATCAGTAACTCACAAGAGCATCATTAGAACCGCTTCAGATTATTTCCAAAAGGCAGATTCAAAAGACTGTTCTGATCCATGAAAGCTTCTCTCTTCCCAATGGCTATTTGGGAACTAGCTGCAAAAATCAGCCCCTTTGATCTACTTTCTCCCCTCTTTGTAGGTTATTATTCTTGGAGGAGTCAGGCAAAGGGCTCTTGGTTTGTGCAGGCCCTTTGCTCAGTCCTGAATGAACATGGAAAAAGCCTGGAGATCATGCAAATTCTAACGAGAGTGAACTATATGGTGGCCATGGACTTTGAATCTCAGTCCGACAACCCGTGTTTCAATGAGAAGAAACAGATTCCATGCATGGTCTCCATGCTCACCAAAGAACTCTACTTTTGACAATATAGCCAACTACACTAAGGACAGTTCAATTGGGAGCTATGGATCTTTCTTTTTTTTTTTTTAATTTTAATTTGTTTTAATGTCACAACTTGTGATCTTAAATTCCAGAAGTGTTGAATTGCAGGGAAAACCATCAACCTGGCGCAGTACCTGTTCAGTGATCCTTGGTGCTTTCATCAATTTTCAAAGGGACTATAATATTTAAATTATAGTTTTGTTTCAATGACTGTTTATAATCATCTCAGGATTCAGAAATATGGGGCAAAGGGTTTGTTGATGATTTCTTTTGAACCATTCTAGAATGGGATGCAAATTACACAAGAGACCTCACTGTTTACTGCTCACAACATGTGCCTCTTGATTGTAAATGGACACAGGAAAAAAAAAACATGTCTATATTACCAAATAAAATTACTGCTGGCAGTCTTGGAAAGAATCATTCATTTGTGTTTATCTGAGATGGATAGAAGCACTTAGCATTTAATGTTGGTTCAAAACAATTTTCACACATATATTTATTTGTCTAAGAGATAAGAGAAACTTCTAGAAAGTGGTTTTAATATGGGTTTAAAAAAAGAATTCTCCCCTCCCTTGCAATTCTCTGAATGCCCTCACTCCAGACAATTGGTTGACTAATATATACTAAGCAGCCCTTATGTTGGAAGCACAGCATCCAAGCTACAGAATTTAAGAGTTAAAAGGGTCCACAACTAGAGAAAGGCAGCTAAATATTGCAGTGGATCAGGAAGACTCATCCTCATAAATTCAAATACGGTCCCAGCGTTTTTTTAGCTATGTGACCGTGAATAAGTCACTTAACCCTGTTTCCGCATTTTCCTTATTTGTTAAATGAGATGAAGAAGGAAATGGCAAACCACTCCAGTATTTTTGCCAAGAAAACCCCAAATAAGGTCATGAAGAGGCAGATAGGATAAAATGCCTAAACAGGTGCTGTTTTTTTGGCCATCCAGTTTAGCCTCTACCCACAAAAGAATTTCTGGTTTTTATATCTTCTGTTTTCAAGTAATGCCTAGAAGACTTGTTGGGCATGGTTTTTCCCTTCAGTATGTACCAATGTTCATTAAATAGTTTATATTAATTTTTTTTCAATTAACAAGCACTTATTTTCCCTTCTTCCCACTCTGCCTTCTGTTAGGAAAAAAAAATAATAACTGGATTTTTGAAATGAATATGGAGTCACACACATACTTACTCAACACAAGTCCCCACATTATTATTTCCAAAATGTGCATTTCTCATTTTGTATATTTAATCTGTTTACCTCTCGATCAGGAAGTGGGCAGCATTCATCATCTTTGGTCCTCTGGAATCATGGTTGCTTATTGCATTGATCAGTTTTTCTCTCTTTTTGAAGGAAATTGTGCTAGATACAAACTGGATAGGGAACCCTCTGAGATTCCATCCAACACCATAATTCCATTTTCCATGACAAATGGTCTTCCATGCTTTGCATAGTCAATGGGACCATTAACCCCTAAGGCATCCTTTCCTATTAGGAAGTCTTTCCTTTTTATTGAACTTAAATGTACCTGTACAACTTCCAAACATTGTTTCTACTTTTACTGCTAGTGACAGCTGCACAAATTTAATTCTTCCTTATACTAACTCTTTAAATACTTGGAGACAGCCATGATATCCCCAATTAAGTCTCTTCGCTGGCTGAAATAACCTTCAGTTCCTAAAAACGTATCATAGCAACTTCCTTGATTTGAAGTAAATTTTGGTCTCTCTAATTCTGGAAGTTAGTAAAGAATCTGTAAGTATTTTCCATGTGATTTCTGAGGAAGTTTTGTCTGGATACTGAATCACTCCTGCCTTAAGTAATTGACTATCAAGCAAATTTTCACACTTGGAAAAATAAATTTGAGTAGTTTAATTCCCTCAACCCACCCTGTTCTCTTGCCTATCCTTCCTTTCTATTTGCCCTTCCCTCCTTTCCCCTTTAATTGAATGTGCATTTTATCATTCCAAGGAATTGAGAAGACCCTACTGATGACTTGCATCCAATATAGAGTAAATAGGAGCCTCATAAAATGAGAAAGTAAGAACTCACTGGGGAAATGAGGTTGTCCACCTACAGAGTTAACTAGCTCATAAGGCTGTTTGTAATGAACAGCCATATTTGAGGATGTCAGTGGTATCAGATACTGGCAGGTAGCCTTTTTCAATAAAAAAAAAAATTAATAGGCTCACTTTATTACACCATCCCTGGTTGGCTGCCATCTAAAATATACTGACTGTTAAAGCTTAGATGAAAATAAATGAAGACTCCAAAAACATCTGACCTACCATTCTGAGAATTCACACAGCGTTCCTCCTTGGATATTAGGATCTCCTATTAAATTTCCCTCTTGTACAGAAAGAAATGTGTCTCTATGGATTATAAATGGAAACAAACAATAAAATGGGCTCAAGTACTTTGCAAGATATATTTGTAAACAGAAAAATTATCCTAAGACATCAGAGTTAGAATCATTTCTATTTGCTAAGATTAGGAATAATTTATCTACAATACAAGTAGGTACAGAGCTCAAGCAAATAAATAGTTTTTTAAGAGGGCATAAGCACAACTTCATATATATTATGGTTATTGTGCTTTTTGCCTTCTCAATGGCTGGGGGAGAGGGTGAAGGGAGCTAGAATTTCTAATGGAAAATAAGAATTAAAAATTAAATAAAAATTGTTTACTTACTAGTGCATAGTGTCCAGAACATAGTAAGCACTTGAAGGTTTGTTGATTGAAAGGAAAAAAAATACATATTTATGAGCAGCTCCATGTTTCAGGGACTAGAGTGCTAGATTTGTAGTCAGCAAGACCAAGATTCAAATTCTACCAGATTTTTAATAGCAGAATGACCAGGGGCCAATTACTTAGTTTTCCTAAGTCTCAGGGACCTTTCTTAGACTTTTAAGTTGCAGGAGGGTAGGATAAAGTTTCCATATTGACAAAAATCAATTCCTTAAGGTAATATTGTGGTTTAGAAGATCAAAATGCTGTAGTTGACTCAGACACCATCTAATCCAGTACTTTAATTTTACAGGTAAGGGAAGTAAGGCCTAAACAGTTTAAATGACTTATCCTACCTAGATGATGGACAATTGGAATCAATTGTGTGCTAACAGGCTTTGCTGTCAGCAGGCTATGGGTTTATTGTAGTCTTCTCACTGGTTTGGATCATACCCAAATACTTAAACATTCTCATTCTGTAGGGGAAGACTGATGCCTGGGAATCACTGGAAGAGAAAGCAAAAAAATTTATCCCACAAGAATTTATCCAGCCCCAGCTATATGCTAGCTACAGTCCTAAGTGATTAACATATGTTATGTCACTTTGTTTAATGTCATCCCTTTTTTTTCAAAATTAGTAAATTTTAATTTAATTCAATAAAATTTAATTCAAAATTAGTAAATTTCAAAATTAGTAAACTGAGTAAATTCAGGTATAGATAAGCCCTCAGAGAAAGGAAGTTAAAGAACCAAGGAACCAGGAAATAGGAAACTGATCCCACAGGCACTGCCCCTCTGGATGGTCCAGGAAAATTGAGACTTTAGTTGCTTCCTGAGATGTGATGTGGGAGAGCTAGTGGGTGGAGGTGATCAGGAAGTCTTTAGGGTCTTCTGGCTGGAGGGAAGGAACCTGGAGGAACTCTTGTCAGTGCTTAGCTTCAATCTATCATGGCATCCAATAGATTAGGAAGCTAAGTACCTCTCTACCTCTTTCCTACCTTTCCCTCTCTTTACTATGACTACTTTGATTTAATAAAGTTATTAAGCTACTATCAACCTCATAATTTTAACTATTATAATTGAAAAACAAAAACAGTCCTTGCCCTCAAGGAGCTTATGCTTTTAGGAAGGAATTCACCCAGTAAATGCAAAATTATATTTAAAAAAATAAGGTAATATTAGATATGGAGAGAACACAAAGAATTAGAGGAATGTAGCAAGAGGTATTTGAGCTAAGCCTTAAAGGAAATTATTAATTCTCATTTGTTACTGCCATCAAAAGAGTTCCAGTTCCCTGGCAAAAAAGAATACCATCCTGGTTATAGTAAACACCTGTCCTACAGATATCAATTTACTCAATCCATTGACTCAGTGTATTCACTGAGTTTCCATTATACACAAGCTTTATGGATGGCCTACACAATTAAGAGGCATTGGGTATTGAGCCAGGGAGGTTCTTAAAGACCATCTAGTCCAATCCCCTCATTTTACAGATCAGGAAAAAGAACCCAAAGAGGTTAGTAAGTTCCTAAAGGTTTCAGTAGCAGAGATGATATTCCTGGAGATCTAAGTCTCCTGATTCCGAACCCATCATTTTCCATTGCCTTAGGAAGCTTACAGTCTAGTAGAAGAGTAGGAAAAGAAAGATATCTATGAGTTGGAAAGAGTAATGATGGGTTAGCCAACAGGCCTTTGGTTCAAATTCTGGCTCTGCCATTTTCTATCTTTATGATCCTGGGCAAAGATCACCCTGGGCATTCCTTTTCTCTCTTATAAGATAGAGGGTTGGGATTGATGGTCCCTTCCAACTTGGAATCCTGCAGAAATTCTGAAGTAGCTATTATACAAGCTAGAATGTGGTAAGTGCATTAAAGAGGTTTGAAATCCTATAAGAATTAGAGGATTGTTGAAAGAGAATTCACTGGTGCAACAATGCAATGATCCAGGACAATTCTGAGGGACTTGTGAGAAAGAATGCTGTTCACATCCAGAGAAAGAACTGTGGGAGTAGAAACACGGAAGAAAAACAACTGCCTGATCACATGGGTTGATGGGGATATGGTTGGGGATGTAGACTAAATGATCGCCCTACTGCAAATATTAATAATATGGAAATAGGTCTTGATCAATGACACATGTAAAACCCAGTGGGATTGCTTGTTGGCAATGGGAGGAGGGGAGGGAAAGAACATGAATTATGGAACCATCAAAAAATATTCTAAATTAATTAAGTAAATTTTTTCAAAAAAACTTTAAAAAAAGGAAGAGAATTCACTGGGACCATCAGGAAAGGCCTCGGAGAGAAAGTAACATTGGAGCTGGATCCTACTGTGGGATAGTAATCCAGTTCTTAATTCATCGAGTAGACAGATGGCAGTATCTTGTGCAAGAGCTGCCATGATTGCATCAAAAGAGGAATTTTATTTTAATTTGACTCACTTGAGAACATGATCCAGAAGATTTTGCTGTTGGCTTAGGTCTTTGCTTTGGTCCTCTAGGGCAGAGTTCTACAACTACTTTTTGAATAGATAAGTTTTGATTTAAAGCCCCCCTTCCCCTTAATGATTAGAGAATGGCATGAATAATAGCATGGGCCTGGGAAAGACAGTAGGTTGATTTGAGGGAACACAGTGAAATAAAACAATCGAACATCTTAGGTACTCCAGAAATTAATCACTAACCTCCAAGGTTCTGGTAGAGCTTTGGGCACAGGTCACCTACCTGTCCCACTACCTAAAACCTCAGTTGGGTTATATAGTAGGATTTTGAGTCTTAAATGTCCTTAGTAAGAATAGTTTAATCCAGCCTTCCCATTTCACAAGAGAGAAGGTGCCAAGGATAAAAAAACTATTTTGCTCTAGATCAGGTCTCCTTGATGTTCATCTCTGTAATTACCCTACCCTGTATTCCCTCCACCCTTCTCTCCTAGCTCCCCAATGTGTTTGCCACTTTCATACTCCCTTCTACCTCCAGTCCCATACTTAGGACTAGGCTCTCTTTCTGCCTTTCCATTTGATAACTTTGGCTGTTGCTGTTGTTGAGTCATGTCCAATTCTTTGTGACCCCATTTGGGATTTGCTTGGCAAATATACTGGAGTGCTTTGCCATTTCCTTTTCCAGCTCATTTGACAGATAGGGAAACTGAGGCAAACAGGTTTCTGTGATGTACTGAAGGGTCACAAAACTAAGTAAATATCTGAGGCCAGATTTAAAGTCGGATCTTCCTGACTCTGGTCAGAGTCATCTATCTACTTCACCACCTACCTGGCCCTAGTTGATTCTCAGTTAAGCTAATAATTCATATATTAATGGGAGAATGTTATAGGAGCTCCTAGGGGTCCCCCATCTACTTTCTAGGCTACATGAGTGAATAATAAGAAGGATCATCAGGAAATAATAACAAAATATTGCTTAATCTTTGTATTATATTAATTTGTTCAATTAAATAACACAATTCACAGACTAGTATTGATGAGCTTTGTATAAAATTTCCTTGACATGAATTGAAATTTGTATTGAATATACACATATGCTATAGTGGATAGAGCTGTGGAGTTGGACCAGGAAGACCTTAGTCCTGCTTCAGACAATAACTGTGTGACCCTAAACAAGTAATTTAACCTGTATGTCTCAATTCCCTCATCTATAAAATGAGGATAATAATAGCACCTTTTTTCCAGAGTTGTGAGAAAAAATGATATAACATATAATTCTTTTTAAACATGAAAGCACATCTAAATGTTATCTATTATTATTGTTACTTTATATATATAGGATGTAACACAGATCTATTTATATATTTAAGATATAATGCAATTGTTTAAAAAGTTATATTCTACCATATTTATTACCTCTGTCTTGGGACTATTCAATTCACACTCTCCCAAATTCATCTTCCAGTCTTTTTTTTTCCAAGCAACCTCTGATGGCTCATGCCAAGAAAGTCTTTTAAATGATTAGTAATAGTCCCTGGTGGCTATTGTGGTTTAATAACTATAAATAGTGTAAATAGCAGCAAAACTCTCAGATATTTGTGGTCCTTAGAAGTTCTTCAAAAAACACAGAGGTCATGAAATCTTCAAAAAGAGTTCAAATACCTCCTATGCCTTCTCGCCTCCAAGTCTAAACTTCCTCAGCCGATTTTCAAAGCTCTCTACAAACTGTCTCCAACTTATCTTTACAGCCTGTCCTTCTTCTACTCCTCCCCAATCTATTTTAAAGATTATATTACTTATTTTCCTTCCATCTCTCATTAGGCAGTGCCCTCTTCCTATATCTCTTTCTGTTGAAATACTGCCTATCCTTCAAAATCTGCTTCAAATGCCACGTCCTCCATGATGCCAATTCCTCATTCCTACATCACCAGGACCCCAATGAGAGATTGCTTCTTTCTCTGAGTTATCATGGGCTTTGTTTGTGGCTCCCACATGCATTTGTCATAACTTATTGCCATTATAGCTCTTCATATTTTCTCTATCCTATTAGATTATAAACCAAAAAGTCAGATTATCATCATATATTTACCTTCATATATCTCCAAGGTCTAACATATCTGCCTCAGTTCTTAATATAACACTTTGCACAACTATTGTGCTCCAAAAATATTTAACATTGATGAATGACTCGGTGAATAAATATTGGGACTTACAAGAAAGGTATGTATGTATTCAAGATAAATGAAACCTTTACTATAAAATTTTATGACATCCCACCTCCATTTTTCAGGAAATCTCTGTTGAACAACACTTTTAATGTTCTCATGAAACCATTAATGTGGTGGGTATCAGCCTTGAAAAATGTCTAAATAAATCGAATAGGACTAATGTCTAATGTGGCATAGTGAAAAGAATGCTGGATCTGAAATCAACAGATTTGAGTTCCAACTGTCTGCCATCTTTTCCCTGACTAGTTTGGGCAAGTCATTTAATTTATATGGACCTCAATTTGCTTATTTGTAAAATGAAAGGATTTGGATTAAATGACCTGCCAGGTCTCTTCCATCTCTGAATCTTTGGTCCTACTACATGTTTATGAATCTTGAACTATCCATCCCTGCATAAAATCCAAAAATTAATGGCAGTTTCACATCTGTGGTGGTGACTGAGATCTTTATATGAGCACATCCCTGGTGTTTTTGAGTTAATGATTTATGAATCAGTTATTTAAGAGGCACTCAAAAGAAACATTTGTCATTTGATCCAAAATAAAATCCTAAATTCTATTCTTAGAAAGATTATAGAATCTAGGGCCTTTTGGACAAGAGGGGTAAATAAGCATGAATTATTACCATTAATAGGATTAAGGATTTAGAGCTGGAAGAGGACTAATATATAAATATTACATATGTAAAATTATATGTGGGTGTATTTTCTGCAATAAATAGAATGGAACTCAGATGAAAATGTTTTAGGCTATTTGTAGTAGAAATGCACAAAGGATAGGAAATGTATCCAAAAAAGCAGAACATTCCTGGTATAGAATCATGAGGATAAAGCATTGGTAAAATAGAAGGAATATGCATCCATCTTCCCACCTCTCTTTTCCATTCTAGGCAGAATTTGTCTCTCAAGAGTATATAACCCTTTGGGCATGCATTGTGGCTTAGAACAGAATGTGGGATTCTCTCATGCTTGGCCCCCAGCCACAAAGGGGGACAGGCAGCAGGCAAGTTGAGCCCAAAGCTTAAGAAGTACAAGATGGTCCCTTTAATCTTCCATCACCAGAAGCTCAAGCAGACTGGGAAAGTAGATAAGAATTCAAGTGCTTGTCCAAGAATTTAAGCACTTTTATAATGAAGCAAAACAAAAATCCCTTGGTTTAGCAATTATAAAAGTCTCACAAAAGGGCAAGAATTAAACTGTTGGCTCATACACACATGCACGAAAAATAGCTAATAATTATAATAGCTCACATTTATAGGGCATTTTTAAACTCTTACTTTCAATCTTAAAATCAATACTACGTATTGGTTTTAAGGCAGAAGAGCAATAAAGACTCTGTAATGGGGGTTAAATGACTTGCTAGGAAGAATCTAAAGCCATATTTAAACCAGAAGTTCCCATCTCCAGGCCTGGCTCTCCATCCACTGAGCCACCTCGTTGCCCCAATCAAGACATTTTTCAAAGCACTTTCCTCACAACTGTGTAAGATTTTTTTTTCAGGATGTTCACCCCCATTTTACAGATAGAGAAACTGAGATTAAGAAGCTACCTTGCCCCTGGTGTCATTGCTAATAAAGTGAGTTAGTGGGAGAGATTGGACCTAACTCTATCATATGCTATCCAAATCACAACATGTGCATACCATTAGACAATTCATCCCCTCTACCACCATCTTTCTACCCCTAGGAAGAACCATCAAAGGGTGGAGGGAGGGATTGCACTGCCATGGGGCTGGGGTCTGCCTGGAGAAAAAAATAAATATAAACAGAAAAGGCAAATCCACTCAGCACTCAAAGCCAGAAGACTGTGTGGTAAGAAGCACACTGGTTGCCAAAGCAGAGATTTAAGCTGAAAATCCACCCAATTTCTGAAAGCAAACTGCAGTATCAGGCAATTAACCATTTATCTGGTTCAACTTGCATCCTCAAATATTTTGTTATTCTCATTGGGTTTTTAAAATATTTTGATACCTATAGCTTAGCATTATTAATTTTCTTTAAAATTCTATGTATTGTATTTTATACATTTTAAAACATTTTCTTAAGGACTCCAAGCTTTCTATGGTGCCTGCTGGTATTAGTCAATATCCTTACTGGGGGGAACTTGACTTATTTAGCGTAGGAAGTTAGCCAATAGGATAGTTATTAGGCGGAATTAGTTTTGGGGATGAGATTTAGAAATTTCCCTCCTCCTTGTTACTCTCATTCCTATCTCATTTCCCCATCAATAAACTCAAAATATCTATATGTTTATCTCTTGTTTCTTCCCCTTAAACATCCCATAATAACATTACCTACCCGCTTCTTTGTCACTATGTAGTAGGTACTTAATAAATGTTTGACTGATTCATAGTACAGCTATGGATAGAGCCATAATGAAGATTCAAGTTCAGATTTGGTCTCAGATGCTAGCAATGTGACCCTGGGCAAGTCACTTAACCTCTGCCTCAGTTTCTTCATCTCAAAAATAGGGCTAAAAGGGGGTATCTGGGTAGCTCAGTGGATTGAGAGCCAGGCCTAGAGATGGGAGGTCCTAGGTTCAAACCTGACCTCAGACACTTCCCAGCTGTGTGACCCTGGGCAAGTCACTTGACCCCTATTGCCTAGACCTTACCACTGTTCTGCCTTGGAGCCAATGCGCAGTATTGACTCCAAGATGGAAGGTAGGGGTTTAAAAAAAAGGGGGTAATAAAAGCACCTATCCTCCTCCCAGGTGGTTGTTCAAATTAAGTGAGATATTTTTAAAATTCTCTATATGGTGCCTGACACATAAGAAGCACTATACAGTGTATGTGGTAGTTTATTTCTGCCCTCTCTTCTGAAGAGCTGGTTGTTAAATGTTCATTAACGCATGTCTGAATTCTCAAGCTTTCTCCAACCTTCCTACTTTACCCTTTTAGCTGTACAATGATGGAATGTTAGGACTAAAAAGGAACTTGGAGATCAATTATTCCAATTTCTCATTTTAAGATGAGGAAAACAGACGACTTAGAAAAACAGACCTTAGGCTAGTCACATTACTTTTCTATTGCTCATCTATAAAATGGGAGGGTTCAGTTAGAAGAGTTATAGTCTAATAAATAAAATATAAATAATATAATAATAACATAATACATATATTAGTTTAGTTTAATACATAAAATGTAAATATAAAATAATTAATACTTAGTCTAATACATAGTCTAAAAATAAATAATAAAATAAAATAAACTTCATTTAAAAAGTGTAAAAAACCATTCTTTAAAAACCAGCCACATTTGACCTGCAGGATCATAATTTGCCTAACCCTCAGACTATATTATCACTTCCAAAATCTTTTCAGAACCAGCAATAGACCCAAGTGTCTTGATATGAAATATAGAATGCTCTTTCTGCTGTTTCCGAGGATTCGATTATATAATTATGTCTAGATGAGTCAGTTGAACCCCGCATTCTCCCTACTTCTGGCACCGACCAGTTGGTATCTCTGGCTTGTCCTTCAAACAGTCACTCAATGTTTAAAACTACCTTTTCTTATGCCTTTGGGCTTGCATGAATATAGACCTTTTCCAAATGCCCAATGAACATTAATTAACTTCCTAATTAATGTTAACCCAATTAATTTTGCTAAGTGGAGAAGGGGGAAGAGGGATTCAAGTAGGATTTTTCTATTCCAAGCTTACAATCAACTCTTAAAAGCTTAGAAAATCCGCTTTTGCAAATTCTCTTTGCTGAAGCTTCTAACCGCATTAAGAGCATTGGGTTTCAGATGAAAGAGACCAATCCGTTTTTATTTGTGCAGCTAATTACAATATTGTTTGATATTGTTTGGATCCATAAAGCTCTGTTTTCCTCTCGAGACAGTTGCCAATTGAAGACTTCCTTACACAAACATTTACAGGCTGTTAAAGTACACAGCAAAGGCCACTTACCCCAAAAAAGATAGGGAAAATTATTTGCAGACTCCCCAACAATGCACTCCAGTTGGAGAGTGTGCCACAGAACCAGTAGAAGCCATTTTCTTTGCTTTTCTCCATGTGTTTGGAGAACATCTTCTTGGACAGATTTGTGTTGGTCCTGGTGGCATTTAGCATCAATTACTCTCTCCATGGGACCAGAGAGAGACATGAGGTTTTTCAGTGTAGGAAGAAAGATTTGCAAGAATCTGTCTGCCTCTTTTGGACTCCTGTACTGCCAGCATCTTTATCTCCAAAAGTCACCCACAGGGAGCTGAAGAGGTTTATCTACTAGTTGGGCTAAATCCCAGAGGCTTCAAAAGGCGGGCAATTATATGGAGCAGGGGAGCCTGGGCAGCAAAGGAACAATGATCCCTCAAGAGTGCCCCCTAAGGTGTCCACCTGCTACAAATGTAGGAAATTAGAAAGAGATGGGTAGGAGGAAAAAGAGAGAGGGGGAAATGGAAAAGCAGTTTGTGAGTAGATTTCAGTATTGTATAACCGATTGTACTTGGAAATCGCAGTCATTTTCAGTTGTGTCTGACTCTTTGTGAACCCATTTGGGGTTTTCTAGCAAATTTTCTTTTCTAAATCATTTTATAGACAAGGAAACTGAGGCTGATGGAGATAAGGGAGTGTCTTAAGTATGTGTCTGAGATAGGATTTTGAATTTTCAGGTCTTTCTGATTCCAAGTCCTGAGTTCTATCTTCTTCAATTTCTATGTCTAGGGCTCCTAGGAGAACTAGTTAGAAAGCAAGGCTTTTAAGTTGGGATCTAAGAACTGGCGGGTTTTGTTGTTTATTTTTATATTTTGATGTCAATATTTCATTGTAACTAATTTCTATCCCTATGTATTTTATTTTATGCATTTGAAAATGTTTTCTTTTTCTGAGAAGGGGTCCATAGACTTCCCAAGCCTGCCAAAGGTACCCATGATCCAAAAGAGGTTGAGAACATCTTCCTTAAAAACTCCTCAAAGTGACTTCTTTATTTAAGTAAAAGATCCCTTTATAAAGTAAGTAGCCGCTCCTTAATCCATCTATTTTGTAATCTAAGATTTTTCTATGTGGGATTTAGAATGAAAGCTACCTGTCTTTGGGGCTAGAGTGAGTGCATTGTTCTACATTTGGCTTTTAAAATATCAGAGTAGTAGCAAGAGAAAAACTGGGGCAATTCCACTGATATAGCCCAAAGAAAGACTTGTCTGAGAGAAACTGCAAAGCAACAGGACCCTTCTCATCTTGGATTTCAATAATACCATAAATATAAAGTCTGAGAAACAGACACCTCCAGGATCATAGATTTTCAGTTAGAAGAGACCTTGGAGTCCAGCTAATTCAACTTCCTTGCCTTACATATAAGGAAACTGAGACCCAGAAGTGATTTATCCAAATTCATTCAGGTAGGTAGGCATGGGGCAGATTTCCCACTTCAAACCTAGTGCTTTCCTCCCCTGCACCATGCTGCTCCCATCATCAAATGCCTGTTGGTGCTTATTATTATGAAAACATTTCTTTTTACTAAACTGGTTCTCTACAAATTGTATTTTAGACGAATGAATCTGGGAAATAAAATTCTATGAAAGCAAATATTTTGCTTCTATTCATCATGGAGTCAATAAAAGAATATTGCAATTCTCAAAAGCAATCCCACCCTGTTCTCCTTTCCCTTTTTAATGCTAGGCTACTTCATTGCACGTCTATACGGTCTATAATTGTTTCATGGGTTATCACCAATCTATCTATCTCTATAGATTCTGTAGGGGGAGAAGACATAGGAGAGAGCAAGGAGGATTCACAATACAGCATTCATGATACAATGAGTTTTCAGAGTGGGACTTTGTATAAAAGCCTTCTAATTTCATCTAATCAATATGCTCTACTTTGTCTTTCATGAACTCTTCTGTCCCATATCTCATTATGGTTTTTTTCCTCCATCCATAATTATAAAAATATAACCTTCTACTCTCAAACTTTTTTATACATTTTTATATATTGAGATTCTTTATCCATTTTCATTGTATTATGGCATATAGTATGAAGTGTTGCTTGCCTATTCTATTCTACTGACCTACTTTTCTGTATTTTATCTATTTGCAAATTTTTTGACAAATACTGCTTTGTGTATAGTTTGAAACTTATTTGTACCAAATGTTTATTAGCCTGTTTTTTCTTAATATTATTGACTTTTTATTCCTTTAAATGAATTTGGTTATTTGTTTAATTTTATAAAATACCCTTTAAGCAATTTCATTGGCATCATACTAATCTTTGGAGTAATTTCTGCAGTATAATAATTTTGATTATATTGCCCTAGTCCAGCCATGAACATTGGCTATCTCTCTACTGATTTAGCTCTTCTATTATTTGTTTAAATTGTTTTAATATTTATATATGTTATATATAATATATTATAGTAAATTATAGTTATATTTATATAAAAATTGTATCTAGATTGGCAAACTAATTCCTGTGGAGTTTAATTCATTTCATTGTTATATTAAATAGAATCACTTCCTAGCTCTTTAACCTAGATTCTGTCAGTATTAAGAAGGAAGGCTAAAGATTCCCATGGTTTTTTTTGTATTCCTGTACATTACTGGTTCTATTACTTTGATTTATTTTTTCATTGACTCTCTACACTTCTCTAAATAAACCATAGAGAGAGTTTATTTTCACACTGTTTGCAAACTAGAGATTATTTTGTCATCTTTATTTATAATTATTCATTCAGTTTATTATTACTGTCATTGCTGTAGTTAACATTTCTATCACTCTGCCAAACAATAGCAAAAGTAGTGGGGATCCTTGCTTTATACCTGATTCTATTGGAACTGCTTCCAATGTTTCACTATAATAAATAATGCTACATTTTGGTGTTAGACAGAAACTTTTAAACATATAAATGAAAGTTCCTTTTGCTCTTATGTTTTTATTGTTTTAGCATAAACAATATAATTATTCTGAAGCTTTTCCTGTGCCTACTGATATAATGATGTGATTTTCATTATTATGTTTTTAATTTATTTGTTTATAGTTTCTAATGTCAAACCATACTTATTTTCTTTTATAAATTCAGTCTTGTCTCAATGAAAAATTTGTGTATATAGTATTGTTATTAAAGCATCTTTCCTAATATTATATTTAAGACCTTTACATTAACTTTTTTTTAATATATTTTATTTGATCATTTCCAAGCATTATTCGTTAAAGACATAGATTATTTTCTTTTCCTCCCCCCACCCCCCATAGCCGACGCATAAGTCCACTGGGCATTAGATGTTTTCTTGATTTGAACCCATTGCTTTGTTGATAGTATTTGCATTAGAGTGTTCATTTAGAGTCTCTCCTCTGTCATGTCCCCTCAACCGCTGTAGTCAGGCAGTTGCTTTTCTTCGGTGTTTCCACTCTCATAGTTTATCCTTTGCTTATGAATAGTGTTTTTTTCTCCTTGATCCCTGCAAATTGTTCAGGGACATTACACCACCATTTATGGAGAAGTCCATTACGTTCGATTATACCACAGTGTATTAGTCTCTGTGTACAATGTTCTCCTGGTTCTGCTCCTCTCGCTCTGCATCACTTCTTGGAGGTTGTTCCAGTCTCCATGGAACTCCTCCATTTTATTATTCCTTTTAGCACAATAGTATTCCATCACCAACATATACCACAGTTTGTTCAGCCATTCCCCAATTGATGGGCATCCCCTCGTTTTCCAGTTTTTGGCCACCACAAAGAGCGCAGCTATGAATATTTTTGTACAAGTCTTTGTGTCCATTATCTCTTTGGGGTACAGACCCAGCAGTGCTATGGCTGGGTCAAAGGGTAGATATTCTTTTGTCGCCCTTTGGGAAGAGTTCCAAATTGCCCTCCAGCTTTACATTAACTTTTATTAGTGAGTGAGTGACATTGGTTTATTTCTATCTTCCTCTGCATCATTTCTCCCTGATTTGTGTGACTTTTAGCTAAGTTACTTCCTATCTCTCAGCCTCATTTTCCTCATCCACAAAATGTTGGGGTTGGACTAGATGACTAATAAGGTCCCCTCTAGCTCCAACTCTCTGATTCTTTTATCAAAGAAAGGATAAAGCCACTGATCAGTATGGACCAGAAAATAGTAATGGGTTACAAAGAAAAAAAAACAACTCAATTCTTATTTTGCTCTTTTTTAAAAAAAGGGAGAAAGAGAATGGATTCTTTAAACTCTAGTACAGAAAACTTGATTTTATGGCAGATTTCTAAAATATATTATTAAATAGAATTGATCTTTGTCCTGAAAGGGGCAAAACAAAATAACAGAAAAAATAACAAAGAGATAGCAAGAATATAATCCTTGATGAATTCATGTCAGTAGCCCCAGATAAATTATACCTGAAAGAGCTGTAGCAGTAAAGCCAAATCCCACTAGGGGATTATTCAGGAAAATGAAGAATGAAAGTTCCTAGTAAACCCATACCAAGGGTGACTTCTGATATCTGGCCAAGACTCTCATGGCTCTAGCAGAGACCAAAGCTAACTCCCATTTGGTGGTTGTACAAGAACACAGAAACAGAGAAAAGGCCAGGGCAGTGACTTGCATTGAAGGGCAGAAGTAGGCAGACAATTTAGTCGAAGTCAGGGTCTTGGTCCCAGCTACCCCATTCAAAGCCATGACAGAAGCAACAGCAGTGATACAGATTACAGAGGGGATATGGCCTGGAAGGACTTGCCTACCCCAGTCAAGAATATAGGAAGGAATAGAGCTTGACCCTACCTCTAATTAAGATTGGAGGGGTTGGGGATGGGGGAGAAAGGAACCAAAGAAAGCAATGAACAAATTGAACTAATACTATAGGTCAGGAAAAGCCCAAAAGGTAAACCCAGAAGAGAAAAACTTTAAAATAAATATATGTAGAACCTCATAAATCAGATGGTTTGGGTACAAGAAATCTAATGGTTGAAAGAAGAAAGGAATAAAAAGGAAAAACAACAAAATGTGAGCTCTTTAAAAAATTGAAAGGAGAAAAATTTAGAACAGGAGGTAGAAAACATGACCCCAGCTATATACTCATTAAAAATAAAATATGACAAACAGAATTCTGTGATTCAATGAGACAGCAAGAAATATTAGAATGAAATCAAAAGATTGAAAAGTTACAAGAATATGTAAGATTCCTGAAAAACAGGGAAAAAAAACAAC
Source organism: Monodelphis domestica (assembly GCF_027887165.1). Taxonomy (NCBI): domain Eukaryota; kingdom Metazoa; phylum Chordata; class Mammalia; order Didelphimorphia; family Didelphidae; genus Monodelphis; species Monodelphis domestica. The sequence goes on along the minus strand of NC_077227.1, from coordinate 101,605,404 downwards.
AACCCAGAATTCCATGAGTCAGTGAGACAAGAAATACTAGAATGAAATCAAAAGACTGAAAAGTTACAAGATTATGTAAGGTAAAAAAAAAGTTTTAGAAAAAAAAGAATATGTAAAATTATTGAAATTTGTGTACAGAGTGACCCCATTGTTTCTAATCTGGACTATCTTCTGGGAATATACGTACTAATCAGTACAAAATTAATCTTAGCTTGTTGGGAGAGATGTCAGACAGTCTGCTCTTGCTTTGATTCCGTTTCCCTCTTCTTTGGATTATTTGCTCTTCAGCACCAGTTAGTTATATGGGTTTTCATCCCATTCCCAATTACCTTTCATCTCATTTCCTATCATGGGGCAATGGGAGAGGAACTGAGACCCAGTGACCTATCCCTACTCGTAGACATGTACCTATTAGGATTGGTGGCATAGTGGATAGAGTGCCAAGTCTGAAGTCAGGAAGACTCATCATTCTGAATTCAAATCTGATCTCAGACACTTCCTAGCTGTATAATCCTGGGCAAATCACTTAACCCTGTTTGTCTCATTTTTATCATCTACAAAATGAACTGCAGAAGGATATGACAAACCACTTTAGTGTCTATTAAACCCCACAAAGAGTCAGAGGTGACTGAAAAACTACTAAACAACAAACTTCTCAGGATTATTTTACTCTAATTATGAGAAGTTGTCTTTGAAAGCACCTGGCAGAACGAAGAGAACTTTGTATACAGTAACAATAATAATGTATCACGATCAACTTAGAATGGCTTTATTATCAACACACAAGGATCCAGGACAACTCCAAGGGAATCATGATGAAAAAGGACACCCACCACTATAGAAGGAACAGATTATGAATGCAAATAGAAATATATCATTCTTTACTTCATTTCCTTCATAGATTTTCCCCTTGTATAAGCAATGTGTCTTATTTTACAACATGACAATAGGGAAATTGGTGTTATATGATGATATATGTATAACCTACATCATATTACCTGCCTTCTTGGGAGGGAGAAAAATGACATAGATTTTTGGACATAGCTTATGTGAGGATTTGATTCTCTTGGATAAGCATATTTATTACATATTTATAACAAATAATGTGTATTATATTATTGTTATATTATGTATTATATTATCTTGTGCATTAAAATAGTAAAAAAAGAAGCATCTGGCAGTTTGAGGCCCATATTGGTCCCTCATGGTCATCTCACCATTGCATTTTGGCCTTGGTATTTTTAAACAAATTTAAAAAAATTATTCTCTACATTAGTTTGCTTCATTATTAAAGGCAAAAACCCAAAGAAAATCATTTTTAACAAGGTGTCCACTTTGAAAAGCAACTGACCTGTAAAACAAATTGAGGAGAGTTTATTCAAGAATCACTGGACTCCCAGAAAACTGACCACACAAAAACTCTGGATACTATATTTCAAGAAATCGTAAAACAAAACTGCCCACATCTATTAGTGCCAAAAAGAAAAGTTAATTTTGAAAGTCACCTTCTGAAGGAAACCTGAATTTGCCAAGAATGTCACAGCTGAAATCTAGAGCTTCCAATTCAAAGGGGAAAACATCTACAAAGCAGAAAAATAAAATAAAATTCTAGTTGACAGAGAACCATAGTATCTCAGAGGATGTGTGCTAAAAGTACTATAAAAGAGAGGAATTCTTAGAATACAATATTCTATAAGGCAAAATATAAAGGCTTCTGTCCAAGAAAAATGTAACCTGTGTATAATCTTATCGAGGAAATTCTTTTAATTAGAATAAAGGACTTTCAAGCATTCCTGATGAAAAGACTAGAGCATAGTAAAATCTTTAATGTGTAAATGCAAGAAACAAGAGTAATGGAATATTTACATTTTGATCGAAGGAAAAAGACACAGGTGTCTGTTCAAAACTCCACTGAGCTCAGCAAGTCACAAAGGCACAAAAATATAAAAGACAAATTCAGGGCCTGAGGATGGAATTATCCTGTTGTTGTTGTTTTGTTTTGTTTTTTAAGAAAGGTAAGAAAAGGTAGGGGAAAAGAAATATATTAAGGAAGAAATGGAAAAATTATTAGGATATAGTTGCAGAGAAAACAACTAACAGGCATAATAGTTTAAACCTGTCCTTAGACATTTCATAATTCTGTGACCTTGGACAAACCACTTAATCATAATAGCCTCACCCTTGACCAAAATTAAATCATTGGTGATATCTTTTGACTTGATCATCATGATTCCAGTCAAACTAAAAAAAAAATACCAGCAATAGAAGATGTCCCCAGAAATCAAACACTATGTCATGAGACTTTAAGTGAACCTTTGGATATAATGAACTGAACTGTAGGAAGTTGGGCCCCCCATCCACTTTTGTTCTTCCCATGCGCCATTTTTTTATCCTGATTGTAAAACACTTATGCCAAAAAAAGGAAATGTGCCTAATAACTCCTTGTCAATGCTTCTATAAATCATTTTTAATATATTAAGAAACCCCAAAATGTAGTTAGACCCTCCATGAAATGTATGATATTTTTGTGCCCTTATGAATCCTGGTGAGACAATCCTGAAATGTATAGATATTATATATGATATTGGGGAGACTAACATGTTAATCTCCCAAAGAGGGGAGATTATATGAATTCAATAGAGATTATGCCCCCTTATTCCATTTGAAAAGCCATTTTTGGTTGGCATTAGTCCCAGCCTTTGACTAGGCACTACCTGGCATCTGGAAGGGGCTCACTGAAGTCCCTACATGACAGGTGGTGTATCAAAAAATCCGAACTTGGACCCAGCCTGAGGTTAAGTCTGTCCAACCAGAGAATCCCAGGAGGAATGGAGAAAACTGGCTTTATAAGAAAGGGGGCACTGGAAGCATGATCACTCACTGGACACTCATCATTCTCTTCCTTTTCTGGGGTGTTTAACTCTTGGTGCAAAAAGACTGGGGACACTGGCTGATTGCAGAGTAGGGTGTGAAATGGTTATTAATTAGGCACATCCAGATAATTACGAGATCTCGCTCTTTCTCTAACATATACTAGTAAATAATTATAAATTTATGTAAACTTTCCAGAGTATTTTTATTATAATGACTTTAATTAATTCATAATAATAAATGCAAATTAAACCAACTCTGAGGCTCCATCTCACATTCAATAGATTGACAAAATGATTGACAAAATTGATAAAAATGATGTTGAGGGTAAAGTCATCTTCTTTTCCATCCTCAGCAACTAATTCTCTCTAATTCCCCATATCCAGTGAGTTGCCCAGTCCTGTTGATTTTACCTTCACAACATTCCTTCAATATGCTCCCTTCTCTCTAGTGACACTGCCACCTTCCTGGCCCATGCCTTTAATCACCTAACTCCTGGACTAATGCAATAGCTCTCAGTTCCACCACATCCTTTACTCAGTTGTCAAATTGATCTTCTTAAACCATCAGTTTGAACATGCCACTGCCTTATTCAATTAACTCCATTAACTCCCTACTACTTCCAGGATTAAATATAAATTCCTCTGCCTTTTAAAGCCCTTCATAACCTGACCCCTTCCTACCTTTCTAGTCTTCTCCTACCTTAGTTCCTCCACATTCTCTGCAGTACAGTGACAGTGATATTCTTCACACATGATATTCCACACACAAGACTGCATTTTCAATGGCTATCTCTCATAGCTGGCATTGTGTGTCTCTCTTCATTTCTTCTTCTGTTGACTCCTTGGCTTCTTTCAAGTCTCCATTAAAACCCTACCTTCTGAATGAAGCCTTTCCCAATCTCCCTTTATGTCAGTTTCTCTTCTTTGGGATTATTTCCAGTTTATCACATTTGCATATCATTGATTGCATGTTGTCTACTCCATTAGACTATGAGTTTCTGATGGCATGTTGTCTATGCCATTAGACTATGAGTTTCTGATTGCATGTTGTCTACGCCATTAGACTATGAGTTTCTGATTGCATGTTGTCTACGCCATTAGACTATGAGTTTCTGATTGCATGTTGTCTACGCCATTAGACTATGAGTTTCTGATTGCATGTTGTCTACGCCATTAGACTATGAGTTTCTTGAGAACATAGACATTCTTTGTATTCTTGGTATTGTTGTGGTTCACTCATTTCAGTCGTGTCTGACTCTTGTGACCCATTTGATAATTTCTTGGCAAAGATAGTGGAGTAGTTTACCATTTCCTTCTTCAGTCCCCAGGACTTAACAATATAATAAATGTGCTTAGTAATCCTTGTTGACTCGAAAAAGGAAGTGACAATTGTGGGAAGGGTTGTGGCATGACTGGTACCACAATGCACAATAAGCTATGAACTTGTCCAAACACAATTTGGAATTATACTTCCCAAAAGTGTTAAGACTATGTAACTAAATCATTTGGCTCAGTGATGTTACTACTAGGCACATATCCCAAAGAAATCAAAGATAGTGGGAAAGGACCCATATGCACAAAAAATATTTTTAAAACAGCATTTTTGTTGTTTTTGTTGTAGTAAAGAAGTCAAACTAAAATAAGTGCCTACCTTGTGGGAAATAGCCTGAAAAACTTTGGTATATGAATTTAATGAAATACTATTGCACTGTCTGAGATGATAAAAAGGGCAGATTTAGAAAAAAACTTGGGAAATGCTCAATGAACTCATGAAAGATGAAATGAACAGAACCAGAACAATGTAAAGGAAATAAATTTAGAAAAGACTTAAAAATTCTAATCAATTTAACAACCAATCATAACTCCAGAAAACTAATGATGACTCCTGCTTCCAACTTCTGGCAGAGTGATGATAAACCAGGAGTACAGAATGTACTAAAAATGTACTGCTTTTCCTCTCTACCTCAAGCCTTTCCCTACTCCAGTCTTTCCTCCACAGAACTGCCCAAGTAATTTGCTTAAAGTTCAGGTCTGACCCTGTCAACACTCCCACACCCAGTTAACTCCAATGGCTCCCTATTACCTTTAGAATCAAACATAAACTCTCCTCTCTGGCCCTTGGAGCTTTTCAAAACCTGGATCCTTTCTACCTTTTTTAGTTTTTTTTACACATTACTCCCCTTCCCTGCCCTCCCCTCATTCAATCATCCCACCATACTGGCCTGTTTGCTGATTCATAGACTACACATCTCCCATCTTTATGTCTTTTGGTACAGCTTATCCAACATTTCCGGATTGATTCCCTCCATACTTCCACCTCTTGGAATCTCTTATTTCCTTCAAGTCTCAATTAAGATGCAGAAAACCTTTCCAAGTCCCACATCACCCTTAAATTCCTACTAAAGTTACCTTCCATCTACTCTAAATATTTTATTTGTACTGATTTTTGCATAGGTTGTCTCCTCCATTAGAATGTAAGCTCCTTGAAGACAGGAAATGTTTTTGTTTTGCCTTTGCATTCTCAGCACTTAGTATAGGGCCTGACAATATAGTAAGTGCTTAAGAAATCTTTGTTGATTGAATGGCTAAAATAGGCATTGCAAACATTATTATTATCATCCCCTTTTTGAAATATGGAAATTGAGATTCAGAAAGGCTACCCATATTGTAAGAATCAGAGCCGGAATTTGAACACAGGTCTCTCCTAACTTCAGGTTCAGTATTCTTTCATTACACCACATCACCTTCAATTTAGTTCATACATTACAATATTCCATAGGTAATGTAAACATTGAGTCCATTTTGTGAATGGCTTGATTAACATAATTAAAAAAAATCCAGTTCCATAAGTATCTGCTATGTACAAAATGTTTGTTCTAGACATTGGTGATTAAAAGGCAAAATAAAAGGGAACTATCCCTTTCCTTCAAAGGGTTTACCTTCTACCAGAAAAACAAAAAACAAACTACATTTGGAGTTAGAAGACCTGATTCCCAGTTCCAGCTCCACCAGTCATTAGTTGTGTGTTCTTGGGCACATCTTTTGGCCTTGACAAGATGTCACAGTTTGAATAAGATGATGTCTGAAGACCTGTCCAGCTCTAAGAGCCTTTAATTCTGCCATCCTGGAGGCTGAGTTAAAAGACAGGCAGGGGACTTTTCAAATCATTGACAAGATGATTAAAATATGAAATTTTCATTCTGAAAAGGGGATTCTCCCAGAGCCTGGTATTGACTCTCAGCTTTGGGAATTTCTGGAGTCAAACAAGAGGAGCTTGTTCCTGCTGATGTCTCTGCCAACTTGGCAAGTGAAGCAGGAAAATTCTTATCGTCTTAAAGAGGTCAAGATGACTGTATTGATCCCAGGAAGTTTGACTGCTAACCTGAGTCATTAGTGATCAAAGCACAAAAGCATTCTCTTCATTTGCCTTTGTGGATTTTCAGGTCAGGTTTGAAACAGAAATATCTGTAGAACCTCAAGCAGATGCTTTGGTGGCTATGGAGAGGCAATTTCATCTCCGGGAAAGATCAGGAAGTGGCCAACGCTTTTCTTCAACTTCTCCAATTTCCTGGATCCAAGGTCTCTTCTCCTGCCAATGCCCCGTTATCCCTGCTCTCCCTACTTCCCCCCAGGACACTTCCCCATGTGCTGCCCCAGACCTCTTCTCATACTAAAGTGTCAGTGCTAACTCAAGTACCCTGAGCTATTTCTCCTCCAACTGCAGAATCATTTGTCATTGGCAGATGGACTTCCAAGTCATTTTCTCTAATGTGGCATGATAAAAGTATGAAAAAAAATGTTTTCAAAACAGAGCCTCTTCCCATCTGAATAGTATTAATTTCTCTTAATTATATACTGTGTTTTGTCCAGATTATCCTCATTCCTAGTTTTTTCCTTCTGAGCTTGTCTTCTAATTACTACAATGTAGCTAGGTGGAACAGTGGAAAGAGCACGTGGCTTGGAGTCAGGAAGACCTAAGTTCAGATGTGACCTTAGATATGCCAATATTCTATCCCATGGGGATTCCTTGAACAAAGATGGTGGAGCAGTTTGACATCTCCTTAACCAATGGATGGGAAACACTTGAATGTTCATTGACTACTAGTAGCTATTAACACATGAAACCATTTGCTTTTTGTTAAGTGTGTTTTAATTTCATAAACTTTGCATTTGGCATTAGGTAACTGTTCAACTGATCTTTTTTAATTCTACTGAACTTTTTTTTTGTTAGGGGCATTTAACATATTACATTCTATTTGGTATTGCGGCCAAGGTGGGGGCAAGGAATAAAAAGAAATAGAAGTCTTCCTTCTCTAGAGGAATTAATGCATAGCCTTTCTACGGAATAAAGAAACCCAAGGCCATAAGTTTGAAGTACTTGAATGACAGCATAAAGCATTATGTAGCTCAGTGACCAGTGATTTGTACAAACAATAACATGGGAATATAAAAAAGCTTTGACCCAGCTCTTTAATAAACATTTATTTAGAGCCTACTCTATGCTAGGCTCAGGCAGCTATTAGAGTGCCAGGCCTAGAGTCAGGAAGACCTAAGTTCAAATCTTGCCTCAAACATTTACTAGCTGTGTGACTCTGGGCAAGTCACTTAATCCTGTTGGCCTCAAATTTCTCTTCTGTAAAATGAGTTAGAGAAGGAAATGACAAACCATTCTAGTATCTTTGCCAAGAAAATCTCGAATGGGGTCACCAAGAGTCAGAAAACATTGAAACAACTAAATGACAACAACAAAAGTACCCAGCCCTGGGACACAAAAACTCCAGAGTTAGAGATGAGTCAACCTTGGTGTCTCTTAATATCAAATTCTATGCTCCTTCCACTTCACCAGGCTCCCTCTACAACACCCTGGATGTGTCATTACCTTTTGGCCAACCAAATAATTAGCTTTCAGGAATTTAGCTCGTTAAGCTGGTTTCTGGACAACAGACAGCCCATGGGTTCATCACTGGACCCATTCTTAATGAAATTACACACTAAAAAAGGGAAGTAACAGAACCACACCTGCAGGTTAGGTTCTCACTGGGCACTTACCCCAAGTTCAAAGTCTTCTGTGGATTACACATTCCTAATAGTTCAACTCAATAACCTCTGCTTCTTTATTTACCCTTTATTCTAGACAGCCAAAATACGCAATTAGTCAACCCATAAATGTCAAGACAAAGGATTTTTACTGAAATAGCATAATAAAACCAGTAGCATTACAACATCCCCCCCCCCATAAACCTGGGGACACTCTCCCACAAAGATACATAATGACGTTGAGAAAATTAGACATATCTAGAATTCACAAGTAGAAAGGTGCACAGGGAGGTCAAGGCACATGTAAGAAAGGACAGCTCCCACTCAAACAGCACCATCCGTGATGGCCTCACAGCTCCCCTAGCACTCTCCTGGCTAAATGTCACCAGATGGATACTTGCTTATTGACTTCAACTTTGGACATAACTGAAATCCTGACCTGATCTATACTTCTCTGCACTTTCAGAAACAACAAGAGGCTCTTCCTTAAAACCATTAGGAGTCTCAGCTCTGGGGTTGATCTTTTCTCAAGCAGAATCTCAGTTGCAGGACAGATTAGAAACATCTTTCTTCGATTTGGCTGGATTCCTTGGTATGTGACTCTGCCTTGACCATAATGGTAGAGGGGAAAAAGAAAAATCCCTTCAGCTAGGAATGGGGATTTGCTTCAATCTCCAAGAGGAGCAAGGTAAAAGGTAAAGAGCAAACTCTTTAATGATAGAGTCCTTCCTTCATATCTTGTCAATTCCCTCTACAAACTGATTCCTCTGCTCTTGAACTCTTACCAAGGCAACCCCAGCGTCCAAAGTCAAATCTTTTGTTTATGCTAGCTTTGACTGAGTATACCGACCCTTTTGAATGTCACTGGTGTAACCAAAGCTTGAAAGGGGAACACTATTCATAAGGTAAAAATGGGACCAAACCTGAAAAGGTGAAGCCTTAATATTCCATCGTCTCTGTACCCTGCTCCCTTTCATCCTGTAATTTCACCAAGTAGATTTGGGATACTCAGTGAGTGGTTTTGAGATGCTGGAAGAAACCTTTTCTTTACTTTCACTTTAACAAGTGACCTAATGGTCTCTACATCTTTCCCCAAAGTGAAATATTGAGGAAATTAAATAGATGATTAAAGTAAAGATAGGCTGTTGTCTGAATAAACTGGATCTCCTACTATTCTTTGCCAATAAATAAATAAAAAAAGTAGTAAAGAATGCTTCCTTGGTCAAAATAAAAAGTTACATCTTAGACCTAGAAAAGCAATAGAAGGGAACATATCCCTGGAATGTTTTCTTTTTCTTTTTAAAATAGAAATTAAAATGTCTAATTTTAATTCCTGTCACACAATAACCGACAAAGTCATAAATCTTCCTTGAATTAATTTCGACTAAATTGTTGATTAAAAGAAACTATCACAGTATGGAGGACTAAAATAATAATGTCTGAGAACAATAGTTCACCTCTCTTTAGCTTTTTCATAGTTTGCAAAATGCTTACCTCATTTTTATTATCCCCATATTATAGTTGGGAAATTGAAACTTAGAGAAATTAAAATTTTGCCCAAGATCCCAAGGCAAGTAGTGCTGAAACAATTATTTCCTCTTGCAATCCCCCATGCCTAGAATGTTCTATCTCCTCCACTTTGACCACTGACCTTCCTGGCTTTCTTTGTTCAGTAATTTTTTCAGTCAGGTCTGACTGACTCTTTGTGTCCCCTTTTGGAGGTTTTTTATGGCAAAGATATTGGAATGGCTTGGCATTTCCTACTCCAGCTAATTTTACAGATGAGGAAACTGAGACCAACAGGATTAAGTGACTTATCCAGAGTCACATAGCTACTTTTTTTTTTTGAGCTAGGAAAGATGAGTCTTCCTTCCTCCAAGCTAGATGGTCTATCTACTTTGACATGGCTTCTTTTAAGTCTCAAAGTAAAATTCTATCTTTTTTACTGGAAGTCTTTTCCAACCCCTTTTAATTCTAATGCTTTTCTTCTATTATTTCCTATTTATCTTGTAAATAGCTTGATTTCTATTTATTTGTTTGCATAATATCTCCCATATTAGATTGCAAGCTGTCTGAGGACTAGGACTGTCTTTTGCCTTTTTTTTTTTTAATTTCCAGCTCTTAGCACAGTTCCTACACATAAAAATGGCATTTGATAAATATTTATTGATTGATTGTTCAATATTCAGTAAATATTCATTAAGGACCTAATAGCTGAGAGGCAATGTGCTAGGTACTGGGGATACAAAGACAAAAAAAAAACAAGAACAAACCAAAAACTTGCTCTCTAGGAGTTTACAATCAACTCAGTTGGAAACTGATTCACAGATATTCACAGATAAGTCAAAATATATTCAAAGGAATACAAATTAATTTTGTTAGTCAGAAGGCACTAAGACCTAGGGAGAAGGGAAGATTAAGAAAGACCTTCTGTAGAAAAAGGACACAAGCTATACTTTGCAGGAAAGCAAAAAACCTGTCTTAGAAGCAAGGAGAGAGTAGGTTCTTGGCAAGAGGCACAAAGGGACAGAAATGGAACCAGTTGTGATTCAGTCTAAAAGTCTCAAGTTTCCTCATCTATAAAATGCAGGGGCTGGACTAGAAAACTCAGGTCTGAGTCCAAGTTCAGTGCCCTTTCCATAATAGCATGCTGTCTTTTATACAAAAGATTACATTTAGAAGGATAGGCTGGGAATGTGCCACCTCCCTGTGAGATCAAATCAAACCCAGTCCTCAGGTTAATTTAAAGTCTCTCTCCTAAATGTCTCTCATGCTCCAGAGATCACCAGAACTACAGAACTTTTACAGAGTTGACATTTTCTGTTGTTTGTGGGCCTTTCAGGGATTGCTGGGAACTGCTTTAGGAAATCATACTTATCTCTACTAACTTTTATCCTGGGAGAATAATCCCATTGTCCATTAATAAATAAAACTTCCTGAAAACCAGTGGAGGTGTGTGTGTGTGTGTGTGTCTCTGTGTGTGTGTGTGTGTGTGTGTGTCTGTGTGTGTGTGTGTGTGTGTGTGTGTGTGTGTGTGTGTGTGTGTGTGTGTAGGACACAATCTCTCTAGGACTTTTCCCCAACTTCCAATGGGCAATCCTCACTACCTTCTCCAGAAGAGCATGCAAGAGTTAAGAATTCTTTGACTGAACATGAGAAGTGTTAAATGAAAGAAAGAACTCTCCTTTAGAGTAGTCCTATAGAAAGTTGACTGGGTGTGTAATTAGATTTGTTTTAAAGAAAAGAAAAGAAAAAAAACAGATTTTGCATGCTAACTTCCTTTTTGTATCCAGAAGTTTGGTACTCTTTTCACAGAGCCACATGCCAAGCCAGTACAGAGGTGAATCCCCTTGGTTTAGATATATTTTTCACTCACACTTGGGGTCAGAATAAACCCACAGAAAGGTGCTGGCTTGGGAAATTCCTCCTGACTCAGATTTCAGACAGAGGTTGTATTTAATCATTACTTCATTGCCAGAGCTTCACAAGAGTAGTAAGGAGGATCCTTGAGAGTGAGTTCTGGAGACCCTGGGTCAAGTGAAATTTCACAGGAACACCTTCCAGCAATCCAGCTTCCAGTAAGTATGATCTTGGTGTGCTTGTTTGGCTTGATTTCTCAACGTAATGTTAATGTGGTGACTCAATTTGGGAAATAGCTGGGGACCTGGGGATAGGGGAATTGGAAAGCTGGCTTCAAAGCTTTTGAAGAACTCTTAGGTAGAAGAGGAATTAGACTTATTCTGTTTGGTCACCGAGGATAAGGGGCAGGAGCAAAAGTTGCAGAATTTCAGCTTGATTTCAGTTTGATGTAAGGAAAAAATGAAATGCCTACCATGCACGAACTTTTAATTAGAGCTGTTTATAAATGGAACATGCTGCCCCTGCGAAGTTGTGACTTCCCTCTTACTAGAAGTCTTCAAGCCAAAACTTTCTGACCAATTTTCAGAAGGGTTGTGGAAGGGATTCCTGTACAGATATAGGTTGTGTTACATGACCTCTATCCAATGATTCTGTTCTTTTTCTGTCTTCAATAGCTTAAACTCTAAAGTCATGGAAATAAATAGCCTTGATATAATATATTCAAGTAACTCCTTAATGATACTATAATGGATAAATGAAAAGATAATGGTAGGTGGGATATACCTTGAAAGAGATTTAAAAAAAAATAAATGTAAAATGATCAATATGGATGAAGAGTGTAAAAGGGGAGGGTTTGGGGAATGGATTGAATTGATCAATAAAGTACCAATGTAGTTATTAAATAAAGGAGATGATATTGTCAGATCTGAAACTTTAAGAATATCAATTTGATAGCTTTGTAGAGGATGGATTCCAGTGGGAAAGCCTTAAGGCAAGGAGACTAGTTAAGAAACTATTGAAATAGTTCAGGTGATAGGTAATAAGTTGAGTGATGGTCATTAGAGGAGAAGACAGGGATGAATGCAAGAGATGTTCTGAACACCAGAAGGTACAAGATTTGGCTTCTAATTGGATTATGTAGAGTGAGGAAGAGAGAGAATGAAGAATTGAGGCAGATGCTAACATTTCAATTCTTAGTAATTATAAGGATAATAATAATCATTCACATAGTGCTTTAAACTTGGCAGAGCACTTTATAAACAGCACATTTGATCCTCACATTTCTGGAGGTAGATACTATTAATATTTCTATTTTACAGTTGAAGAAACTGAGATAGAAAGAGGTTAAGCAACTTAGTTAGAGTCACACAAAGTAAGTATCTGAAGCTGGATTTTAACTTGAGTCTTTTTAACTAGACTCAGGGTTCTTCTATTCACTGCTTCCCTTAGCTGCTACCATTATTGGAGAGTAATAAAGAATTTTGAAAGAGGGCTGGATGTACTCTGTTCCACATAAATAAATGGGTATAGGTGGGGAACAGTAGTTTTGCTTAATAGCCACTGCCCCAAAAAATGAATATTTGGATCATTGAGGGGTCAATACCAACAGCCAGAGATGCTCATGGGACTGAAATTTCCTTCACTAGCACCGCCATGTTTGAAACCTTGGATTATCTTTGACTATTCCTTCTCTCTTACCTCTTGTATCAAGAGGTTACCAAATCCTAATCATTAGACCTTAGCAACTTCTCTCTAATCTGTTCTCTTGTCTCTGGCCTCACGGAACTCACCAAAAACATCTTTATGATGGACTATCTAATGTGTCTTCCTGCCTCCACTCTCCACCCTGACTCCCATTCATACTCCTCCTGTCTGATACACAATATACTAATCTTATACACAAATCTCCTCATGTCACTCCTCTTCTCAAAAACCTTCAGTCACTCCCTACCAAATACCAAGTAAAATTTTAATTCCTTTGCCTGACATTCAAGGTCCTCAACAACTTGGCTAGGTCTTACCTAGTTTTATAACTAGAGTGGGGGTCACTGGGTTTTTTCCTCATTTGGGGAGATCTTTAATATATGAGTTATTTTTGTAGCACAGAGAACAGTGAGAACATGATCTCAGGTGCTGGCTGGGGAGTTAGGAAGAAGACAGCTCTTTGGACAGAGGGCATCAATTCTTTGACTTCCCACCTCTCTCATTCCATCACAAAAATTTCACCTTCCCAGCCCTTCCCCTTTCCTGTATCCTTTCCAGGCAGACTAGCCTCTCTCTTTCCATGGGCACTAATGCACTCCTTCCCACCCACTCCAACCTAGGCAGAACAAGAGACAATCCCAGTGCTACCTGTGTGGAAGGGAGCTTTGCCGAGACCTCTTAGATGAAGTAGAGAAGCAAATGGGACCTCGAATTCCTTACTTGGAAAAGGGAAGCAAAGGTCAAAATCCTGGGTTGTTCCAGCTCTGGAATTCTTTCTCCTGAGCTGGTACAATAACAAATACTCTCTCCCACTTAACTGAATTTCTCTTAATGGCTTCTCACATCATTTTCACATTATGAATTATAAAATTCTTTTGAGGGGGCAGCTAGGTGGCTCAGTGGATTGAGAGTCAGGACTAGAGATGGGAGGTCCTGAGTTCACATTTGGCTTTGGACACTTCTTATCTATGTGGCTGTGGGCGAGTCGGAACCAATACACAGTACTGATTCTACAAAAGGAGGTAAGGGTTGGAAGTCCACTTTGTGTCTTGTTCCCCACTTGATGCTGCTTGCTACATGCCTGGAATATATTCCCTCCTTATTTCTGCTTCATTGAAATTCTCTCTTCCTTTCAGACATGGCTCAGGCACCACTTTCTGCTTGAAGACTGTGCTGAGCCCCCCAACTACTAGTGACCTCCCCTGCCAAAATTGGTTTTCTTTATTTTATTTATATCCCTATTTTTGCCTGCTGGATTTCTTTTTTTTTAAGATTCACTAAATTTATTTTTAAAATCTCAAAAAGTTTCTTACAAAAGAGCATTACATTTTGCACAGTGCTCTGAGTGGATGCCAGGGACATGTGGACTATTGATGCTTTCTCCTCTGTTCCACCCCCCCCCCCCAAAAAAAATTACAGTGACCACAAAGCAAGGTGATCACAATAGTTATATGAGGGGAAATTTTTCTTTTTACCACCAAAAATGAATAAAAATAAAATTCACTTTATTGCTGTTTCAATATTTCAGTGTTTGTTCTGCACACCCTTTCCCCTGACCCTGTTTGTAAGGAACTAAAACTGGAAAAGCTTGACAGTTATCTGAGTGTTCTCTTGAAGATCTTTGGTCTTGGCACCTTTGACCCTGATCATTCCTCCTGCCAGACTCTGATGAATTAGCAGTCTTTTTTTTTTTTCCTAAAACCCTTACCTTTTGTCTTGGAGTCAATACTAGGTATTGGTTCCAAGGCAGAAGAGAGGTAACATAATGGGGGTTAAGTGACTTGCCCAGGGTCACACAGCTGGGAAGTATCTGAGGCCAGATTTGAACCTAGGACCTCCCATCTCTAGGCCTGGCTCTCAATCCACTGAGCTACCCAGTTGCCCAGCTGCCCCCAAATCAGCAGTCTTAAGTGACAGTCAAAGTCATTTCTTTCATCATGTTGGTAATTTAAGCATTTCATAGCATCAGGTCTGAGCAGGAGCTGGCTGGTTGCAGTGGGTGATGGTAACTGCAGGTCCTCTTCCCAGGTAGGGATGATTTTCTTCAATATTTCTCCAATTGTTTCAATATCTGCCCTGATACTCAGCATGCACTCCGGGCGGCTGCTGTCTGGGACTGAAACACTAGCAGCGGAGTCTCATTCACTGCTCCAGCATTCTTGCTTTGAAGCAAAATGCATGGTTCAACCATCTCATGCATGTTTCTAGACCCTTTAAAGGCCTGCTTCTTGCTTACCAGATTCACCATTGGTTTCTTCTGACTGCTCAGTCTCCATTTTCTCAGAATAAATGGGTGGACAATCAGAATCCAACAGGAAATAGCCTGCCTGCTCAATTTCCAACTTGAAAACCTGACACAAAACCACTTCCTCCATAAAGCCTGATTCTGCAGCTCATAAAAAACTGCCCCTTCTTGAAGCCTCACATAGCATTTTTGTTTTGCAATTCTCTGATGGATTTATCTTTGCCATCACAGATCTAGACCTGGCAAGGCCCTTGGACTTCATCAAATCCAAATTCCACATTTTATAGATAGGAGGAGGTGGGACTTAATATTATTTATTATAGTTATCTCCAGATCTCGCCTTAGCCCCTACCAAACTATAATTCAATTTGAATTAAGAGACACATTAATTCCTACTGTGTACAAGGTATTCTGCTAGGAGATATGGCCACATAGCCTCAAATTAAATTGTTCTTGGAGTTGACATTCTGTTGATGTCAATAGGAATGCAGTGGCTTAATTCCAGAAGGTGTGTTGGCTTTTGTGGCCAAATTAAGGACAGCTTAAGTTTAGAATCCTGCAGTCTATATAACCCAGCAATTCTATACTGTTCAAATTAGTTTCATTTTACATTTAAAAATAAATTGCTATTGATATATTTTTATATCTCCCAAATTTCTCTACTAAATACCAGTAGGCACTTAATACATTCATATTGACTTATTGATTCTTTCAATAGTTTTCACAACTGCTATTCCTCTGCCCAAATGCCACATCCTAGAATAAAGAATATTTTTAAAGGAAAAAAAAGACAAGGAAGAAAAAAATCACTGTATTGATAAATTTGTCAAAAAAAAAAGTCCTAAATTATATGCAGTGTTCCACATCACAGACCTTCCTTCTATTTGCAAAGGAAGTATTATCTAATATCTATTCTTTGAGGCTAGGCAATTCTCCTGTGCTCAATTTCAATTTATTTTACATTAATGCCCTTAAGTGCTCAGCTTCATAGAAGTAGGGACTGTGTCTTCTCTAAACGTTGTACTTCTGCCAGGGCCAAGCATACTGCTGGGGCACACAGTAGGTGCTTAAATAAATTTGTTGAGTGGTGTTGGTTCTGAATCTCTGCCTGTTTCATGTCAACTTTCAATACTGCAGATCTTTCCAGGGCAAGAATCCAAGAACCACTTAAAGATCGGTAAGAGAGAATATGTCCTGCAGAGAACAGTTCTGGTAATAATCTTGTGCACACCTGCGAAATACCACTGTCTTTAGCAATCACCATTCAGCTACTTGGATGTTTCTTGGTTACAGTTGCTATTGATCTGTCTTGGGGTAGAAAAAAACTCAATTTTTCTCATGCCCTACTCACACCCTATTTGTCTAGCATTCCCATCAAAGATGATCATTGTCCTCTACATCACACCACCATATTATTTACTATCTCACTAATCAGTGCAGTGAATTAATTTTTGTTTTGGGACTGAATAAATCTCAGGCTTTTCTTCTTTTTTTATAGGTAGGAGGAGACATCTGCAATGACTTCCAAACCTCAGGTTTACTCAGGTAACAAAATAATACTATCTCAGAAAGAAAAAAAAAGACCTTTTATATCAACTAAAAATTTCTAATCAATCTAATTAGAAGGAATTTTGGTTTTACTAACAGGAAGCAGTTAAAAAAAAAAAGAACTTAGCTTCTCTCTTGGAATCACCATAAATTCCAATATAGAAGACCGGAAAGGGTTAGATTATTGGGGTTAAGATCATACAGCTAGGAATTATCTGAGGCTAGATTTGAACCTAGGACTTTCCGACTCCAAACCAAGCCAAGAAACATTCTTATTGAAGATTATCTTCTAGTGGGAAATAGCCACTGGTTTAAGTTGATTTCCTTGGTAAGAGCTAAACAGTTGAAATGTAAGCTCTTTGAAGGCAAGGACCATTCATTTTGTCATTGTATCTCCAGTGCCTACTACAATGCCTAGCATATAGTAGGAATTTGATAACTTTACTGAATTGAATTGGACCTGTATCTTCTTCCTAGGGAACTGGACTTTCCATTCTTGGGCCATTTTTTTTTTTAATTTGAAGATTATAGAATGTGCCAGATAGGCAGCCTTCAGGGTACAATTTTCATTTCTAAACAGAAAAGGCAAAGGAAAAGCCATTGAAGGCTTTCATCAAATTGACACCCTCCCAAACCCTGAGAAACTGTCTATCATAAGACTCTCCCTCTAGAAATGGAAAGGATGTTAAAAGTCATCGAAAGTATCAGGATTTACAGTGAAGATAGCACTGATTGCACCATCCACCCTCTGTATGTCTGTAGGGCTCAATGATATATCAAGTATAGAATAACAGTTGAGGAAGGAGTAAGCATCTATCTATCTATCTATTGATCTATCGATCGATCTATCGATCTAGTAAGCATCTATTCTATCTAGAGGATAGAAGGAACTGACCCTGAGAGAGTCACTTAACCTCTGTTTGCCTTAATCCACTGGAGAAGGAAATGGCAAACCACTCCAGTGTCTTTGCCAAGAAAACCCCACATTCTGTCTGATTCACAGGGTCACAAAGGGTCAAATACAACTGAAAGACTGAACAAGAGTAATCTTCTATAGGATGCTTTTCCAATTCCCTGTTAATTCCAGCACCTGGAATCCAGTACTTCTGTTGATTATTTCTTATTTATCCTTCATTTGTATATTGTCTCCTTGAGGGCAGAGACTGTCTTTTGGGTTTCTTTGTATCCCCAGAATTTAGCACAGCACCTAACACACAGTACATGCTTAATAAATATTGATTGATTGATTCTCTTAAAAGTTTTACAACTGTTGTGCCTAGAGCATTGCCAGAAACTCCTGTCTCTGTGATAACAAAGAATGGCATTTTTGCCAGGTAATATTCTATTTCAATTACCTGAGATTAACTTGTGTGGATTGTGACCTTCAATAAGTACTATTGAGCCTTGTCTAAGCCTCAGCTAAATGGAGAGAGAGAGAGGATAGAGAGGGAGGGAGAGAGAAAGAGGATATAGAGAGAGAAGGAGAGAGAAAGAGAGGAGAGAGAAAGAGAAAGAGAGAGAGAGAGGATAGAGAGGGAGGGAGAGAGAAAGAGGATAGAGAGAGAGAAGGATAGAGAAAGAGAGGAGAGAGAAAGAGAAAGAGGGAGAGAGAGAGAAGGATAGAGAAAGAGAGAGTGAATAGAGAGAAAGAGAGAGAGAGCATCTTTTCCATTGTACCACACTGCTTCCCCAGCAGTATTGTAGAGGCTAATCTAGAATAGAATGAGAGGGCAGACCAGCTCCAATAAACCAACTGATTAAGAGGAAGCATTTCTAACAAGAGAAGGGGAAATAATAGAAAAAGGTTTCCTGGTGCTCATGGTACTTGAGTTTGGTCTTGAACAATGGGTGAGATTTTAACAGGTGGAGATCATTGTGTAGGGGATAGAAAGGTCATTCTAAATATAGGGAAGAGTAGTTTGAGCAAAGGCAGAGGTGGGGAAATATTAGGCATGTACGAGTGCTGGCCAGTAGTATAATTCAACAGAAACATAGTATATGTGGAGATCATAGGAGGAAGGAACCACACAGTGTAGGGCTTTGAAGGCCAACCTAAAGAATTTGGACTTTAGTCAGTAGACAGTGGGGAGGGTTTTGAACAAAGGAGTTTAGTGATCCTATCTGTGCATATGGAAGATTAGTCTGACTGTAATGATGTGAAGAATGGATCTGAGGGGGGAAAGAATGGAATGATTAAAACCAAATAGGAGGTTGTTATAGAAGTCCAGGATTCACTTTGGCAAAACCTTCAACATTTGCAGGAGAAACTTCTTGAAAGCCAGTTAATAAATTTATTGAGGATTAATTAATCAATGATGGAAAATATCCAAAACTGTCAAAGGGAAGAATAGATTTGAAACAAGAGAGACAATCCCTTCAAGATGCAGCTACTTTCTCCCTTGGTGTTATTGTTGTTTAAGTTGTTTTTTCAGTCATGCCCAATTCTTAATGCCTCCATTTGGAGTTTTCTTGGTTTGCCATTTCCTTCTCCAGCTGACTGACAGATAAGGAAACTGAGGCAAAAAGAGTTAAGTGACTTGCCCAGGATCACACAGACATTAAATGTCTGAGGTCAGATTTGAACTAATGAAGATGGATTTTCTTAACTCCAGGTCTAGAACTACTTAGCTACCTCACTTTGGCTTCCTGTAGGATTTTTTCTTTTGTTTGATAGCTTTGGAATTTGGCAATTACATTCCTGGGAGTTGTCTTTTGGGGGTTTAGTGTAGAAGGTGTTCTGTGAGCTCTGTCAGTGGATGTATTGCCCCCTTGTTCTAGAATCTCGGGGCAATTTTCTTTGATTATATCTTGTATCACCATGTCCAGTTTGGTGTTTATTTCTGGCTTATCTGGGAGTCCAATTATTCTTAAATTATCCCTTCTCCCCCTATTTTCCAGATCTATCACCTTGTCGGTGAGATATTTTATGTTCTCTTCTAATTTCTTGGTATTTTGGCTTTGCTTTATTGATTCTTGCTCTTTTACACGATCATTGTCTTCCAGCTGCCTGATTCTGGCCTTTAAAGCCTGGTTTTCTTTTACAGTTTGGTCAAACTGGTTTTGTAGATGCGTGAATTTCTTTTGCATTATTTCCAACTTTTCCTCCCAGAAGGCTTCCATCTTTTTGGTCATTTCTGATTCAAATTCTTCATAGGTTTGTGGAGAGTTTCCATTTCCTTTGGAAGGTTTTGGAGCATTTTCTTTTATATTATCTTCTGTCTGCTCTGTATTTTGTATTTTGGCTCCATAGAATGTGTCCAAAGTCGCCCCTTTCTTCTTATTTTTCTTGGTATTTTGGGGCTTCTGTGGTTCTGTGGAGTTTGCCATTTCTGAATGTGGAGGATTAGTTTTTCTTGTCTCTTTCTGGTGTTCAGGGGCTTTAGTCCTGGGCAGATAGTTCTATGAGCTTTCCCTGGGTTAAACTGAATATGCCTCACTGGAACTGGAATGGAAGGGTCGGACCACGAGGCCACACTCTCCCCCCGGCTCGCTTTCCGGAACTTGCCTTCAGAATCGCTGGCCGTGAGGCTGTTTCGTTGGCCTGCGGGGGGATGGGCTGCCGCTTCCCCAAGCTCCGAGAGCACAGACTTTCACTGAGACTTGGATAGCAGGATCCAGCCCGTGAGGCTGTCTTGCCCGCCCTGAGGGTTGCTGTTGTTTTGACCAGCTCTCTGCAGCGGAGGCCCCAGGCAGTAACTTTCACCCGGACTGGGACTTGGGTAGAAGACCCTGAGGGTTGTTGTTCCTCAGACCCTGCTCTCTGAGCCCGGCGCGGCTGCCGCTTCCGGGAGCCTTGGACTCTGCGCTCCTACCCCTGAGGTCCGAGGGATCTCGGGTTCTGGCTTTTAAGGGGAGCCGTACCTTTTGAACCGGGTCCAGGTCCAGGAGGAGGGTTCCCAGGGTCTGTGCTGTTGATCGTTTTGAATTTCGGCGCCTTAGGAGCTTCTAGTTTGAGATCGGTCGGGAAGGGTTTTCCGGAGATCTGAACTTCAGCTTTCTCTAAGCCGCCATCTTAACCGGAAGTCCAGCTACCTCACTTTGGGGTAAATACCACCCAAGTAGCCCAACTCTATGAAGAGAATTGGGGTGCTAACTGCAGTGTCATTCATTTTTATAATTAAGTAGTAAAGAGTGAGGAAGGCCTTTCTGACTTTTTTGCTTGGGAACCCAGGCTTGGGTACTGGAGTTGGAGGGGGGACCCTCATAGTCCTGCCCTGTTCTGAGGGTTGAATTTAATAAAAGAGAGTACAGTACTTTAAAGAAGAGTTCATTTTTTTCAAATTGAAAAATAAAACAAAAAATAAAACCAGGCAAAAACCTCAGCAAGCATGTGGAAAGGAAACTGAATCCTTTTCATTTTGAACTTGAAAAGATTCTACTTTCCAACCTTAAAAAGGCAGGTGGTGGTTGAATTTGATTGGTTTTTTGGAGGGTGGAGTAGAGTGGAAGGTGGGTATTGTTATTGGCTTTTTTTTTTTAAGCTATGAGGCAAAAAAGAACAGACTAAGCTTGTGCTTCCGTGGCTAATAATATAACAGAAACAAGAATAAAGCCTTGTTCATGTCTGCAGAACCAAGAAAAGTAAATCAGAAATGCAAAGAAAAAGAGCAAGAAGGGACTTATAGCAAAGTCAGAATAACACCAGTCTATTGCTGCCAATCTCACACCTCCCTTTTCTCTCCCCTGAGTTATTTTTGTAATTTGCTGTTTAGGGGTGGGTTGTAGTAGTTGTTTTATTATTGTAGCTTTCAATGTTTGTGTGGAGGGCATTTGGAAGCATTTCTCTCCCTAAATGAGTGGCTTGAAATCATTTTATGAGTTAAACAGTGATGTTTTCCAACTGAACAAGCTTTTTTCATAGATTGACCAGGAACATGTTGAATAATAATTCTCTTTGTTTTTTGTTGTTGTTATCAGGCAAGCAAGTGCCATTTTATTATGAAAATGAAGTCTGCAGACAAGCCCACTTTATTAAATCACCACCTCCTCAGCTTTTCTCATCCCAGGTATGGTATTCAGTACCGTTTAGCAATCCACCCACTGCCTCCATAAGCATTTTTTGCTTCTGCTCCCCCAAGATTTCACAGAGATGCAATTTTTTTTAATTGTGCAGGCCTCCTGGAAAAGTCGGTATTTCATACTGTCAAAAAATGAGGAAAATTGCTATAGTCTTCAATATTTTAAAGACCATCATTGCCGGGGTTCCATTGAAGTTGATCAGTATGTACAATTTTTTGTTGACATCAGATTAATAAAAATCAAAGTGCCTCCATATAAATAGTGAATTCAAATCATTAGCCTAGGGAATCAAGCCAAGCTGCTGACCAGAAAGTGACTCTTGTCATTGGAAAACAGCTAATAATGGAAAATTTGGAAAGGAGAGATAGGGTTTTATTTTCCACTCCATGTAATTTAGTTGTTAAATCTCAAAGCAACGAGTAGAACAAAGAGAGACCATGTTTTTCCACTCTTTGAGATCATGTATGTTTGTGTTTTCTCCTGAGTAGATAACATATAACTATGCCACAAAAGGAATATGAAAAGACCATTTCATCTTTGTGGAATTTTGTTACTCAAATGTGTTATTAAGAAAACACATTTATAGTCTCACATCTCCTATTGCTCAAGAGATAGCCCAGAAAAGGCTTGTGATTCATTAATAGGAAACCAGAAACTTCAACTGAGACAGAATAAATCCCAAGCTAGTTCAAATTACAATAGTTTTTCCAATCTTGCCTGAGCCAAACCCAAAATATTAATGCAACCACTAGATTATAAACCCAATAAATAATTTTTAATCCCTTGGTGAAGAGGTCCTAAACCAGAGTCAAATTTATTTTCTAAAACTACTAAAATGTCATTAAAGTATTTTCTGAATGCAAAGGATATCCAATTGGAGACTTTAATTTCCAATGAAATTCAATTGATATCTCATACTCTTGAGTTCCTTAAAAAATCATAGGACAGGTTTCTCCCTAATTTTTTTTGTTTATATCAGTTAAATAGAATATACCATGGAGTTATGGATAGAGTACTAGACTTGGAGGTCAGAAAGACCTGCATTAGGTTAATATTTCATATTAACTGTGTTACCCTGAGGAAGTCACTAAACTTTTCCCAGCCTGAATTTCCTGATTTTTAAAAGGAGAATAACTGTATCTTTGATACCTACTATGGAAAATTATCTTGTGAACCAATGAGATTATATAGGGTCCTTTGTAAATCTTAGAGTACCATCTAAATTCCTGTTATTGTTATTATTCAATAGAATTTCCAGTATAGAAGTGGGCATCAGTAACTCTGAGAAAATGGCATTTGTCCAGAAAACGTTTAAATGTCTACCAGATGAAGTGATGTCCATCATAACCCCTAAACGTGATTACTTTCTCATTAGCAAAGACAGGTGAGTAGCAGGAAAAAAAAAAGTTTTTTTCTTCTATAATTTCTCTATTCTTCCTATTTAACTTAATCTCAGATTATTCAGTAGACAACAAAACAAAATATCATAGTATATAGCCAATAAATGTTTGTAGAATTGAATGTCATGCCAATAGAATCCACCATTTTGTAAAGAAATCCTAATAAATCTTGTTTAAGAGAACCTAGCACTCACAACAAACAAATTACAGGTTAGTAATTCTTACCCCAAAGCAGCTAGATGGCATTGTAGCTAGAGTGCCTGGTCTGGAGGCAGGAAGACCTGAGTTCAAATCTGGCCTCAGACACTTATTAGCTGACAAGTCATTAAATCCTTTTTGACTCAGTTTCCTCATTTACAAAATGAGCTTCAGAAGGAAATGCCCAACAACTCCAGTATCTCTGCCAAGAAAACCCCAAATGGGGTCACAAAGAGTAAGATATAAAAGAAACAATTAAATAACAATTCTCATCCCAGAAGGATCTACCATTTAATGAAAGCATGCTGACTACATTACTTAATAATTATCATCACATTGACAGAGAAGTTGGAAAACAAGGGCAAGAGATAGACAACTGTGAAGGCAGAGAAAGAATTTTAAAGCATTACACATCGTGAGCAATTTGGTCATGATCAAAGTGAAAATAATACTTTGATAAAGTCTTTTTTCATAGAAGCAAACAGAAAATAGGATACAATTTACAGAAATTCAACTTAAATCTTTTCAGGAACATTTTTTCTCACATTAAGTGAGGCACAACCTGGGTAGTTTATACAAAAGCCCAGGCAGCTTAGATGTATGTTCAAAAGCATAAAAAGAAATTAGTGTTAAAGGCAAAGTGTTGAAAACCCTATCATTATTACTATTACTTGCCATCTTTCTTCCCATTCTTCCCCACTTTCTTCATGGAGGCATCACAAGGCATAAAAGGAAGGGGGAGAAAATGAGGGGGAGTACTGGAGCCAGGTACCTATTGAAGAATAGAACTTTATTTCCTTGTTGATGTTCCCTGGGCTTTTCTAACTTCAAATAGCAGAATCCTGGCTCAAAAAAAATATCCAACCATTATTGTTCAACTATTGAAACTTGAATTTCCATCAACAGGAGAATAATTGAAGACTGGGTCTCCTTCATATCATCATCCTGCCTGAATCTGAAAGTCACCAGTGATCAGAATGTGGAGGTGATGTTCCTTTACTAATAATGCAACAGGCCACCTAAACCTAAAATAATAAAGGCTTCTTGTTCTTCTTCTCCTCTTCCTCCTCCTTGACATAATTTTATATTTTCCAGGAAAACTAGATTACAGAGAGAAAATTTAGATTTTTTTTATTACTATGGGGGAGGGAATGACAAGTCTTAAAATGAATGTTTTTAATAGGTAGCTGGAGCTATCAATTTTTCTTTCATTATTATATATAATAGCTTCCTTCTTAATAACTAAGTTAGATTTGTTTTGGTAAAAAAAATATCTTTTCCTTTTTTGCAGTTGTATTTAGTGATGTAAATGGAACAACTTTCAATTAACTTAATATGGGTCTTCATTAACTATGTAAGTAAGGAAATCTGTCCCTGGCAGACCAGAGGAATGGCAATCTGAGGGCTCCTTATTTTTATATTTATTACATATTGGACCTTGAATAGCCAGTACCCCAAAACTCAGGCCCTTTGGTTTCTCTTTACTACATCCTGTGTAGTGACTGGCCACCAAGGTAGTCCAATGTCCCTCAGATTCTCTTCTCTAATTATGGATTTCCATCTTATTTCTCATTAATTTGCCAAGATTGAGACTGAGTTTTTCAGAGATTTTCAGTCCAATTCCACAAGCATTTAACTAAGTGTTTGCAATGTGTAGGTTAAGTGGGGATCCAAAGACAAAAAATGAATCAGTTTCTGTCCTCAGGAAGTATACATCCTACTGGGCAAAGAAAATGTAGTTGAAAATAAGTAAAGATACTATATATACATATATATATATATATTTTTAAATTTTTACCTTCAGCCTTAGTATCAATTCTAAGACAAAAGAGCAACAAGAGTAGGCAATTGGGGTTAAGTGACTTGCCCAAGGTCACACAGCTAGTATGTCTGAGGTCAGATGTGAACCTGACAGAAATTACTGAGGAGATCAGAAAAGTCCTTCCTATGAGGTGCTACTTGAACTGGAATTTGAGTGAAACTAAGGATTCCAAGAGATGTCAATGAAGAGGGAGAATATTCCAGAGATGGGATACAGTCTATGAAAATTCCCAGGGGTGGGAGGTAGGATGGATTTTTACTAACATATTAGGAAATTAAAGCAAAATCAAACAAATTTCTAAGTCCAGAATCATTGAACTGTATAATTTTACTCTAGACTTAAAACTATGTCTAATTTAACCATAGAGTTCAATACAATTTATTTAACTATTTCCATTGACATCAATAATAATAATAGTAGTACTTAAAGTTTTGCAAAGTGCTTTACAAAGATTACTTCATTTTATCCTCACCAAATCCCTGAGTTGTAAGTACTTTCTTATTATTCCAATTTTACAGATGAGGAATTTGAAGCCAAGAAAGTGTAAATGACTTGCTAAGGGCTACACTGCTAGTAAGTGTCTAAGAATCCTGGGAGATCTAATTTGAACTTGGTTCCAGTGCTCTATCCACCATGCAACCTAGCTGCTTCCAATCGTGCACATCAGAAAAACATAACACTTTGAAAGAAGAATCTTTCTTTTTTCTTTATATAGCCCAGCACCTAGATAAATACCTTGCACAGAGTAGTTGCTTAATTTGTTTGTTGAATTCAACTGATGTCACAGATGGCCCTAATTTCATCCAAGGAGTCAACTGCTGAGCTAGCTCAATGGATCCTCTTTTCCATTTCAAAGATGGCATCCCTTCAATACTCCTCCCACCAACCTCTACCCTAAGTACTTCCAAGCACCATTGGTCCACCATGGGGGTAAAACTCCTTTTATCAAAAGGATGGAAAGTATCATTTCTTCAGAGTTGGTCTCTGTGCATGCCTTTACAAAATAAACATGTGTGCTGCCAAAAAATAATTTTGCCTTATTTTCTGGATGACATCCTATAGGTAGTCAATAGCATTGCCTTACAAAGTACTAGAAGAGACAAAAAGGAAATCTACTAATGGTCTCTATATAACATGACCTTCCATAGTATAAAATTTAGAATGTTAGTTCTGGACTGTGTCTAAGAGAGATTTCTTATCATGACATCAAAAAATGGAAGACGCTTGCCTTATCAATGACACAGTCCCATAGCACAAGTACCCAAGGACAGCATTATACTGAAGTTATGGTATACTAGCATTCCAACAAAAAGGATTTTCTACACACACACACACACACACACACACACACACACACACACACACACACACATGAACAAATTTTTTATTTATATTTAATTTTGAAAGCCTGCAAGGGAGTAGCTAGGTGGCTCAGTGGATAGAGAGTCAAGCCTGGAGTTGGGAGGATCCAATATGGCCTCAGACACTTCTTAGCTGTGTGATCCTGGGCAAGTCACATAACCCCAACCTCAGTTGCCTAGCCCTTACCACTCTTCTGCCTTGGAACCAAAACTTAGTATCATTTCTAAGACAGAAGGGAATGATCTTTAAAAAAAAGGAAAGAAAGAAAAAAGAAAACCTTCAAAGGAAAAGAAATGGTTCACATCCTTTTCCTTTGACTTTTCTGTAAAGCCCCATAAGACAGCCAGATTTAAAGGGAATGTTTCAAATCCACCTCACACTCACTGCTTTTTTAATTTCTAGAATCTAAATCTTATAAATCAAGATGCCAGCAACCAAGCCAATGTTGAACAGCCTCTTGACTTCAAAGGAAATAAGAACATCTATGAAATCATTCCAGGAATCTGTGCTGTAAGAAAATGAATATTTAATATAACCAAAAGGGAACTCAAATTTGAATATAGTAACTTCCTGAGCATACTCTCTATGTGACTTAGGAAAAGTCACATCTCTCTCTGAGCCTCAGTTTCCTTATCTGTAAAATGAGGAGTTTGGACCAAACCATCTCTAAAGTCCCTTCTAGTTCTCCATTCAGTAATAGTCTGTTGACTACCCATCTTGATCAAGAAATTAGGATTGGTGAACAAAATTCCAGCATGATGTTTTGGAAAAGTCTGGCTCTAGGCTTACCTGAGCACTTTCCTTGTTTGGAAGTCTTAAATTAGTTGAGAATAGGGACAATGCTTTCATTATCTTTGTTCTTCCTCAGGATGTACAAGAGAAACATTTCACAGAAGACAAAAGACCTATTTCCTATCCTGGCCATTCTTCTGGTTCTCCTGGCTCACTGCAGGGCAAGACCTACTCAAGCCTACCAAGAAATAGTCTTCCAGACATGGTAACTGGTTATGATATTAGACCCTTCACTCTAATATGCTTAGGATTTAAATAAATCCTGTTATTCCTTTTCATAGCAAAAGAATTAGTGCTTCGTCCCTTTTCCTTGAGATCCTTTCCCTTACACAAATAGTCCTCCACTTAAATAAAATTTCTCTTAAATTTGGTCTACAATTTCAATCCTAAGACTTCAGAACCTTTTCTTCATTCTACCAGAATCCAAACCTCTCCCTTCAGAATTGGAAGATGGCATGGCATAGATGGCATTGAACTGGGCACATCAAGAGATATTTTAGTTTATTTCTACCACAAACATTAAACAGATAATTTCTCCTGTTTGGATTTCTGGTTGGTCATTTACAAAAATGGAGGGGTTATATGGCGATTACATACCTTAAATTACTATACAAATATATCATATATTTATGTATATGAATGAATATGTTTAAAAGTGCTATATATATTATTATCATTACCTTTGAAAAATTGGACTCTCTTTCTTTGGATTTTCTCACTCCCTAACCCTTAGTATGATCAATATGAGTGATGCTTCTCATGGATGCATTTCAGTATCCAAACTGATACTGTATTCTTTCCTTAGAGGTCCAGCTCCCCTCTCCCTCCCCCATTCCCTATTCATCAAGCACACACAAATGGAGTATACCATTTTATATTGGTAGCTATCCAGCTCTTTAGTCTTTTATATGTATTGGACATATTGCATATAACAAAACAGCTTATCTCTGATATTCAAGTAAATGGGGAGAGAATTGGTATAGAATGTATTGGTGTGACTTTCTCCCCTACTTTTAACTTCTGAGCTTTCCCCTCTTTGGAAGTTAATGATACTCTGTGGAATTCTTTGCATGTATGCAGAGTGATTTTAAACCTTCTTAAAGTAACAGGATCTTCTATGTCATTATTTATTTATTTTTAAAACCCTTACCTTCTGTCTTAGAATCAATACTGGGTATTGGTTCTAAGGCAGAAGAGTGATAAGGGCTAGGCAAACGGGGTTAAGTGACTTGCCCAGGGTCACACAGCTGAGAAGTGTCTGAGGCCAGACTTGAACACAGAACCTCCCATCTCTTGGCCTGGCTCTCAATCCACTGAGCCACCCAGCTGTCCCCATCATTCTTTATTGAGAGGTCCACCTTTAGCCCACAGCCTAGTGCCAACCTCAAAGGTTGGGCAATGAATACATTTAATCCACTCTCTTGTTGGCACCTTCTTTCTTTAAGGCTCCCCAGAGCCTCATGTGTGTAGAACCTCTTGAAAGTTTCTGTCTTGAGCCATTGTTTTTGGAAGGATTCAGTCATGCCAATCTCCATTTTCCTGCCATCCATAATGGTTCATATGAGTGTCCTAAACCTAATGGGAGATGAAAGGGGGAAAGAAAGAAGAAATAATGGTTTTAAGCAACACCACTTTGAAGTCCATCATCCAAATGAGATGTCCACAACTAGAATATGAAGGAGGTTTGCTCAGATGGACACAGAAAGCTTCACTGTGAATACTAGACAGCATTATTACCTTCTTCTCCAGCAATGTCTGATAGTAGGAAAGAATGCCAGAAGAGAAAGCTCAGCAATAGAACTTGGTGGCTTAGAAAAAAATCAAAGAAAAATATCCATCCGACTTGACAGTTCCCAATGGCAGAATAAACCCTAAAGAATGAAGAGCATTAGAATTTGGAGTCAGCTGCTCTGAATTCCAGGCCAGGCAATTCCATATCTTTTATATGATCTTGGGTGAGTCTCCAGACTTCAATGTTGGCGTCCATAAAATAAATCACTGCTCAGTTCTATTCTATCTCTAACATTCTGAGATTCTGAAATTGCTATTAGAGAAAAACACAAATAGAAAGAATGAAGTATTTCTTTTAATAGAACTATATGTAGTTGCTTGAAAGCTAAGTTTTCTGAGCAAGGTCTGATTGGCTGATCTTTTAATCTTTTCTGATGGAGATAAAAACACATTTATTTCTTTGTTTGTTTTTCTAGAAAACACTAGCTCTCAGTCGATCAAATGCAGTGAAAACGAAACCACTTAATTATTTCCCAAAGCCCCAATTGGACTATGACTTTCTTCTTAAACAGCATGAAATAGAAAGTTCTTCAAGACCCAGACAAACTTCACTGGATGATATAGCTCCTGAGAACCAACAAGAGACCGAAGATGAGAATTATTATCTTAGACCTCGAAGTGTTCTTGCCCAGGTACTCCTGTCAATCAATTTTGTTGAGAGTTTGTAGTGTGAACAACATTGTACTTGACACTATGAAAAATGCAAAAAGAGATTTTTTAAAAGCTTAGAATCTAATGGGGCTTGATCTAGTTGTGTTTTGCCTTATTAGAAGTATACTGTTTTGGTGGAACTAACATAGGATTAGAACCTCAACATCTGGGTTTTAGACTCTGCTTTGCCATTTCCTAGCTCTGTGACCCATTGGGCAAGCCTCTTGCCCTTGAGCCTCAGTTTCCCTATTGGTAAAATGGTAATAAAATATTTACCCTTCCTATATCTAAGAATTATTAGACAAATCAAAAGAGGTAAAATACATAAAGTGCTTTGTAATTATAAGCTTTGTAATTATAATTATGAATTCAAGCTGTTATTTATCATTAGACAAAATGAGTATATATAAAACATGAAATTAGAAAACTTCACTGAGGTTAAGTTTATTGAATATATCTACATAAGTTCTCTCTCAGTATATCTCCTTCCAGTCCTTCAAACTTCTGAGCAGCATCCTCTCTTTCCTCCTTCCCTTTAATTACAGAAGGCTCTACTTGTGTTTGCCTTAATCTCATTTACTTGCCCTTCTTCCAGGACTTTGTTCTAGGAATCATTCCCTTTCTGTAATGCATTTTCAGTCTTTCTTCCCTTCCTATTGATTACTTTCCATCTGCTTATAAAAATACTCAGGTCTTCCAATCCTAAAACAAAATACCAAACCCTTTGTTGTACTCCCTTTAGGTCTTATCCCACATTTTTATCTCTTCACTGTTAAATTTCCTGAAAAAACCGTCCACTTGCTAGTTCTGCTTTCACACCATCCACTCTCTACTTAAATACTTACAATCTGATTTCTACCCCCTAACAGTTTTTATAAAGTTTAACAACGATCATATTCAATGACATTTTCCCAATCATTCTCTCCTTTGACCTATCTGTAGCCTTCGGCACTGTCAATGAGCAACTCTGACTATCTTTTCTCCTTGTTTGTCTTCAAAGACATAATATTCTTCTGGTTCTCTCAGGCCTCCCCCAACCATTAGTTCTCTTTCTCTTTCACTGGCTTTTGGTCCTCTTCTGAACCTATTAATGTGGATTTTCCCCAAGGTTCTCTCCATGTCCCCCTTCTCTCCCTAGTGCCCCTCCTTTGTTGATCTCATTCATTCCCATGACTTCAACTACCACCTATGTGAAAATGGTTCCCAAATCACCAGCCCTGGTCTTTTGTACACTCCTCAGATTTACACTCTCAATTGCCTATGAGATATCTCCACCTGCACCTCTAACTCAATATGTTCAAGAGCAAACGTTTCCATTTCTGTTTCTTCTGATTTCACTCTTTCTCTGTTACAATTAAAAATATATCTGAGACACTGGTTTGTGGGTAAGAACCTCAATTTATTGATTCAGTTCCTTCATGTAGTTCCATAAATATCATTTGGGAGCTTATTATTCTGTCCTTCCCTTGGACATCTCAAGATATGTCTGATTAGTGAATGATTAATAAGGAGGTTGTCCATTAAGACTCTCAACTCCTCCTCACCCCCATAATGGATGGTGAGTAGTCAGAGGCTTAGCAGGAAGAGTTATGTCTATTAATCGGGGGAATATTCTTTGAAGATCTTAGAACAAAGGAAATATAAAAGCTAACAGACTGATTCGAGCCTCTCTAATCCAGGATCCTAATGTAGGAGTTAATACAGTATAAAAAAAATAAATCCTCAAATATTTGTGGCATCACCATCCACTCAGTCTTGCAGGTCTGATGTCTGGGTATTTTCATTGACCTTGCTTTCATCTCTCATATTCAGTTATTGTTATTATAATTTGTCAGCTATTATTATTATCTATGTCCTCCTCTTTATTCCAGTGCTATCAGATATCTCATTTCCAATTCCCTGAACTCCTACAATGAATTTCTAATAGGTTTTCCTACACCCAAAATAGTCTCCATCCACTCCATTCTTTTTGGCCCTGGCAGACAGTTTTTTCCTATTAAATAAATCTAGCCACACCACTCTACTCTTCTGCTAAAAAAATTATAGCTATATAGTACATATATATATATATATATATAGTTATACTATTGATTACATTTTAAATTCCTTTTCCTGACCTGGAATGGTACAATGGAAAGATTATTAGCTCCTGTGTTAGACGAACTAGGTTTAAATTCTACCTCTGGTACTGGCTACTCATGTGACCTTGGCAAGTCTCTTAATCTCTGTGTGCCTCAATTTCCCCTACTGTGAAATTAAGAGTTTGAATTAGGTGGCCTCGGAGGTCCCTTCAAGCTCTAGGTTTGTGCTCTTGCCCCTATGTATGTACTCTGAATTCTAGATACTGTCAGAATCTGAGGAGAATCTGGGGAGATTCTTTGCTTAGTCACATCCATGAATTTGTTTATCTTGTTTACCAATTCCTAAAATGTCCTCACTTCCATCTTGGTTCCCCTTTTTTTATCTATAACTCATCCTTTAAAACCCAAATCAAACAATATATCCTATAAGAAACCCTCACTAATTCCTTTTTGTCACTAACTCCTCCCTCAGACCTCACATGGCACTTTTGTTATTCAATTTTGTAATTGGTTGAGAACAAACGTAGAATAGAAAAAAGTTTTAGAAAGAAATTTATTAAGTCAAGAAGGGGTAAGATTTAATTACCTATTTTCCTCCTCTGTTTTTTTTTTCCATTTCCTAAAACCTTTACCTTCCATCTTAGAATAAATATGATGTAATGGTTCCAGGGTAGAAGATCGATAAGGACTAAACAACGGAAGTTAAGTGACTTGCCCAAGATCACACAGCAAGGAGGTGTCTGAGGCCAAATTTGAACCTAGGACCTCCCATCTCTGGGCCTGGCTCTCAATTCACTTAGCCACCCAGCTGTCCCCCTTTCTTCTTGTTTTTAAGAATTACTTATTAAAGACCAACTATGTAAACATTTTGTACTTATTACTAAAGGGAATACAAAGATAATTAAGCATTATTCCTGTTCTCATGGAGCTTACTGGCATGTACAAATATATATTATGACCATACAACTGTAAGGTAAAGAGAGTTTAAAATTTTTGGGAACATTCCTATTAGCAAAAGCACAAAAACAAAGATAAGCCTTAGTTATGCATGAAAATAAATGAAGAAGTTGACATAATGGGAGAAAAGATTTCATTTTGGGGAATAGTAGAAAATACTGTCAAACAAGAGTGGGAACAAATGATTTAAATAAGCTTTCAAATTCAAGCAGAATAATTTGGACTTGATGTAAAAGACAACTGGGAATTATTGTAGGCATTTCTGTGTGCGTGTATGTTGCTTCTATTTTCCAAGCCAAATCCAGGTGTGGGTTTTAAAATTAATATTCATTGGGTAATGTAGTTTTTAGGGGTTCAAGAATTTCCAACTATACACAGGTTTGGTCTTAACAAACTTGTTGGGGCCACCACATGATGATATGGTGGAAACATCTAGGACTCTAGGTCTAGGTCTAGGTCCTTTAGCCCTGGTTGAAGGGCTGCTTTGCTTCACTAAGCACTAAAAATAGTGAAGAAATAAAAAAGAAATACAAATTTATAAATTACATTATGTCAATACAAATATGAACCCCCAACAATGTTACCATGGTTGATTGTTTCTTCAAGTAGTCACATGTATCAAAAACACGAAGGAGAAGAGCCCTCTGGGCTATCGTTTGTCAGGAACTTTTTGTCCATTCAGATTTTGCTGCCATAGTCTGGTTGGATATTCCCTAGAATGAGCCTTACTGATTGGTGTAATACCATATTGCACATCTGTTTCTGTCAGTGTCCAGCGCAATCTCAGGTATAAGGGATGAAAGGTCAGAGTGAGAGAGGGAAAGACAGAGGGAAGCAGAGCAGGTTGTGGGTGTACTCTCCTGGCATCCCTCTTCCTCCTTAAGGCTATTCCTATTTGTATGTTTGTTGGTTGGTAGTTGGACAATATGAATGCTTCCAAAGAAGGTAAAGAATTTGATGAATCTGAGGAGCCAGACCAGGTCTCCAATACAACTGATCATCTCTACATGTCAATGAAATCTTGGTATGTATGAATGACCAATTAGATCCAGTAATTATTATACCCAATATTTTCCTGTAGCAGTTTGTGCTTTAACACTTATTTAACATCAACCAAAACATTTTCTAGCTTTTTGAATGCCCAATATCCCATAAAATTAAGAGTTGTCCAATTACCCACAGATGAGCTATAATGACATCTTAGGACAAGTCCCCTTTTCTGGAGAATTTATTTTAAAAGTATTTTCTTTTTTTTTTTTAATTTGGTAATACACACACACACACACACACACACACACACACACACACACACACACATTCCTTGCTCCTAAGAGGCAGTGATGTATGATAGAAAGAGCATAGGATTTTTTAAAAGTGAGTTCAAATCCCAGGTCTGCCATCTGTGTAACCTTGGAAAGTTAACCTTTCCAGATCTCAATTTCTGCATCTTTAAAATAAGAGGTTATCTTAGATAACCTCTGAGGTCTCTTACAGCTCTAAATCTATGATCCTAAGACTTATTTCATCCCCAAAACCAATGTAGAGAGCTGATTTTGGTTTCACAATCATTTTAGAAGATTGGTTTATTTTATCTGATTCCAACCATGGCTATAATCTTGATGGTTGAATATGCTTTTGTAGCTTGCTAGTTTTCACTTTACTAATAGCTTTTTGATTCTTTTTCAAACACAGTAGAACTAGGTGTACAAGGACATGCCTACTCAAGAAGATCTGAGTTTGTTTTAAATGATTATACTCTAGTTTTGATGAAGAGAAATTCCAGCAGCCTTTCAACATCAAAGATCAAGCTCAAGCCTTTCCAGTGAACCAGGCTGAGGGGCTCAACCTGCAGGAACCGGAAGCCAGAAGCAAGCCATATCATTCTTCCATAAGTGAAGAACCAAAGCCCAAGAACCAGAAAAAGGGACTAGTCTCATTCTCTGTTGTGCAGCTATCCAGAATAATTAAGTAATTACTTAAGTTCCCAAACTTCTGGTTCAGGAGCCTAAGAGTAGCCTGAGGGATTGCTTTTTCTCCATTGACAGCAGCCTTAGGGCAGTTCCCAGAAGTCCCTAGTCTACCAAAAAAGTTATTCAGATATCTACTCCTTCCCTGACACAATGAAACCAAGACAACTGTTGCATGAAGAAATGCAAATCCTCTGCAATGGTTGGCATTTTCCATTTTTCATTAAAGTCCTTGAAAAGCATTGTGACATTATAGATAGAGAGCTGGTCTTGGATCCAAGAAAATCTCGTGTTCAAGTCCCACATCTGACACATTGGCTAAATGATTTTTAACAAGTCTTAAACTCTCCTTGCTCTTGGGAACTCTCTGATACTCTGAGTTTCAGAGAAAGTCCCAGTTTACACTGGGGAAAGGGATTTCCTTGTCTATAAACTCTCTATACCTTTAATTCATAGGGCAAGTCCCTACTCTATTAAATAATCCCTAAGTGAAAATTCTAAGGGAAATAGAAACTGCATTGTGGGCAATTTGCAAGGTGTTTGTGCCCAGTTTTAATAATCTAATTATCTCTGGCACTAAAAGCTCATACACCTTTGCTAAAAACCAGGGGAGGAAATCTTAGGGTCTATGCATGCCAATTATTATTTAGTGAGCTCTTGAGTTTTCATTTTTCCTGCTTTCTTCCTGTACTTAATCAAATATCTACAGAAGAAAAATTATCTGTAAAAATTCCCGTAATCTTAACATTTTCTCAGCTCCTTTGTAATATTAAGACCTTCCCCACCCTGTCTCCTCCCCCAAAATAAATTAATACACTATAGGAAGAGGAGGGGGAGAATTTGGCTCAAATTAAAAAACAAAACAAAACTAAGATTAAAAATTGTTTTTGTAGATAATTGAAGAAAAAATAAAATATTATGTAAAATCTTATATATACATATATGTGTATATTTATAATATATAGATAGAGATGCGTATATTTATATGTTAACATATTTCTATGTTACTAATAAGCTGATGAGTATTTTGTAAATGAGAAACTAGGAAACACCATAGGTAATTAGATATTTCATAGGAACATGGATTTAGAGCTGGACAAACCATCCAGTCTAACTTCTTTGTTTTGCAAAGGAGGAAAGTGAGACCTAGAAAGAATAAACAACTTGTCTAAGGTAACATAGTTAATGTCTGGAACACTATTTGAATCCAGATTTTCTTGATTCTAAGTCCAGTTTCCTAACCACTATACCATGCTGCCTCTGAAAAGTAATAACAATAGCAATACTAGCTAATATTTTTATAGCACCTACTATGTGCCAGGCACTATGCTAAATGCTTTACTATTATTATCATCTCACTTGATCCTCATAACAGCCTTGAGAGGTAGGTGTTATTATTATCCCCTATTTTACAGTTAAGGAAACAGAGGCAAACAGAGATAAAATGACTTGTTCAGGGTCACAAAGCTAGTTAGTTAGTGCATTTGGACTTGGGTTTTTCTGACTCCAAGCCTGATTTTGTTGCCTGATTTTTATTAATGTTCTTTCTCACAGTAACATACCTGCTGGAATCCCCCTGGAAGAGGTGGATTTATTCCTTTCCAAGCACGATATCCACAAATACCTGACTCTCACCCAAGCCATAGGTCATATATGGTAGGTATGTCATAGATCTTGGTCTTACTGGTGATAGATCTGAACTGGTTTGAAGTACATGAACAATATAGTATCTTTAAATGCTTTACTTGGTGGAAAAAATCTGGTGGAGGGGGATTATTTGTTCTTTGCTGTCACAAAAAGTCTTCAGCAGCAGTATGAAGGGAAAGCCCACATGGAGAAGGAATAAGCATTTATTAAATGCCTACATTATGCCACGACTAAGTGCTTTACAAATATTTGATCTTCACAACAATCTTGGGAGGTTGATACTCTTATTCTCCTCACTTTATAGTTGAGGAAACTGAGGCAGGCAGAGTTAGACAGACTGGCCCATGGCTAGTGTCTGAAGATGGATGTGAACTCGCATTTTCCTACCTTCAGATCCAACTCTCTATCCCTGATGCCATCTACCTGCTGCCTAATACAGACACCCAATAAATGAGGGAAAATATTGTGGAAAGAGGTCTGGACTTTGAGATAGAAAAGATCATTATTTGAATTCCATTTCTGATACTTAATAGCTCTGTGACTCTGAGCAAGTCATTTGTCCTCTGAGTATTAGATTCTTCCTTAAAATGAGAAAAATATATTGTACCTGTAATACCTACGTCTCATTGGTGGTACGAGATGTATGATAAAGATGCGTTAGCGTGCCATGTAAATGTTGGCCATCATGAAGTGTTAGAATCAGAATCCAAACCCAAGTTTCCTGATTTCAGTCTGACACATGAGATCAGAGAGGTAGGTGTATAAATGGAGATTTTGAACCTTTAATTTAATTCCCCAGAAGTCCTTAGTATTTCCCAAAATTCCCTATAATCTCTCCAGTGTCTCCACGTTGGCAAGATCACATTATTGGAATTTAACTGGTGGTAACTCCTACCACAGGCTCTTTTTTTTTTTTTTTGCATAATGTAACATCAGCAGTGATGGTGGTAAGGTGGGAAAAATTTGAAAATGGCTAACCAGCCATGGGCACATGGTTTTTATTTTGTATCCTCTTTATTCCTTGATTTCTAATGATCTTTAATAAACCTCCTAAAATATAATATTTTTATTATTTGAGATATAATTTTAGATTTTACAGAGGACAGTGAGCAAATTAGCCTAAGTGCCAGGGAAGCAGTGAATTCCAGAGCTTTGATGCATCGGCTAAAGTGAGTAGCCATAGTTCTAAGAAGAGAGCAGGGGGAGCATGCTTAAATGAAGATTTACCAAGTGAGGTAAGGAAGAGCAAAGCAGGTAGCAAGAGTCCTAGTAAATAGGTCAGGACAGAATCTGGTGGGGTATCTATCGCAGGAAACTATGGAACACAAGACAAGAATCTGAGCCAAGAAACTCATCAATGAGACAGGAATAAACTTCAAAGCAACCTTGTAGGATGAGGCAGTACAAGCAATGTTGTCTCTATTTGACAGATAAAGAAACCAAGGTTCAAGTAGAATTTAAAGTTAAAGTTAGTAAGAATGAGCACTTAATAGATGTTATCTATGTATAATCAATCTAATAATCTATCATCTATCTCTGTCTCCAAGTTGAGTGCTTTATCCCTGTATCCTAAAGAAATGGTAAAAGTCATGAGTGCAGAAACTGTGTGCTACTGTTTTCTTTTATACTAACAGTTCTTAACCCTTTTTGTACTGTGGACTCCTTTAGCAATGCAGTAAAGGTTCTGGTTAACATCACAGAGGAATATGTTTAAGTGCATAAAATAAAATCAAAGGATTGCAAAAGAAACCAATTATATTGAAATATAGTTCTTGAAATTTTTTAAATTCATAAATTCCAGGTAAAGAATCCCTGTCTTAATGGCTTCTAGAACAGTGCTGGGCACATAATAAATAAGTGCTCAAAAATTTTCTAGTTGATTGATGTCGTTATTAGTGGAAAGGGCATTAGAGTAGGAGACAAGCCATGAGTTCTAGTTCTGACTTGATTACTAACCTTGAATGTGTGTCCTTAGACAGTCATTTCTGTTCTTTGAACCTCACATTCTTCCTTTATAAAATAAAGGGATTAGATATGCTCTTCCCTCCCTTTTTTTTTTTTTTGTAGAAGTGTCAGACTGTTGGTGGGTGTAAAACACTGTCAGATTAGGTTAATGTTTTAATTTTGCTTTGTTGAACTTTTATTATTTTCTCTTTTTTTATTCTTCCTACAAAGGATGCCTCACCTTTGTTACAAAAGATAGTAAAAGAGAAAATGGGACAATCAGTAGAGGAGGAGAGGAGGGATACATTCAGAGATGAAAGTGATATAAAAACCAAAAGGTTAACAAACACTAAAAAATTTTTACATAAAATAAGCAGGTGGGTTTTTAAAAGCCACTCAAAAGAATTTGCACAAAAATAGAAAAGAAACTGTTGAAAACTATAAAGATATTTTTAAAATGTTAATAAGTGGGTTAAAAGCAAATTCAAAAAATGAACAAATAATCTCTAAGGTCTTTTCAAGTGTTAAGATTCTGTGATTCTAGCTATTTCCTAATCCTGCAAGTCCAAATGCCCTCTTTTACAGCAAATCTTTCCTCTTTTAATTCTAATGCTGCCCCTCTCAATTATTTCCCATTTATCATATATATATATATATATATAGAGAGAGAGAGAGAGAGAGAGAAAGAGAGAGAGAAAGAGAGATAGATAGAGAGAGATAGAGAGAGAGAGAGAGAGAGAGAGAGAGAGAGAGAGAGAGAGAGAGAGAGAGAGAGAGAGAGAGAGAGAGAGCTTATTTGTAGATAAGGACCTGGGTTCAAATCCAGCCTCTGACTTACTATCATCTCATTCTTTCTGACTTTTAATGTCTTTTGTACATCTTTTGATCCTTTAAGGCAGGGCTTGTTTTTTGCCTCTTCTTGTATCTCAGCACAATGACTGGTACATGGTAGGCACTTTGTATTTATTGATTAACTAATTTTCCAAGTAATAGACAAAACGGTGAACTATAATAATATGGCCAACATTACTAGGGACTGAGTTCTGGTCATCTAATGTTAAATGTATCTCACATCTGTCTTACCTGCTCTTGGCTATGTCTCCCTGCTGCAGTGTGGCTCAGTGGGAAGGTCCCCCACACTTGGGTTGTATATTTCACCATGGTGATCGCTTATCAGCTGTGAATGACCTAAAGCCTCATACCCTAGAGGAAGTAGGCTTATTCTTGGACAGGTCCTTAAGGAAGGAGGTAAGTCCTATTAAACCACCTGGGTTAGAATAGGACAATCAGAGAAAGAAAAAAATAAGCTATTAGATTAAGTAAATGGTGTATCCTGGATATAGTAATATTTAATATATTAATATGTTATATATTTAGATATATAATTAATATTTAATAATAAAATAAGGTTTATTTTCCCAACTTATCTATTTTTCTAACATTTAGTTATCACTTTACAAATTTAGTTAATCACTTTACGCTATTCGAACTTTGATTCATATAATCATAGTTTTGGAGCTGAAAGAGGTCTAGGAAGTCACCTCCTTCACTGTACAAAAGACATTGAAAGTCAGAAAGAATGAGATGATAGTAAGTCAAAGAGGCTGGATTTGAACCCAGGTCCTCAGATGCCAAACCCCAGCACTCTTTCAATTGACATTCATATCTGTTCTCTAAATTCTTTTATAATATAAAAATAATTATTTTTACATATTTATTTATAATTTATAGTTCTCTTTTATAATTTATAATTCTTTTATAAAAATCTTGTGAGATAGGTAAGGCAAGTCTTATAATTAACTCTGTTGTACAAATGAGAAAACTGAGACCCTAGTGGGTGGCAGAGCTGCCCCAAATGTGAGTCTCTTTTCGCTCCATCACAATACTTTTGTTCAAAGGTCATACTTAAGTCATACCTAGGTAGGGCCTGGGCATGGAGCAGTAAATTACCAATGAGTACTCTGAGACAACATGGCCAGGATGCTATTCAGGAACCTGAGCCAGGCTGGGAATTGAGCCCAGGGAGAGGCTGATGCCAGGTCCTCAGCAGAGTCATCCTTCATGTATCAAGGTGATGACTCTATTCTTGTTCTACCTCCTGGAAAAATGTCTGCAGCTCAGCAGATCTCACTCCCCGCCGCAACCTCCACCCTGAACCCCTAGGAACTGGCAGCAGTTGTCACTGGCAGGGCCAGCATTTGGCATGGGCAAAGTAGATATTTACCTACGTGATGATTTGAAAGTACAAGGTCTCTCGCCCTAAAAATATCTCTACCTCTTGATGTTTAAAATTCCAATAACAATTTATCCTTTCTTATAAAGCATTTCTCTGTTGATAATTCCCTTTTAAAATTCACATGCTCTGGGGGAATATCTAGAATTTTCCATTTCCTATGTAATGTTAGCCCAGAAAGAGATATTAGAAAGGCCAATCCTATCAGATTCTAAAGGTGGACCAAATTTTTTAGTTTTGTCCATTTTCAGGAGTTCTTATGCCCTGAAAATTAATCAGCTTCTAGCAAAGAGCTATGCTTAGCTGGATTGTTCCTCAAGCAGCTAATATGGGCCACCCATCTCATAGACCCATATTCAAAACCTCATAAGTCTTTTGGACCTATCAGAGATTGTATACTCCATTGGTATATTTGAGAGCCCAAGGTTACCTCCATGCTACAAATAGGCTTTAGTGTAGGACTTTATCAGCAGAATAGTTATCCCAGATCTATAGCATTTACACTTTACAAAGCACTTTTCTCAGAACTATAGGCAATGCAGACATCCCCATCCCCATTTTTAGAGGAAGAAATTAGATTCAGAGCAACTAAATAACTTCCAAAGAACCTAAGGCAGAGCTGGACCCTCAGAGTCTGTCTTTTGACTGAATCTCACACTACTTACACTGAACCATGCTATTGCACTCTAAACCTTAAACTGAATTTATCAGCTCAGTTTTCCTTCCTGATAGGAGAGACAGAGCAAAAAGGGCAAAGGAGTTGGCTTGCTGAGAGATGCTTTGAAAGGGGTGGTGAGGCAGGAAGAAGGAGAACGTACAAAGATGGAAGACATATAGGGAGATGAAAGCATAAAGTCCTAAGTTAAATCATTTTATTTTTATTTTATTTTCAGTTAATAGTCTCCAAGTTAAGAACCCTTGTCTTATGACTTCTAGAACAGTGTTGAGGACCTGGGGTTGAACCTGCCCATTGGGCTTACCGTGAATCATTTATTTTACTTTTCGTGAAACCAACTATAACTGGATATCATGAGATTTGCTCAGTGGATTCTATCAGAGAAGCCAATAAATTATAGAGAAGAGGAAAGCTAAAACCCTCTTCCTGAGGTGGACCCAGATAGTATAGGTAATCTAAAGATTTTCTTTAATGAGATAATTGATATGCTGAGGACCCATCATCCTGGAAACTGATCTTTTAGGACTATTTGTGTGTAGATGCAGGCATATGTATGGATATTGTGTGTGTATGTGTATATGCATTTGTTCGTGTATATTTGTATGAAAATATACATTTTTTCTGTTTCATAAGGTGAAACTGACCATCTGCCGGATCCCTGATTCAGATAAATTCCACACGGTGTCCTGTGGCTGCTCTTGAAAAACACCAATTTGGTTAAGGTAGAGGTGATAACCATCCCTTCTACAAATCAATAAGTGATGAAAGAATATGAACAATTATCAATAAGAATGAAGGGGAAGGAGTCAATGCTCACATATAAGAAGGAAGCTTCAAATCACTAACAATTCAAGAGAAAATGCAAAATTGGAACAACCTTAGAGTTACCTCACACCCATCAAACGGGAAAGATGACAGAAGATGGAAAGATTCAGTGATGGAAGGACGATAGCAAAATGGGCACAATCATACATTATTGGTAGAGCTGTTAATTGAGTCATTCTGGAAAGCAATTTGGAATTATGTGAAGAAAGTGACTAAAATGACTGACTTCTAGTCATAGATCCTAAGGAGATGAGGAACAAAAAGAAAATACAAATATGTGTCAAAAAATAGAGGCTGTGTGTGTGTGTGTGTGTGTGTGTGTGTATGTGTGTGTGGTGTAGCAAAGGACTAGAAATAGTAGATGTCCATTGATCAGAGGATGACTAAACAATTATCATGTGAATCTACTGGAATATTACTATGCTATAAGAAATAATGAATGCCATTAATACAGAGAAGCCTAGAAAAACTTAAATGAACTGATTCAAAATAAAATAAGCAGAATCAAGAAATGCTGTACATAATGACTATAATACTGTAAATTGAATGAGCAAAACAGCAATAACAAAACCATCAAAACAATACTCTATAATTATAATAATAATTTTTTGGCTTCTTTACCGAGGTGAAGGATTATAGTTATGGAACACAGCATAAGATATCAAGTTTTTTTTCAATATGTGGTTAGTTTGAATGAACTATTTTTCTTCCTCTTTTAAAGAAATCATTATAGAGGATGGCTCTATGGGAGGAGGCAAGGGAAAGATACAGTGGGAAATGCTGAGGATGCAAAAATCAAATATATCAATAACATTTTTAAATTTTATTTAATTAATTTAGAATATTTTTCCATGGTTACAAGATTTATGTTCTTTTCCAGTTTTGCCCCAACCCCCTTCCTCTGGGTTTTACATGTGTCATTGATTAAGACCCATTTCTATATCATTAATATTTGCTCTAGTGTGATCAAATAAAAATGTTTTTAAAGGATTAGAGTAGTACAACTTGTGGCCAAGATAA
Source organism: Monodelphis domestica (assembly GCF_027887165.1). Classification (NCBI taxonomy): domain Eukaryota; kingdom Metazoa; phylum Chordata; class Mammalia; order Didelphimorphia; family Didelphidae; genus Monodelphis; species Monodelphis domestica. The sequence continues at coordinate 101,562,252 of NC_077227.1, read as the reverse complement.
GCCTAGGTGGGCAAGAGACCTAATAAGGATCCCAACTTATTGAAAGAACTTCTGCAACTTGACTTTGACAGAAAGGAACCAGGGGAAATGACTTCTGATTTGTACTGTCAGGCAGTTAAACAAGTAATTATTAAGTGCTGCCTATATACCAGGCACTGTGCTAAGTGCTGAAGATACAAAGTATTGCAGAATAGAGTGTCTGCTCTCAAAAAGCTCATATTTCTTAACTGGGTGAGACAACATTACTTTGTATAAAAACCATAGTCAAAAGAAATGTGCAGCCCATAATACTCCCAAATGCGTACATTAAAATTTTAAATGGGAAATATTTAACAAAACAAATAGAAATACAATAAAAGATAGATATTGTTAACGTGGTTTTCTAAGTCAATATGTGGCCACAGGAAAGAAGCATGATTTAATGGTCCTATTTCCATTTGAGTTTGACACCACTGGGAAACAGACAAATTGGCAATTTTCAAAAAAAAGGCGGGGAGGGGGAGTGGTAAAGCACTGGCATTAAAGGAAAGGCTCCTTTATAATGGGTGAGATTTTAGCTGGGATTTGAAGGAAACCAGAGAAGCTAGAAGGTGGAGATAAGGCAGGAGAGAATTCCAGACATGAGTAATAACCAGTGAAAGTGGAGTTGGAGTGTCTTGTTCAAGGGATAGCAAGGAGCCTAATATCATTAGATTGCAGAGTTTGGAGAGGGTGGAAAGAGAAAGAAGGGTCGATAAGGTAGAAGAAGACTAGAAAGGAGGAAGAGATAAAGGTAATGACTGGCTTTAAATGCCAAACAAAGGATTTTTCTATTTGATTCTGGGGGTGATAGGGACCCATTAGAGTTTATTGGCAGGGAGTGGGGAGAGTAGAAATTGGTCAGATTGGCACCTTAGGAAGATCAATTTGACAAGTGAATAGAAGATGGACTGGGGTAGGGAAAATTTGAAATAGGGAGACCTACAGGAATCCTATTGCAATTGTTCAGGCATGAGGTGATGAGCACATATATCAGAATAGTGGCAGAATCAGATGAGAGAAGAGAGCCTATGGAAGAGAGATTGTGAAGGTAAAATTGACAGAACTTGTCAACAGAATGGATATAGTGATGGGGGATGAGAAAGAGTAAGAAGTCAAAGAGGATTCCTGGGAGTCTGAATGGAGAATAATAATGTCCTTGAAGTTCATTGGGGCAGGGGGAGATTTGGGGTGAAAATTGATGAGTTCAGTTTCAGACTTATTGAGTTTAAGATGCTTATGAGACATTCAGTTTTGAGATATCTTTTAGATAGTTGGGAGATGCAAGTCTGATGCTTAGCAGAGAGTAAATCTGAGAATAATCACCATAGAGATAACTGAATTCACGGAAGGTGATGCAATTACAGAGTGAAATAGTATAGAGGGAGAAGAAAGAGGGCTTAGAAGAATCCTTTGGACTTCCAAGGTTAATGGGTGTAGCCTGTATGAAAATCTGGCAAAGGAGATGGAGAGATGTGCTCAGATAAGCAGGAGGAGAAGCAGGAGAGAGTATTATCACAAAAACCTAGAGGGAAGAGTGTTTCAAGGAAAAGAGAGCGATCAGCAGAGTTAAAAGCTGCAGAGAGGTCAGGAATGAAGATTGAGAAAAGGTCACTGCATTTAGAGCAGCATGCCAGGAGATATGATTTCTGGATCTATAAAAAGATATTGCCCCTTTGGCCTCTAAGGGTCACTTATAGCTCTGAGTCTGATCACTTTTTAGTGAGTATCTGGGTTTTTTTAAACTCTTACCTTCTGTTTTAGAATCAATACTGTGTATTGGTCCCAATACATAAGAATGGCAAGGTAAAGGCAATGGAGGTTAAGTGACTTGCCCAGGGTCACAGAGCTAGGAATCATGTCTTGTTTCTTTTTTTAAAGCCTTACCTTCCAACTTAGGATCAATACTGTGTATTGGTTCCAAGGCAGAAAAGCAGTCAAGGGCTAAGCAATGGGGGTTACTTGCCCAAGGTCACACAGCTAGGAAGTGTCTGTGGCCACATTTGAATCCAGGATCTCCCATCTCTAGGCCTGGCTCTCAATCATTGAGCCACCTACCTGACCTCGGGTATCTACTTTAAAAGGTTTTTCCCAGGAAGAAAAAAAAACTCCAAATCTGATGTGAGCCCATATTTTGTATCCTGTCATGATAACTTCTTGTTGCTAAATACCATGATACTGTTTACTATGACCTAAGGGGGCTAAAAAGAGAAGGCAGTATAGAAACAAATTTGACCTAGATTAATTTATTATTTTAAAGACCCAGTAAAATTCGTTCTGTGAAGGAGAACAAGCTATCCATTTCACAGATGGGGAAACTGAGACTGTTAGATAAAGCAATCATGTACTCAAAAAGCCAGAAGGGTCTTGGAGGTTATCTACTCTAATTTTTTTCATTTTATTAATGATAAAATTGGGGGCCAGAGAAGGGAACTTGTCATACTGTATCAAGCTGTATCACCACTGGCAAGTCAATTAACCTCTATGTGGTCCATCGTCACATAGTAGAAGCAGGATGACATTATGGAAAGAACATGGTTTTGAGGATAAGAGATCTAGGTTTGTAGACTGGTCCAATAATTTACTAGATGTGTTTCACCTCTGGAATTCCCTCAGTTTCCTCATCTGTAAAATATACAGGTTGGACTAGAGGGCTGCTAGAATCCTTTCTGGCTCATATTTTTTTCATCATGACTACTTTCTTTGTAAAGAGAATCAAGGAACACCAGATGTGACAAACATCACATAACATCACAAAATGAAACTCATTATAGTCCAAGACAAAGGGAAAAATAATAAATGGGGAAACACCAACTGATTTCCTAAGACCATGGCATGCAGTTAGATGGACAACCCATATGGCTGATCTAACAGTACATATGTCTCACACAGACACTGTACGGGGACACGAGCTGAGCCCGGAACTGAACAGGAGGAGAGTGGGTTGGATTGCCTTTGGAAAATTGCACAGAGATTTTAATTACCCTAAGCTTCTTTCTGAAACAAAGGTTCACTTTTTGAAACATTGGTATTCCAGTGATACTGTAGGGTTGCAAGTCATACAATTGCTTATAGAACATCATGGACTATTTATAAAGCATCCAAGTTAAAAGTTACTTAAAGGAGAAAGGAGAAATGCATATTTCTTTCTTTCTCATACCCATATTGGGTATGAGTAGAATGCAGTAGCTAGAATGTTGGGTCAAATCTGGTGAAATTCAAAAGAGGCAACTGGAAAGTCTTAAACTTGTCTTAAAAATGGACAAACAGGACTTCATGCGCATCAGATGAGGGAGGGATGGCTAGAAAGCAGTTTATCTGAAGAGAATATGAGTGTCCTAGTAAACTCAGTATGTCAATTTTGATATGACAGACCAAAAAAGCTAAAGTGATCTTAGACTACATTTTGGAAAGCATATTATCCAGAAAAAGCAGTGGATAGTTCCCCTTCATTGTAACCTGATCACTCCAATATCTAGAATAGACACTATATTTTAGGAAGGACATTGATTATCCAGAGTGTATCTAAAGGGTTCTTGACCCTTCTGTGTTATGGATCCCTCTGGCAGATTAGTGAAGCCTATGGACCTTTCAGAGGGATATTTAAATGCTAAAATACAAGGAATTACAATGGAAACTAATTATATTGAAAATAAGTTGTGAATTTTATTCTTATCCACTTTGATTGGCCCTCCTGAAACCTGTCCATAGACCTCTTTGAGGTCCACCCCAAATTAAGACCCCTGGTCTAAAGGAAAATGACCAATGGCAAAGAGCCTTGGGATCATGCTAGTTAACAATTGGTTGAAAGTACCCACAATATTTAACCCAGAAAATAAGAGCCTTAGTAGGAAGATGGTATTGGTTTTAAAGTATTTGAAGAAATTTCTTGTGGAAGAGTGAATAAGCTTATTTGTTTAGTTCCAGAAAAAAAGTTGTAGAAAGGCTAAGTTTAGTCTTGGTTTAAAGGAAAAATTCCTGACAAAAACAAAGCTGAATAATAGTCTTTCGTTGAATTTTGGATCAGAATGGATGGGCAATGTAGAGGAGATTCTCTGCTAGATGTAGATTGAACTGAATGGCCTTTGAGATCCTGTCTAACGCTGAGATTAGGTTTTGGTGAAGGATTTTTGTTTTCATTCATTTACAGGATAGGGGAAATCTGAACACATTTGTAGCTAGAGATGAAGGAGCTACTAATGAAGGAGAAACTGAAGAAAAGAGAAGGTATGAGCAAGATCCTAGAATGGACACAAAGATTGATATTTAGTCTTGGCAAAGAGGAGGGCCACCCTATCATCTGAGTCTAGAGAGAGGCAGGAGAACATAAGTGAAGAACTTTTAAGCTATGTAGAAGAGATAATAAGGAAACTTCAGAGTTACTGGTAAAGCCAAGGATGGTGTCATGTTGGGATGGGTGGGCATGGAGTTGGGAGATTGAGGAGAGAGAAGATTTGGAATATTTAGTTCAGAGAGTAGAACAGGGAATTAATCAGAGATTACCAGAAATGTTATTGTGTAGCACTGAGAACCCAGGTAAGGTTTGATGCCATGGGATTTATAGTGAGCTCAAGCTACACATTTGTATATCTTTTTTCTCCAACAATATTAAAAAACTTGGAATAGGAAAAGAGAAAACAAATAATGGGAGTCACCTAGAGTTCAGTATAAGGAGGACTAATATAGGATTGATAGATTAGAGGGAAAGAAGTTCAAATTTGAAATAAAATGAATTGCTGAAATAGCCAAAAAGGATGGAGATCATAAAAGGCAGGCAGCAAAGCTGGAACGATGGCAGAGGACTAGAAAACAGAGAGAAAATGAGGGACTTGAGGTCATTGTAAGGATGAAGAATAGGTCTGTGAGATAAGTGTCAGAAGTGGAGGTAGGAAACTATGATCCCAAAGGATTTCAGTAGAACAAATTCAGGGATGGTAAGGTCAAAAGTGTGAATATACATATAGAAGACTTGGGGAGGTAGAAGTCAATCTTATAGGAGTAAGAAGTGGTTGAATTGACTGGCAAAGTATTAGAAAGATGAATTTGATAAATATTGAAGTCATCAAGGATAACAGAAGGGCTTCTAGTAGAATGAATAAACAGCATTTATTAAGTATTTGCTATCTGCTAGACACTTTGCTAAGCCCTAGGAATACAAATAGAAAAGTATGATAGAGTCTCTACCCTCAAGAAACTAATGTTCAGGGGCAGCAAGATGGGCTAGTGAATACTAAAGACTGGAGATGGGAGGTCCTAGGTTTGAATGTGACCTCAGACACTTCCTAGCTATGTAACCTTGGGCAAATCACTTAACCTCATTTACCTAGCCCTTGTTGTTCTTTTACTTTGGAACCAATATTTAGTATTGATTCTAAGACAGAAGATAAAGGTATTTTAAAAAAGAAAAGAAATAAAGTAGTGTTCATCTAAGGGTAGACAACACATATAGGGAAGTGAGACTAGGAAAATATGCTTTAGTCTAAGAAGTCACAGAGATGGAGTGGACCATAAGAGGTTGGCATTCACTTTTCAAATGCAATGATAATATTGATTTTTAAAATTTTTTTCCAGAGTAAGAGATGGAAAGTGGGATGGGAATCTGCGTATGACAGCATGAGAAATGGCAAGAAGATAGCCAAGGTGAAGTCTTGAGCTGGCTAAAAATATACCAGGACAGTATTATCCCAGAATGAGAGTTCCAAAACCAATTAGCTTAATTCTTTTAGGATACGATCTCTGAAGTTCCAGTTCAGAAAGTGTAAGAGAGGCAGAGCAGATGGCAACAAGAAGTGAGGAAGACACAGGTTATATAAATCAAGTGTTAAAAGTCATAGTATAAGGTAAGGAATGAGAGACCCCCAAAATAGAACCCTGCTGTTTAAAAAACACATGAATAAATGATGAATCAATCAATTGTGAGCTCCTGTAGGGTAGGAACTAGTCTCATTCCTGTTTTTTTGCCTTTGCATCCCTTCCACCTCGGACAGTGCCTTGCATAGAGCTGTTTAATAAAAGTATGTTGGTTGATAATTAACATTCTGACTAATATAATAATTTTATTAGTTATAAATTGCCATATACACACACTATTTTTAAAGATCACCAATTTTTAAAGATCTGAACAACTTAATATTAAACTATTTAAAACACAATGAAATCTTTTGAAAACTCAGAGAGCCCTTTAGGATTTGCAGTGCCTCAAGTGAAATCACTTTGGGCATTAATCATCATGTCAACAGCAAAACTCATAATTATGAGTCAAATACAGAACTCAGGTTTGTAAATAATAATAATAATAATAATAATAGTGGTATATAATGAATCCTTCTTCTTAAATAAAATTCAGTCATGGGCCAAAAATAATATATGTACTTAACTTCTGGGAAAATATCCTAAGAAAATGTGATTTGATAGAAGCCATGAGATTAGGTCACTCTAATATTTTGAGGGATTAGGATTTATGCCCCTAAATTCTTATTTGACATTATAGTAACAATATATAGCTTTCACAATACACACTCATAGGGAAGGACCAAAATTAAGGCCAAGGATTTCTGACTCTGGGAAGGGAGTGGAAGTCCCTTGCTGAAGACTAAGGAAAACTGTTCAGTCTTTTTTACCCTATGAACCAGTCTGTTGGGTTAGATGAACCAATTGTTTGGGGAGCAGACCAATCTGAAAGCCCAAGTTCCAAACTAGAAGCAAGTAAGGGCTGTGAAGCTTTGGAACAAAGACAAAGGGATCTCATAGGGGCTGTCTAGTCCACCTGATCTATAAACACCCAACAAAGGGTCATCTGGCCTTTTCTTGAAGACCTTTAGTGAAGAAGAATTCTTTGTTTCCTCAGCTAGTCTGTTCCATTTAGGGTCAATTTAAATTGTTAGAAAGTTATTCCTTATGTCAATCTTCCTCTCTGTGACTTCTACCCAATGCTCCCAATTTGGGCCTCTGTGACTAAGAGAATAAAATTAATTGTATTTCCATTAGACATTCCTTCAGTACTTAAAAACAATTTTCATGTCCCTTCTGAAACTTCTCCAGGATAACTGTGTGTTACCTAATTTTGCATCTCCTTCGCTGATTAGTCTAGGACATCAAATATAGTAAGTAATTAATTAATGTTTTAAAATTCAGCTCTAGAATTTATACCATTCCTTTCTCTGAACGTTATAGTTTTAATGTAGGAAAGGTTGGAGATGCCAAAGAGCAGTATGAGCAGTATGAGGAATCAAAGCCCCACAAGTCAGAATGCAGAATCAGCAAAAAGTCAAGCAAGCCAGCTTTACTGAGGGAAAATACAAGATGAAGGGTAGTCAGGGATCATGGGAATGGACCTATAGGTCCAAGGGGGAACTGGGTGACAAAACTGGAGTGAGTTTAAATGTATCTATTTAGGTCAAGCAGGAGCAAGCCTTGAAGGGAGAAAGTATGGTGCTTTGGCCAGGAATGCAAATCAGAGACAATGCTAAGATATTTAAACTTCTTGCCAGAAAGCAAAGGGGCTTTGGGTCCTTTTTACAGTAGTTCTTACTTTGACTAGGTGATTTAGGGTCCTGCCCAGTGGTTTATTTTTTTTAGCTGTTTGTAAAGGCTACCTTGGAGCATCCCCCTGATTCTAAAAGGGTATTTATTGCCCTTCCCTCTCATCTTAATGGCTGTTTCTCATGACCTAGATGGGCAGCTAGGTGGTACAGTAGATAGAGTACTGGACCTGGATTCAGGAAGACTCATCTTCTTGACCTGAAATATGGTCTCACACACTTACCGGCTGTGTGACCCCAGATAAGTCATTTATGCTTGTTTGCCTCAGTTTCCTCATCTATCAAATGAGCTGGAGAAGGACATGGCAAACCACTCCAGTATGGTGTGCTAAGAAAACCCCAGATGGGGTGTGAAGAGTCAGACGTGACTAAACAACAACATCACCTAGAAGCATCCTTACACAAAAGCATCAAGATTCAACTCTTTACTCTTTACATATCAAGGACCCAAAACAATAAAAGCATGACTTAAATACAAACTCATATAATGTGGAGTGAATGCTTAATACCATATAAGGCTATCCTTATTCTAAGCTATTGATATATTGAGTGGATTCCAGGAACATTTTTCTGTACATAAATAAAGAGAGCCACTGTACATTAAAATATGCAGAGAAAAAATGATGACAAGAGGGGAAATTCTCCTGCTACTAAGATAACAAAATAAGTAGCATTAGAGTCTCAGTTTTATTCTTTCCCATTTCTTCCATTTCCCACTGACCTTGGGCTAGCTGCTTTTATTTTCTTTCTCTTTTAGTTATAAATTCTCCTGTAGAATTTTAATCTGTGATATATATCCTGTACTTTCTCTAAACTCTTGGAAATCTACTCTCCCAAAATGTAGGGTACTTAACCACGTTCTGCTCAGCTTTGCTTTCCTTCTTTGACACAGATTCTGAGCTGCAATGGTCATACCAAACCACTACTTGGCTACATACCTTAGAGGGAAGAAACACATATATTAAAAATTTTGGTAGCAGCATTTTTTTTCTGTATTTGAGAACTAGAAACAAAGTGGGTGTTGAGTGGTTGTCAGAAGGCTAAAAAAAGTAGTATATAGATGTAATAGAATATTATACTGAAGAAATGATAAATATGACAGATTCAGAGAATCCTATTAAGACTATGAACTGAGGCAAACTGAAGTGAGCATGACCAAGAAAACAGTTCGTGCGGTGACCCCCAAAATGTAAATAACTGAAAAACTTTAGAACTTTGATTCAGAACCAATCAGAAGACTAACAATAAAGCATGTTTCCCATCCCTTGGTAAAGAAGCCAGGAACTAAAGATGCAAAAGAGACAAATTAACCAATATAGCATTTTGCTTGTCTTTAATTATTTGTTTAAAGAAAGGGCTTCATAGAACGGGGAGGGGGGTTAATCAGCAAGTATTGGGTGGGGGCTTCAAATGGAAGCAGGGATAATTCTGAAGTTTAACCTCAGTTCCAGCAAAATTGACAAGATAACAACATATTGGAATCATCCATCATAAAGGAGCCTTGGAAAGATATCCATACTGATGTATTGTTGGTGGAATCATGAATTAGTCTGTTCTAAAAAACAATTCATAATTATGGTAAGAAAATATCTAAACTATCTAGATTCTTTACCCCAGAAATCCTCCTAGTGACTCCATACTCAAAGGAGGTCAAAGTCAGAAACAAAGGCCCCATATATACCAATCTATATATATTTATATTTTATAGTAGCAAAGAACTAGAAATAAAGCAGATGCCTTTCAATTGGGGAAATGGCTAAATAAGTTGTGGCACATGATTGTGGTGAGATATTACTGTGCTATAAAAAAATCACAGAGAGAATTACAGGAAAGAATAGAAACAAATTCAAAAAAAATAAAATAGAATCAGGAAAACTACAAACAAAATGGCTACAATATTGTACATGGAAAGAACAAAAGACAAAAGCAGAAAGAAATGCTTTGTAATGATGATGACTAAATTTGATTCCAAAGATAATAAAATATACTACTTTCCCTTTATGGAGTTGGGAGACTATGGATATAGAGCACACCTTTCTTTCTATTTTTTTGTTATTAGGGATTCTTCTTTAGGAAAGGGATAGGAGGAGACTACAAATGGAAATGAAGATGATATAAAAACAAAAGATACCAATAACAAAATTTCAAAATCAGAGTAAATGCTGTTTATTGAGTGTGGAGCTATGATTTTCTTTTTTGAGTCAAGTGCAAAAACTTCAGTGCATGGTCATTGTGACATCTATTTTGGATACTTAGGAGTAATTTATAAAATGTATTTATTTGTTATTTACATTAAAATATCTTGTTAACTCCCTCCCTCTCTCCCTTCTCCCCATTAGAGAAAGCATCATTTAACAAAAAGATATACATACATTTAAGATGATGTCTTACTTATTTCTATTTATTAGTTCTTCCTGTGGTACTGGATATATACAAGTCATTCTTCAAACAATATTTCTGTTGCTGTATATAATGTTCTCTTGCTTCTGTCCATTTCACTCTTCATAATTTCACATAGGTCTTTCTCTTTTTTTAAAAATTAATCTGTTAATTGTTTCTTATAGCACAGTAGTATTTCATCACAATCATAAGTCACAGCTTGTTTAGCCATTCCCCAATGAGCCTCCTCTCAACTCAAGTTCTTTGCCCTCTCAAAGAGACCTGCTTTAAATGTCTATCTGCCAAAACAAACCTAGAAACTATATGAACATTACTATAAAACACTTTTTATACAAATAAAGTCAGATTTAAATAATTGGAGAAATATTATTTGTTCATGGGTGGACCGAGTCAATATAATAAAAATGACAATCCTAACTAAATCTATTTATTCAATGCCATCCCAATTAAATTACAAATTTTTTATTAAATTAGAGAAAATAATAACAAAATTCCAAGAATATCAAAAACATTAATGATAAGAAGCAAAGGGGGAGATTTAACAGCATCAGATTTTGAATTATATTATAAAGCAGTAATGATCAAAACTATCTGATACTGATCAAAAAATATACAAGTAGATCAGTGAAACGGAATGGACATACATCAAACAGTTGTAAAAGATTATGTTTGACAAAAGTAAAGATCCAAGTTTTTGGAATGAGAATTCACTATTTGGTAAAAATTGCTAGGAAAACTTTTTTTAAGCCTATGTCTCTGTGTCTCACTTACACTGGAAGTACAAGCTTGATCCAGTATTGACAGGAATCAAAGCTTTGACTTGCTCTGTTTCTGACATCAGCCAGTTTGCCAAACCTCCTCAGTCCACCTGGTGGCACCCCAGTCCCTCCTAGGGGCTCACCATATTGACTTATGTGGACAGTTGGTCAGCTTACAACACTGCAGCTGGCAACTCCTTCCCAACTCAAGATATCCACCAGTCTCAGCCTCCCCAGTAGCAAGGTTTAGAGACATTTGCTGCCCCAAGTGGCCCTTTGAGATCACTTTTGCTTATTTTCTGATTTTCCACCTTTATTAAGAGAGTTGATCTGGCCAGCATAAGTAATCTCTGAATAAACACCTTGTTTATATAGAAGAAACAGTTAGAGAAAAATTAGCTGTTAAAAACTGTGTGATCATGATTATAAGAGCACAAGAAGTTTGGAGAAAAGATAAAGACTTATAAACTGGCACAGTGGAAGAGGCTTTGGGAAAGAGGCAGAGTTTGGGCTAATTTTGAAGGATGAAGATTTAAACTGGAGAAGGGAATAGGGAGATCATTGCAGGTAGAAGAATATGGAAGCAAGAATGAGCATGGTGTGACTTCTGCACTTAGTACAGAGTCTGGAACATAGTAGGCACTTAATAAATGTTGATTGATTGATTGGTTGACTGATTTACAGTAATAATGTTTTCAATATTATGTAAGTGATTATTATTGGAGATAGAATTTATGTAGCACTTTAAGGTTTGCAAAACACTTTGCAAATATCATCTGAGTAATAATGAGAGGGGAATTAGGATTGCAGGATTTTGATTTCTCACTTAAAGTAATTCTGACCCTGCTTCCAGAGGCTCTGATTTCAATAATCCATATTCACATTCCTAGGTGGCCTGTGGCCCAAAAGAACAGAAGTAAAGGCCAACATCTTATTATGTACTAGGCAGTTAATCTTAAATGTTTCAGTTATCCATTAAATGGTAAACTGCACTTCCAGGAAAGGGAATTTTATGGTAATTTCCACTATAAATGCCTCTCTTTGTTTTGCTCTTCTTCTTTCCCAAGATTGCTTGGCACGGTACATTCTCAAAGATGAAGTATTTTTCAGATTGGAATTTCCAGGCAACTTGGTTTTTTGACTCAGTGTTGACAAAGCAAGTCCCATATCTTAGATGCTGACCTTGGCTTCCAGAAGCAAAAGGAAGAAAGTAAGACCTGTTCTCTAGGACAGAGTGTGTTCCAAGATCCCTGCAATGGGAAAGTAGGTGCCATATCTAACACGGAAACTGGTTCCATTGGAAAATCTCTTGAGTTAGATCCTCATACAGTTGAAGCTTCTTTAGGGTTATTTTTATTATTGTTGATACTATTATTAATATTGTTGCTGTTATTACGAGCAATAAAAATAATACTGACTCAATTAGCACTTTAAAAGTTTATAAAACACTTTTCTCACCACAATCCTGTAAGGTAAGCAAGAAGAAGGGGGAAAAAAACCTTGCAACATCATGACCTTTCTATACTTGTTTACCACATTTTCCATTTCATTGAGACAATTCGGTGTAGCTGATACCATTAATCAATAATAATAATAATGATAATCGCTAACAAAAATGTATATGTTTAAAGTTTGCAGAATGTTTTAATATGTTATTGCATTTGATCCTCTCAATAATCTTCTGAGCTTGCTATTGTCATCCCTATTTTATGAGATTAAGTAGACTCATGAGGTAGGATGTAACTCAAGTCTATCTGACTTCATATCTAATGCTATCTCTTATGCCATCATTTACTGAGTACCTGTCACATATGTGTATGGCCCTGAGATCAGGACTAAAAAAGCAAAGAGGTAGAAGAGGTGGTCCTTCTTTGCCCATAAACGAGATGATCCTCCATGTGGTATGGTTTAGGGAGATAAAGGGAAGAGTATCTCCACCTCAAAAATTCCCATCTGTTCTGTGGTGCTTTCCATCCCTTTATGTGATAATACCAACCATTACACAATCCAAGAGAAGTCTCAGACTCAAATGCCTCAAAGAAAGGAAACTTAATCTTCTTCATACTAAGGTTTAAATGCCCCATGGCAGAGCCTTTGTTGAGGACAGAGGAAAAGAAGGGTCTGGAAATATAAGGCCACAATACTTAGCCTCCAATTCCCCAAAGCCTTATTTTAGGAACATTTAAGAGAATATAATAACCCAGCTCAGACAATTCTAGTAGAACCTCATTTTATACATTTCAATAATATTCATTTATTCAATATTCAATAATGTATACATTTCATTATGCATTATGTATATTTTATATAGATGTACATATATACATTATACATTTTAATAATACATTTGCATAAGTAAGTTAAAATCATACATAATGGTGAACCCCATTATTTAATAAGTGTTTCTTATACAAAGATATCTAGTCACTTTGTGATTTTTCTGAGGTTTATCAGACCTTCCAGCGCCACACTCTTGTACTTTGGGACCATTATTAATAAGGAAATCATGTTAATGAAATAAAGAGAAGCACTGATCTAATGTGAATACAACTTGTTACAAGTGAGAACTCTGGTCAAAGACTGATGTGAGAGCTGATATTTGATGCAAAATAATGGGATGACTCCTACTAAAGCTTCTCAGAATGAGAATAAGTATAATTGGGCAGACTGCTGTGAGACATTTGGGAAAATGGTGAAGATTTAGTGCATAATTAAATTTTTTTAATTTTATACATTTTTCCTGCCTTTTTTTTTGTCAGTCACATATACCTGAATTCACATGTGTTGAGTTCATGTAAAACAAGGTTCTACTGTATGCTATTTAGGTTCTTCTGAACTTCGAATTTCAGCCACTCCAGAGCATTTGGAAATGACTGGGCCCTAGCTGGAAATCTTCTACCACCTAGCATAGGGTCTAATACATAATAAAAACTTGCAGAAATTCATCAAATTTTCTCCAAATTCTTCTCCTTCTGCTTCCATTTAAGTTACAGTTTAAGGTGTTTCATAATTACTATTAGACTTCTTTATCCCTAAACTCTGAATTTCATTCCATTTACTGAATCCAGGCCAGATCCCAAAGCTACTTTTTAGGTTCTGAAGTATCCAAATTGGATCTCCAAATTGACCCTGCCTCAATATACCAAATAATGGATAAATCCTTGAGTTAGTTTTGTCCCAGTAGACCAGTTTTTAGAGAAATATCTTCTCTGAAGCAGAGTTAGTGTGGATTGCATGTTTTCTAGATTTCTAATGCAGATCTAATACTAGCTTTCTCGACCTTTAAAAAAAGTATTAAATGTCCATTTACCATGTGCAAAGAAAGAAGAGGTCATTGAACAAAATGTTCCCTTGACGTATTCCCCAAACCTGATTATTATTGTCTGTTAAATGTACCAACACTCTGATTGTAACAAACCCAAGAATCTATAGAGGAGATCTCCATCAACCTTCCCCTATGTCTATCCACTTAACTAAAATTTAGCACACCCGTAATATGCACAATACATGTGCTTAGATGATGGAGAAGATAAAAAGATGGAAAAGATACAGTCTCTATCCTTAGTAACCTCACAGCATACAAAGATGGTAAGATGTGTACATGGATAAATATAATTCAAATTAAAATAAGAATAGGATGCAAGTGGACAACAAAATGTTATGAGATCAGTTAAGAGAAATATCACTTTCATTTTTCATCTATGAATTCCCCAGATCTAGCATAAGCCCTTACACAGAGTAGGTGCTTAATATGTAGGTTGGATTGAATTGAGGTGGCACTTGAGCATCTCAAAGAATACATAGGATGTCAACAACTTAAACAAGTGAGGCATCATGGAGGACAATTACTCTACCACCAAAATATTGGCGAGTTCTTCCATCAAGCACATGGGGAAGAAGGAAGGAATGTGTTTTAACTGGTTACACATCACAAGCAAGATGCTACTGGCCCCAAACAGCCTGGATGCCTTTTTTAATTAATATCTGACACAAACAAAGTGGGTGCAATACCACATGGTGCTGCCAAGATTCCTCACTGCTTGCATAAGCTAAACTTGAGCTGAGATTTGGATTTATTAGACAATAGAATGGACATTTTTAATGCAATATTTATTTGCTGAGTTATATAAATAGACTACAAGACTTAAGTGTCACAGTCAGCTTGAAGAAGATGCTTCTCTTTAAATAGCCTCATGTTGGCTGTTGAGCATTTGTACTGCATTCATCATCTTCAAAGCATTTCATAACCCTGTTCTACTCCAGAGTCCTCTTCCCCATTAACTGTGTATGCAAATGACTAGTTCAGATTATCCAAGCTACCTTATTGGACCTGAAGCTTTAAAATTGAAATCTCTATATTGTGGGGACTTAAGGGGCCCCCAAAGAGAAAAGTGAATCAAATTTGAGACTGATGAGGCTTTGAATTTCAAAAAGCAAAGATAATGGGTCACACTCACCTAAGCAAACTCCTGAGTTTATCAATAGTAGAAATTTAATTTAGTGCAACTACTCACTTGGAAAGGCTCAAGTCTCCACTGCCATTTTCTGGATTCCCCCTTCATTGCCAGCTCAGGAAAACGATGATGAAATGACAATTGCGAGCATAAAATTAGATCTATCTAGACATAATCAGAATTTTCTTCTGAAGAAGACAAAAGAGAGTCTAAGCCCTTTAGAAATGCTCAAATCTTAGAGAGATCAAATAAATCTAAACAGAAGGTCTGTGAAGTTCATTTGGAAGTAAGTGTTGAATTCAGGGAAATTCATTAGTCACTTTACATGTGTCTGCATGCTTGTGCCTCTTCTTACTAAGGTATAAATGGAGTCTGGTCTAACTAGCCTCTCCTAATATAATTTACTACCAAGAAAAGCAGCCTTCTTGTTCAGTTTATTTCGTTTTACTGCTTCAAAAGTACATATGGAAGGTTAAGGGCAGACTAATATCTTTGGTGTAAGGGCTTTTTGAGCCCATTTCTGGGCTTTTTATCCATTTTGAGTATTCACCTAACACCCAACTCTTACCTGTAGCATCAAGAAAACTGGGCAGATGAGCTAAACCAGACTGAGGGTAACTGATATGCCTCAAGACTGTTGGTGAGTTAGGGAGATGGCTTCCCCCAGTGGAATGGGCAGATGAGAACAACTTGCTCCAATGGCCATGAAGGCAGCTGAAGCAGAGCTGTGAAGTGCCAAGGTCAGACATCAAAGACTAAGGTCATCCACTGTATCTTGTGCCATCAACCCATTGTCCTGGCTTTTGTCCTGCCACTAGATTTTGATGACTCTGGAAAAGAGAGTGATGTTGAAGACTTTGTGCTTCTCTGTCTCACCTAGATCCAAAATTCATCACCCGGGGATATCATTGGTACTTTGTGAAAGTGAAGGAGGAACAATACACCTTGATACACTAAATAGTTCCTTAATTCTGTTCTGAGAATTTTATCTTCTTCAATTCAGAGATGCACTGGATTGTATTATCACCTAGTTCCCTATGGCCTCAATATCCTCAATTAAGGTATAAATCCAATGCTAACTGTCTATAAGTAAACCTTAAATTATCCATCTCCAAGTAAGGGTGAACCAAGCAATATCTATTGAAATAACAGAACTGAGAATTAGGGATCTGAGATTCTAGCCCTAGCTTTGCCACCAATTATTTATATAGTATTGAAGAAGTCATTCTATATCTCCAGGCATCAGTTTCCTTATCAGGAAAATGGGGACAATAATATTATATGACTTAATTAAGGAAGAAGCATGGTGTAGTAGATGGAGAGTTGGCCTTAGAGTCAAGGAGGACTTGCCTTTAAATCCTCCTCTAATACATGCTGGCTATGTGGTCTTGGAAAAATCCCTTAACCTTTGAGTTTCCAGACAACTCTCTAAAAGTATGAACTGAAGTAGAAGTGCTGATGCACTTTGAAAGAGGAAGCTTCCTGACTGGTATTTCTTTATGCTACTGCAATCATATATCTAGTCTAAATATTGTGGGGAAGGCACTTTTTAAACTGCAAAGGTGATTAAATCCTTCTTGTTTTCCCTTATGGTTCCTTCCAGCTCTAGGACCTATGATTTTATAATTCCATCAGAAGTACAGTGAGAAGTGGAGAGGGTAGATAAGGGGAGGGAAAGGAAATAAGCATTAGGTGCCTCTTATGTCCCTACTCTGTGCAAAGTGCTTTACAAATAATATTTCATTTTATTCTCCAAACAATCTTGGAAGGTAGCTGCTAATATTATCCCCATTTTACAGTTGAGGAAACTGATGCATATAGAGGTTAAGTGACTTAAGAGGGCAAGTGTCTGAGACCAGATTTGAACTAGTCTTCCTGGCTCCAGGCTCAGCATTCTGTTCACAGCACTGCCTAGTATTCTCCAAGGTGACTATTTATATTAACATTTTTTTTCAGACAATGAAAGCCTTCACTTCCACCCAAGTTTCCCCTAAACATCTTGCAACAAAAATGTAGTCTAGCAAAAGAAATTCCCAAACTATCCACATCTCAAAATGCATATATTTCAATCTGTACTCTGGGTCAATGACCCCTCACCAAAGAGTTAGGTAACATATTTAATCAACTCTGGGAAGCACCATTTTATAGCTGGCTATAAACTAGATTTGAATTCAGGTCTTCCTGATTTCAGGCCTATGGTTTAGTCCACTACACCATTAGGTAATGTCGGAAAGGTTAAGTTTATAATCATTAAACAATGTGATGCTCATAAGACAGCTTCAGGGAAAAGCTTGGGATCACTAAGGAACCTTACCAATTATTCAAAAGCAAACCAGTTCTCTCATTCCCCTACTCAATTCTGGATCCAACTCATTGTTTAATTTCTCATTTATATCTGTCTGATAGACCATGGGATTTCATTCTTTCAGAAATTACCTTCAATAATGAAATTCAAAATTGAAAGAGACAAAAACAGAGAGAGAGAAAATGGATATTCTTCATAAGTTATCTATCTGGCTGCATATCAGGGAAGTTAGGAAAAGGAATGGGTTTCTAAAGAGATCATAAGGAAAAAGACTTTGTATAAGAATATTCATAGCTGTGCTCTTTGTGGTGGCAAAAAAATGGAAAATGAGGGGATGCCCTTCATTGGGGAATGGCTGAACAAATTGTGGTATCTGTTGGTGATGGAATACTATTGTGCTAAAAGGAATAATAAAGTGGAGGAATTCCATGTGAACTAGAACAACCTCCAGGAAGTGATGCAGATTGAGAGGAGCAGAACCAGGAGAACATTGTGCACAGAAACTGATACACTGTGGCACAATTGAACGTAATGGACTTTTCTACTAGCAGCAATGCAATGATCCAGGACATTTCTGAGGGGCTTATGAGAAAGAACACTATCCACATTCAGAGGAAGAACTGTGAGAATAGAAACACAGAAGAAAAACTATTGCTCAATCATAAGGGTAGATGGGGATATGATAGGGGATATAGACTAAATGATCACCCCAGTGCAAAATTAATGGTATGTAAATGGAACTTGATCAATGACACATGTAAAACCCAGAGGAATTGCATCAGTTATGGGAGGGGGGAGGAAAGAGGGGAGGGAAAAAACATGAATTTGTAACCATGGAAAAATATCCTAAATTAATTAGTTAAATATATATATATATATATTTTTTTTAAAAAGGAAGAGGAATGGGTTTGAGGGAAAAGATAATGATTTTCATTTCAGACATTTTAAATCTGAGAGACCTGCAGAATAGAAAAATCCATCTGGAGATGATTAAGAGGCAATCAGTGATACAAGACTAAAGACCAGTGAAGATACTACACTTGGACATATAGATCTTGGAAGTCATTTGCATAGAGGTGATAACTGAATCATTTGGAGCTAATGAGATCACTAAGAAGAAGACCCAGCAGAGAACCTTGGGTTAAGCCCATAGTTGGGGAGGGCAGGATAGAGAAGGTTATCTTGCAAAGGAATCTGATAAGGACTCTTCATACCATTAGGAGAAAAATCAGAAGAGAATAGAGACTGGGAGCAGAGAGTATTTGAGAAGATATAGATTATATTTAGAAAATTAGATATTCAGTGGCTCTGAAATCTGTAGAGAGATCAAAGAAGAATAAGCATTAAGGAAAAGTCATGTGATTTAACAACTAAGAGAAAGTGGAATGCCTCTCAGGTTCCAGCTTCTAACATTAGTTGAAGTAATAATTCTTCACCATAAAATGAAATATTTTCCTTTTAGCTTAAAGAGCAGAGACAGGATCCTTATTGCCAGTTATAAGAATAAGGAAAAAAATCCTTACTCTATTATTTCTCAGAGACTCTGTGTGTGTGCACATCCACACACATATATATGCATATATGTATGTATATATATGTCTATTATGTATATATAAATTATGGTGCTTCCTCTCCAAGAAGAGATTCCTTGCCCCAATACCCAAGCTCTTTGGGATCAGAAGGCAGCTGGGTGGCACAGTGGGTCTGAAATCAGGAAAACTTGAGACATGAAGTGTCTGAAAACATCAGACACCTACTAGCTGTATGACCTGGGGCAAGTCACTCAACCACTGTTTGCCTCAGTTTGCTCAACTGTAAAATGGAGATAATATTTCATAGACTTATGAAGACCAAATGGGATATTTCTGAACAACTTAGCACACAGTAGATGCTATTAAAATACTCATTCCCTTCTCCTTCAGTCAGTTAAATAGTATGCATAGACTATGTTTTTTAACCTTCTATTCACTAAGGGATATCTTTCTGATAGGGTTTATTGCTGTTCAGTGGTGCTCAGCGATTTATGACCCCATGGACCAATACTAGAAGGGTTTGCCATTTCCTTCTCCAATGGATTAAGGAGGGAAAAATTAAGTGATTTGCCCAAGGTCATACAGCTGGAAAATGTCTTAAGTCAGATTTGATTTGAGATCTTCCTGACTCTGGGCACATTGCTCTATCCACAGAGCCATCTGGCTGTTTTTGACAGGGTCAGAAATTATTATAACTTCTATTTAATGTCTGATTGCTAAATTGTCTCCATGTGGCATCATTTTAGAGGCTACCACCCCTTTCCTCAAACCCACTAAGGGTTCTCTGGGCTTGAGACATTCCTGTCCCCCAGCTCTTTCACTTCTAGGAGTCTTTTTTGATCTTCCAGGCAAATGAATGGGAAGGAGAAAGAACAAGTCTTTTTTTTTTTTAATCTTTCTCTTTGGGTTTGCCTTTCCCATCAATCCTTAGTTTCAAATTCCTGTCTTTATTATATGTCTGGCTGGCTTCCACTCCATACAGGTTTTGAGCCACCCCTTCTTGAAATAGCTTATAATCACGCACTAACTATGTGGTTCTGAGAAAATGTTGGAGAACGTGAAGCTTTAGTGGGGGCACGAATGGATAGATCTGGCTAGGAAGGGGGAAGAGAAGGAAGTTGAAGGCATTTTAGGTGAGAGGAATAACATAAATGAAGGTGTTGTTCAGTCAGGTTCAACTCTTTGTGACCAGGTGTGGGGTTTTCTTGGCAAAGATTCTGGAGGAGTTTGCCATTTCCTTCTGCAGTGGAGTAGGCAAACAGAGGTCAAGTGATTCGCCTTAGATCATACAGCTAGTGAGTATTTGAGGCCAGTTGTGAAGTCAGATTTTCCTGACTTCTGGGCCAGTACTCTTTGCCCTGAGCCATCTAGCTAGCTGCCTCCAATAAAGGAAGGTTCAGAGGTATCGATGAGCACAGAGTGTGGACCACTGGAAGAAGAGCTGGCCAGAACTCAAGAAAGTAGCATGGGTTGGGACTGGGGCCAGAGAATAGAGGGTATAATGAAATGACCTTTGATTTATGGTAAGGTATAAAGCCACTTCCTTAGAGCTGGTATTGTAATCTTCGAACATTTTTTTAAACCCATACCTTCCCTCTTAGAATCAATCCTGAGTATTAGTTCCAAGGAAGAAGAGCAGGAAGGACTAATTGGGGATTAAGAGACTTCTTGCCTAGTGTCATAGTCAGGAAGAACTCCCATCTCCAAGTCTGGCTCTCTATCCATCGAGCCACCTAGCTGCCCCCACAGTCTTATGAACATTGGAGTGAACATTTCCCTGGTGAGAGGGCTGAGCTGGGACATAGCCTTGTACACAAAGAAATAGATGGGGCCAACTGCAGGACAGACCAGTTTGATTAGACACAGTGGGTGTTTAGACTTGTAAAACTTTGTTCATGGAGCATGGGGTAGAAGAGGTGTTATACTATATTTGAAGTGAAAAAGAAAACAAGAATTGGGTTAGACTGGGGAGGGGGAGGCATTGGAGCATCTCCTGAGGATGCTTACAGATACTGGACAGTAAAAAGAAAATCACCATAGAACTGAAGAAATGAAGTCAGGATTGGGCTTTGAGAGAAGGTCTCTTTCCTGCTTGGTGTCATGTCATTACCTAGGGCCATAGAGAAAACCAGTGGAATCTCTACTTCTGAGTTACCAAGTCTTTGTCAGTTGATTTTTCCTCCCAGGTGCTAGTACCAGGATCATTTTCTAAAGTCCTTGATGCGTTTGACACTGCCTTACCTCATGGTGGGCATGGCAATTCCAACTCATTTCGTTTCCTAGTTGCTCCATGCCACTTCCTTTTTGCCAATCATAATTGATATCATCTTTTAGTTTGCCAAACTCCGAGCTCACCAAAATCTGAAGGTGATTTCCAGTATCTGCTCTGCTTCCCTTTTTGAATGCTAGTATTTAATTAACTTGGTCACCTAATAACTCCCTATTTTTCCAGGTTCTTCAGGAGAACAATGGGAAGGGCCAGTCAGTGAGTACACTTGGTTTCCATAATTCCATTCCATCATTCACATGGAGAGTCATATATTTTTTAAACCTTTACATTCCCTCATAATGTCAAGATTGTGTTTTGGTTCCAAGGCAGAAGAGTAGTAAGGGCCAGGCAAGGGGAATTAGGTGATTTACCCAGGGTAACACAGATAGGAAGAATTTGAGGTCAGATTTGAACCTGGGACTTCCTTGAGAGCCATCTAGCTGCCCCTGTGAGTCACATTTTCTTAAGACTTTGGTCCTTTTTGAGAGATATTTGTTTCACAGTCTAAATCTCCTGAGCTTCATTTTGATTATTGACAATGAGTTCAGCATCTCATCAAGTTCCAGACTTTCCTTATTTCTCCATGCTCCTACCTGCTAGCTTCCACTAGTTCTTTCTTTGCCTAATCTTCCTACTTTTTTTTTTTTTGCTGGTCTTGCTGGTTTTGCTGGTCTTCCTTGTCTTTTTAAAGAAAACAATACTGTTCCTTGTATTATTTTTTCCAGAGTTCTTAGAGACCTTCTTTCTACTGTCAAATACTGGATAAATTCTGATTTTAAATTCAGATCTGTGTATTACAGAAATAATGTGCCTACTGATTAGAGTGAATCCAAAAGGATTCCTCTTTATTTTTTTCCCCATACTATCCCCTACTTCAGAGTCCTGATGTTAGCTCCAATTCAGTGGTTCAGTTCAAGCATTTCTTCCAGTTTAGACAGAACCAAATTACTGGTGCCCTTTCAAATAAACTCCTACATCACTTCTAAACTCACAGAATTTTAGATATAAAGATGACTTTAAAGATTCTCCAGACCAGGGGTCATTAAACAGGGATCTATCTATGTTGTCTTTTAAAAATATTTTGAAGGAGAGAAATTACTAAGCATATATACAATTCCTGCTATGTGCCAGGCAGTGTGCAAAGCACTTTTATAAATATTATTTCATTTGATACTCACAATGACCCTGGAAGATACGTACTACCATTATTCCCATTTTACAGTTGAGGAACATGAAGCAAGCAGAGCTTGCCTGGGGTCACACAGTTAGTAAGTGTCTGAGATTGGATTTGAATTCATCGTCCTGACCCCAAGCCAAGCATTCTATCCACTGGGCCATCTAGCTGCCTTCAGAATTATATGATTTCCTTTATAATCCTATGCATTTATTTTGTGCAATTAAAAACATTATTCTGAGTAGAGATTCACAGGCTTTGCTAGACTTTCAAAGGAATCCATAACACATAGAAAAAGATTAAAAACCCTTACTTTTTTAACCAACCTTTTCATTTTACATATGAGGGACCTGAGGCCCAGAGAGGTCACATATCTAATTAGCTCAGATTCTTAGGAATTACTGGCCTACTGTGAACCTCCTTTCAAAGACCACCTTTGAATTAGTATCTCTCCATCACTATGGAAAAGGCTGTTTTTCTCAGCTTCATTGATGACCTGCTGATGCTTGAAGTCAGTAAAATCATGAGCTCTTAAGGACTCCCAGATATGACTCTTAACTGGCATCTACAGTCCATCAATTTATCGCCCAACCTGTGAACCAATTAAATGGCAGGAAATATTTTTAATTATATTACTTTATGTGATAGGCCTTTCTGAGACAAGTTTGGTACTCACAGCCTGGCTCTTGGGGTATTCAACAAATTAGAGGAAATGTGGCCTTCTTACCTTTTGCTTAATACAAAGTCCCAGAGAAATGAAGGGAATTACTCAAAGTTACAGAGAGATAAAATAAATAACAGAGCTATGATTCAAATCTAAATCATCTGACTCTACTATATTAAGCACAGGGTGTGTGCTGGTAAATGTTTACTAACTCATTCCCAAGGGGAAATATAATAAGGATGTCAGTTTTCATTTCAATCCGCATTATTAGCATTTTCTCCATTACTTTCTAAAGTCTATAAACAACCAATAATATAAGAAATCAAACACCAATTTGTAGAGTTTGCCCATTTTGGGGGTGTAAATATTTATGTTGAAAATGTAACAATTGCTCTGATGAGCTGGTTCAAGCTGGTTTCAGCATACCCAATCTACCCTGTCCCTTGGTTATTTTCCTGTTCTGGGCTTGAGTGTTATCATCTCTGCCAAGAAAACCCCAAATGGGGTTGTGAAGAGTCAGAAATGACTGAAAAATGACTGAACAACAACAACTTGCCTCTCTTAAGGCCACTTGAAATCATTTTTTAAAGTATTGGTTTTTGACTGCCATATCACACTATGGGCTCATATTGAGCTTGCAAAACCACCAAAACCACTAGGTCTTCTTTGAGGAACCCATAAAGATCTAATATTCTATCATTCTATCTAATTTATAATACCCATTTTTAAGCCACAAATGGGTATTCCAAATATTGAAGAATCTTTTTAGAAAAAAATTAAAAATTGAGCAACCTAAAGAATTCATGCGATTCTAAGAATAATGGTGGCTCTTCAATGAGTAAAAGTCAGAAATGTAAAACTATCATCAAGAATTGGCAGGTAGGGGGGGGGAAATTAACAGGTAGACATAGATTTACCTTTAAGCTAAGAGAGTAAAGAGAGAAGAATATTCTCTTATTAGTTGTACAAGAACCAACTCCCCATGTTTGATGCCCTCTAGTGCCCTCAAATACAAACTTCATTCAACTTTTTCTCTTCTTTAATCTAATCCCTAACTACAGTCATACAATCCCTGAGTAGATGACAGAGTTAGAAGGTACCTTAAAGTTCATCTGGTTTAGTCCCCCATTTCATAAGTGAGGAAACTGAGGCTAGAGAATGCAAAGCAACTTGTCCAAGGTCCTCTGGCTAATAGGTATCAGCTTTAGAACTTGAGACTGTATCTTCTGATTCCCAGTCCAAGACTTTTTCTATTATTGCCCCCAAAACAACAAGAAATTGAGTGATACATATCACGATTAAACCAGTAGCCCCACCCCAGTTATATAGTCCTTAAAGTATTTTCCTACTGGCAGCATAGTAGAATATCTTAAAATAACACGAAAGTCATCCAGATGGTAAATTCTAATGGAATTTCCTATAGATGGTGCCTAAGAAATTATTGGTGAGAAAGAACAGGTTTGTTTAACATCTTTTCTCATAAATCAATTTCTTCTCATTTCAGTTTTGGAAATAAAAAGAAATTTCTGGAAATAAAAAAACAGTTGCTACAGGACTGAATGAACAAGACAGCTATGCAATCAATCTCTATGCAGAATTTTTTTTTTCTGAGCCAATATTTTCTCAGAAAAACAAGCCTATCACTGAAGATGGAGGCTCCATAATCCTCCCTATTTTCTGTCTTGATCAACTTCACTTCTTGAAATATTATTGTGGGAGAATGTCTACTATTCAATTCAATTAAATCAATAATGCTACTAGTAATAGCTCATTTATTTAGTACTTTACAGTTTACAAATCAATCATTCAAGAGCATCATCAAATACCTTCTATACTGTGCATTGAGCTAGACAGTAGGAATTCATATATAAACAATAAAATGATTCCTAATTCTAAGGAATAGGGATCCTACAAGATAGATATGTTAATATGTATGTATGTGTATGTTTTATACACATACTATATTTTATACACATACATACATATATGTGTATGTGTATATATGTGGGTGAGGCTATGAGTCTATGTGTATGTATAAATATGTAGATATGCATGCATATGTATACATACATATATATGTATATATGTAATATATACACAAATACACCCTCAATTTAACTACTCAAGTGTAGGGGAAAAGTTCACTAACAATTGGTGAGACTAAAGAGAACTTTGTGTAGAAGATAATACTTGAATTACATTTTGAATGAAATAAGGAGGGAATGGATTCTGTGAATGGGAGATGGCCACCCCAAAGGTACAGAAATAAGAGTAAATAGAGATGCATGAGGAAGAGAAAGAAGTTCAATTTGGCTGTTCAGCAAAGGAAGTCTTATATAATGAAACCAGACAGAGAAATACCATCTTTGCCTCCAGAGGGGCTTTAGCAATAAGCCCCCAAAACTTAGTTTGGGGCAATAAGAAAAACACACCAATGTGCAGAAGAAAAATGTAAACAAAATGATATGAGGCTTTAGAAGAAGAAGAAATGACATTCCATTTGGGGTGAATCAGGACAGTCAACAAGGAAAAAATAACATTTATGCTGCCATTCAAGTCTTGAAGCATGGATGGGATTTCCATAGTCAGACTCAGTGGTGGAAAGGCAAGCATAGGAATTCAGAATTGGAAAGGGTCTTAGAAGATACTGAATATACCACTAGCACCTCATTTTACAAATAAGGAAACTGAGACCCAGATAAGTTAAATGATATGCCCAACTTCTCTAGATATTAAGTAGTAGAGCTAGGCTTCCAATGGAATCCTCATACTCCATTCCCAATGCTCTTTCCTCTATACTACTCTAAGAAAGGATGCATATAGCTCACAAAAATTTTTTTAAGATTCAATTTTTATTGAACTCAAATGTCCATTGAAAATTGGCTATTTTCAGTAATATATGTATAAGTACATATACTATACAATTGTTGTTCAGTCATTTTTTAATCACGTCCTACTCTTCATGACCTCACTTGTGCTTTTCTTGGCAGAGATAATGGAGTGTTTTGCCATTTCCTGCTCTAGATCTTTTGATAGATGAAGAAACTGAGTCAAACAGGGTTAAGTGACTTGCCTGGGGTCACATAGCTAAGGCCTTATTTGAACTCAGGAAGATGAGTCTTCCTGACTCCAGACATAGCACTCTATCCACTGTGCAACCTAGCTATCATATATTATGTATACATATGTAAATACTGTTAGTTTAGACCATGATCTAATTTTTAAAAAAACAACAACTTGAAGTCATGCTCAGTATATAAGGAATATCAGAAACTCTTCCTAGCTGTCTCTTTTATTCCAAAGATCTCCTATCTTGCTAGGCTAAGATTTCTGGTGCTAACATGATTTTGGCTCTCGTTGTTTGAAAAATCTAGTCTTTTTCAAAATATGTTTTTGTCCTTGGAAATCTCAATCCCACATGTGTATCCTTGTAAAGGTCCCAAATCCCTTTTCACTATTAACTGCATTCCTACAAGGTAGCTGGAAAGGTCAAAGCCATTCATAATAGCATCTTTATTTCCAATCTAATCCAACAAGCATTTACTAGGCACCTACTATATGCAAAGCAATATTCTAGGAAAAATAGTTCCAGACCTTAAAGAGTTAACATTTTAGGATGATATAGCATATATACAGATAAGTATATATACTACAATTTTGGAGGAAGAAGAGAGCACAAACAACTAAGAGTTCCTGCAGAATATGGTACATGAGCAAAAGTATAGATGGATATATTCTAGGCATCAAGGACAGCCTATGCAAAGGCACAGCGTGGTAAATAAATTGTCAGGTTAGAGGTAAGGGGGAAATAAGTAGACTGGACTGGTTTAGCTGGAACATAGACTAAATAAAGATGAGAAGTGGGAAATATTCCAGGAAAGGTAAACTAATGGCTTCAATCACCAAGCTGAGGTATTCACAATGTATACTAGAAGCAAAAGAAAACTATTGAAACTTCTTGAGTGATACAATCAGACATGCTTTAAGATTTTTAAAAATAGCTTTCAGGATATATTAGAGAAGGAAGAAAGATTACACTTAACTATTCTGATAATATTCTGCACTGTTTCCTGAGAGTCATAAATTGCTTAAGAAACAACTTTTAATGGTTAATCAGCCCTCTGTAAGCCTTGGTTTCCTCATCTGTTAAAAAGAAGAAATTAGACTAAATGGCCCCTAAAGTTCCTTCCAACTCAACTCTAAAATTCTGTTATTCTAAGCTTCATGTTGAGCTATGGTTTCTTGAATTCGTCAAAAGAAATAAAAATAACACATGTGGGCTCACCAATGAATCATCAAGACAGAAATCAGCCTGAACTACCCACTGTTCCATCTTGACCTGCGTCAATGTCTCATTTTGAAAATCCATTAGATCTCCATATAAGAATCCTCCTTCAGAGTCTGGTAATATTTGAATCAAACAGACTAAACCTTGATGAGCTGTCCCATTTAAGTTTAAATAGCTCAAGATGTGAAGGCTGAGCAATCCAATTCAGTGATAACATTTTTGTTGATATTGACACTAATTTTAACATCTTTAATCCAGTTGTTAACTTTTCAGGAAAGAGTGCAGAAATGACTTCCTCCTATTGTTCAAATATGTACTATGTTAGTGACAAACATTACACATATATAAAAATATATATGTATAAATAGTTTTTTAAATGACTCCAACCTCCTTAGGTCCATTTAAAATTCTTTGAATTGCAGTTTTGGCTAAGTCCAGGGTTGAGATATTGTGAAATTCACTCCTACAACTTCTTGGGAAGCAAACAGCATCATAGGAGGATTGAAGGATGGGACACAAGATTGCATAGCCAAAGTGTCGATGTCACAAGCTATACTCTGGTATGTTGTTTTCCAGCTGTTAAAAGACAAGATGTCTAGGTTTTCTGATTAATTTCTTCAGCAATAAAAGTAATCATTTGCTACATAGTTTAGGCCCTAAAATGAATAAGGGTAAAAGGCTAGAAATAGGACTATAGAAAATTTCTTTTTCTCTTTTCCATTCCATTTTGGGGAATGGAATTTATGAATTAGCATAAGTTAGTAGATAGAGAACCTTGGAACTGGGAAGACCTGAGTTCAAATTCTACCTCTGACACATATTGACTATGTGTCCCTGCACACATCATTTAACCTCTCTCTCAGTGTTTTAGGCAACTTTCTTAAAACTATACATTGCTTTTAGTAAGGAGAGTTTCCTCAACTAGCACTTCACTACAGTAATGAAATCACAAGCAGAGTCCCTAATCCCTATGTCAGAAATTGAATGAAGTGGGAAACTCTGGAGGAGGGGTACTTATTAATTTAGACCCTACTTATATGAAATATGATAGCCTTTATTGGAGATAAAAAATGCTTGAAGTCATTTTTCCCTCTGAAATGTTTCATGGTCTTCTTTCTTATTAGGGAAAACCCAGTATAAAATCAGTAACTTAGCTGCCAAAGAGATTTTACTAAAAACACAGATCTCCTTAAGTCACATTCAGCAAACTCTACTGGCTCCCTATCACCTCCAGAATCAACTCTCAAAGTCCTTCATACCTTTCACCTTACCCTCACCTTTGAGTCCTTTAACATCACACACACACACACACACACACACACACACACACACACACACACACACACACACATACACGGCATTCCAGTGATATTTCCTTCCTTCTTCTTCATGACAATCCACCTCCTTACTTTAAACAGTTTCACTGGCTGTGCCCCAAGTGTGAAACTTTCTCCCTTCTCATTCCCTCTGTGAAGACGGGATTAACTCTCCCCTCACCTGCTTTTAGATTTAATCACCAGAAGCATATACACCCCACTTATCCTTAAGTATGGGGAGGTCTATGACCCATGTGTGCTATAGTGGGTGATGAATCAGAAATGACTGACTGCCCCTTGGGCAGTCCTAAGCAAAGCTAAAACTACAATTGGTCCATGTAAAGTGGAAGGAATGCACAGGAAGTGACTTAAAGAAGCTCTTTAAAATTAGTGGCAACTTCCTGTGAAGTTAGTTCTTTGGAGTTTGGAGTTGGAGTTGGAGTTGGATTTGGAGTTGGAGTTGGAGTTGGATTTGGAGTTGGAGTTGGAGTTGGAGTTGGAGTTGGAGTTGGAGTTGGAGTTGGATTTGGAGTTGGAGTTGGAGTTGGAGTTGGATTTGGAGTTGGAGTTGGAGTTGGAGTTGGAGTTGGAGTTGGAGTTGGAGTTGGAGTTGGGATTGGGGTTGGGGTTGGGGTTGGGGTTGGGGTTGGAGTTGGAGTTGGAGTTGGAGTTGGAGTTGGAGTTGGAGTTGGAGTTGGAGTTGGAGTTGGAGTTGGAGTTGGAGTTGGAGTTGGATTTGGAGTTGGAGTTGGAGTTGGAGTTGGAGTTGGAGTTGGATTTGGAGTTGGAGTTGGAGTTGGATTTGGAGTTGGAGTTGGAGTTGAATTTGGAGTTGGAGTTGTTGGGGTTGGGGCTGGGGCTGGGGTTGGGGTTGGGGTTGGGGTTGGGGTTGGAGTTGGGGTTGGGGTTGGGGTTGGAGTTGGAGTTGGAGTTGGAGTTGGGGTTGGGGTTGGAGTTGGAGTTGGAGTTGGAGTTGGGATTGGGGTTGGGGTTGGGGTTGGGGTTGGGGTTGGGGTTGGAGTTGGAGTTGGAAGTTGGTGAAGGATCTCCCTTGTGGACCTGTGACTCTGAAATTTGGTGAGACTGTTCTTGAATCTCTCCCTTTGAACTACCACCTGAGTGAGGGAAAAGGCTGGCTCTTTTTCCTGAAATTTTTCTCAGATAATTTTAAATTTTGGATTTTATGGCAATTTTATACCTCCTCCTGATCTCCTTGGCCTCCTTCAAGTCCCACCTATCTTCTACAAGGAGGTTTTCACAATTCCCCTTAATTCCAGGGCCTTCCCTCTGTCAATTATCTCCCATTTATCCTGCCTCTAGATCATCTGTACAGAGTTATATTTGGATGCTGTCTCCCCATTAGACATTAGTGAGTTTCTTGAGAGCAGGGATTATATATTGCCTTTCTTTGTATCTCTATCTCTGACACATAGTAGGCACTTAATCAATGTTTGTTGACCGAATGATTGAATATAAAGTTTTTAAAAATCAAGAGTTTCTTTAATGGCTTTGAATTCTAAATAAACATGAATACCTGTATAATGAAAGTCTGTGATATTTACAGAAATGTTATTTTGAAAGACAAGTCTGTTTTTATGAATTACCACTTATTCCCATGTACTTCATGTTTATTATTAGTAGTATTCTCTATACTTTATATGTTGTTCCATTTTTCACTTTTACCAGGGTATGTCTGCTACAAATGCTAAAACTTCGTAGAGCCACAGGTGAGATTTAGAGACAGGTGGACACCAAAGGTGGATGAGCAGGACTGGAAAAGATTCCATGATCCCTCACAGTAGAGGTGCTAATCCTTCCTGAACAACTCATACACTCTGCTTTCTTTGTAGAAAGATCACCATAGATCTAAAGCTGGAAGGGTACTCAGAGTCCATGTAATTAGTTGTCCACTCCTTTGATTTTGGAATCCCTACATGTCTTGGTTTTAATATAAGGGAAGTATGTAGACTAAGCTTCCAGACAATAGAGATCTATTTTGTAAGCCAAGAAGGAGCCATATAGATGAGCACACATATATGTTGGTTGTCTCTCGAACCGAAGAAGACGATTGTCTTTGTGCGTTTTTGTACACAAAGACACCTGTGCTTGAAGATTAAAGTGGAAAAGTCAATGCACAGAGACAGTCCCACTCTCTCGGTGTTGGAAGCCTGGGTCCAATGGCACGAAAGGTCGTTACACCTGGAGACTTCCTCAGCTGCATTGGATGGCCGTGTTGTCTTTTGTGCTCCATCACGCCCTAAGCACTTCACAGTGCCTTGCTGCATCGCCATCTCAGCCGTTGAACCTTCTTGTTGGTTTCTTCCGCCTGTTCTGCCGAAGCAGTCTTCACATGCTGGGTGAGCAAAGCCCTGGTTCACCAGGGATCGAGGTTGACCCAATGGCTACCCTCACAAGGTTTAGCCGGCCTGTCGAAGCCATTGCCCGGGTGTGGCTGCTGCCGCATGCTAGCAACTACTGGGAGCCACAAGTGAGAGCTGGGTGTCAGGTGAGGGTCAGAGGTTGGAGAGCAGCCCTAGAAGGGCACGACAAGCCCTCCATACCAGAGATATTACACCTCCCTGAGCACCCATATGCATACACACAAACACACACAATTAAAATACTGAATTGGATTGAAATGTGTTAGCAAAATAACTAAGTGAAAATTTAGCAGTAGAATTATAATTCAACCCCACTCCATAAGCAAGTAAGAATAGTCTCCCAGGGACTCACACTCCCAATGGGAAAAAATAATCAATCTCTTACCCACCACTTATTCCCCAGAGAAATTCATATGCTAAGATGAGGGAAAGCTACCTTATCTTGTAGCTGGGAGGTCCCTGCAAGCAACAATCCTTATCTCCTAAGTTATCATTTGCCAAATCTTTGTCTCCAAGGCAGCCATTTACTATAGCTGCCACATGCCTCTATAGCTGTGTTTCGTAAAATCTCTGATTCTAGAACTTTCACTGAGGCCACATGGTTGGTAAAGGGCTACCTTAGATTTTGTTGTTGTTGTTGCTTAATATAAATGGCTGTTATACTTTTATCATCTTATCAGAATCAGGCCAATTGGGCCATATCTCTGGGAAGTTATCTGCCACATTTCTGGTCTGTCTTTTTCATCTGTCTTCTCTACCTAGTTCACACCCAGAAAGTCCCCACCCACCCAGGCAACTTCTAGTAGATACTTCCTCATTCTTTACTACAAAAAGTTCTCAGTTCTTACTATCAGCTGAATGGGAGTAATTTTCTCTTATCAGAGACATTGATTTTCCCTATATTATATGAACCTCATATGTGTGGATTTTTTTTTAAGGCTAGGAGTAAACATGTTGACCTTTCTTCTTTGGTTCTTTTTATTTCTCTTTCCCACCCTCCAATCTAACCAAGCAACTTTCCAATTTCCTTCAGCTACTCTACTTGGTTTAAACTCTCTGCCTCTGCTACAATAGATTTGCCACTTAAATACCATCATCATAAATATTTGATTCAGTTTTGATATTCAATACCATCTCACCACCCTTAGTTGGAGGGCAGAACAAGAAACTCTAAAATAGCCCTTTAGAGAAGACTCAAAAATTTCCAGCTAACTTCCTATTTTCCATCAATTGCTCTGCCTGGTTTAGAGTCAAAGAACAACATCTCCACCTATACCATATCTCTCCCCTTCTTTTCAGCTTTATTTGATATATTGTCTTCCCCCATTAAATTGTAAGCTCCTTCAGGATAGAGACCATCTTTTCTTATTTATATTTCCAGCACTTAGCACAGTGCCTGACATTTGATATAATAAATGCATATTGACTGTTATATTGATTAGTTTCCTATAGGAATTAACTTAAAGGTTTGCTGTACCTGAAGAAAGTGCCAAAACACTGGTGGTGAAACATGATCTTCTGGTCTTTTTATGATATTCCTTCTGATGAAACCACATTTCTTTGGAGATCTCATAAAATTCAGACTCTTCACCTTCAAACTAGACAACCTCTTTACCTAGCCCTGAATCAGAGGGATTTTATTGCAATTGAACAGTAGTTTTATCTACTTTCAATCAAAAATAAGGAATGAATAGGTTGTCCTTTGTTCATAAGATATATACTACCAATCTGTCTTTAGAAAAGAGCAATAGAAACAAGCAGGAATTGGCCCAAAAGTAGCAGTGCTGAATGTGGACATGGCCAATGCAAGTCTGGCAGGGCAAATTGAATTTTTGTGGACCAAACAATTTTTGGAAAACTATTTTCAAGGCTGTATTTGTTGGCTACTCTTGTTATTTATACTTAGGATTCAGAACTTTGGATCCTCCTCTACATTATATTAAGGCTAGAGATGTGATGGTCTGTGTAAAAAAAAAAGATGGAAAATTTTGTTAGGAGAAGAAAGAGTTTTTTCCCAAGGACATTCTCTAATCCTTCCCTTCAAAAAACTATGCATTGTTTGTGAAAAACAAGTTTTGTTTCTTTTTCTTTGGCTTTAATATTCTTAACTATAGCTGGCTTTAGGATATAGTTGAATTTCAGTTAACAGTCATTTATCTTGGTGAAGCAAAGATGGCAGAGTATAGGCAAAACACCAATGAATTATCCCAACAAAACCCTCTAAGTAACTTTAAAATAATTCCCCAAGTCAAATTTTGCAGAGGCGCAGCCAATCAAAGGTCAATGTGAGACATTTTTATAGTCTGGGACAACTTGGGAAGTCAGCAGAAAAAGTCTGTGATAACTGGATAGGGACTTGCCCAGGCTAGGGCAGGAGCACCAGCAGGAGATCTTAGAGGATGTGGCAGTAATGTCAGGAATCACTTTGGAAGCTCTTAGTCAAAGATACAAAAGGCATCAAGCAACTAATCAAAGATATGGAAGTCCCTTTACTGGATACAGCTGGTTCTGATTGGCAACTCTAGTGATCATAAACAGTTATGTGTCACAGTTCCAGGGTAGAGAGGAGTGCTTGTGGTCAGTCATAACATTGCAGTGGCCAGGGTGACTGTTCCAAGGTGGAGAGAAGTGTTAGTGTTTGTAACTGCAGGGGAACAGGGGCCCTTCCTGGGTAAAGATCAAAGCACAGATCAGGAGAACAGTGATCACACCTCTCCCTACATTTTACCATTTTGGAAGCACCAAAACCTTAAGGCCTACAGAACTAATTCTAAAAAAACCGCAATTTGAAAAAAAGACTGAAGCCTGGACAGTGCTTCCCCACCTCCTGGATGAGCAGAGTCCAACTTTATCATAAAGTTGAAAGTCAATAATCAGACTGTAAAAAAGAACAAACAACAATGAAAAAAGAATTTGACCCAAAAAAAGCTACTACAGTGGCATGAAAGACCAAGACATAAAATCAGAAGACAATGATGTGAGAATAGCTAAAAGCAATATCTCAAAGAAAAATAATAATTGTAACCAAGGTCAATAAGAATTCCTGGAAGAGTTAAAGAAATAAAAGTGATAGAGGAAAAATTGGGAAAAGAAATGAGAGTGATACAAGAAAATTTTGAAAAGAGAATCAATGGTTTGGTAAGGGAACCCAAAAAAGTACTGAATAAAATAATGCCTTGAGAAACAGAGTTGGCTCAGCAGTAAAAGAGACATAAAAATTTCCTATAGGAAAAAAAAAACTTTTAAAAAACAGACTGGTCTGAATTGGGAGGGAGGGAGAGAGTACCAAAACTCACTGAAGAAAATAATTCCTTAAAAATTTGATTTGGACAAGTGAAAGGTAATGACTCATGTAATGTCAAGAAATAATAAAACAAAATCAAAAGAATGAAAAATAAAAGAAAATATGAAATATCTCTTAAAAACAACTAATCTAGAAAATAGATCAAGGAGAGCTAACTTAAAAATTATTAGACTACCTTAAAGTCATAATAAAAAAAAAAAGCCTAGATACTATATTTCAAGAATTTTTCAAGGAAAACTCCCCCAATATTTAGATCCAGAGGTTAAAAGAGAAATTGAAAGAATCCACCAATTATCTCTAGAAAGAGATCACAAATTGAAAACTTCCAGTAATATTATATCCAAATTCCAGAGCTCCCATATCAAAGAGAACATATTGCAAACAAACAAAAAGAAACAATTAAAATACCATGAAACCACAATCAGAATCATGATTTTGCAGGTTTCACTTTTTTTGTTGTTATTGTTTCATATTCCATGTTAGAGAAATAGAGGGCTCAGAAATGATATTGTGGAAGGGCAAATGAAGTAGGATAAAAACCAAGAATTACCTACCCAACAAAATTGAGTATATAATTAAATAGAGGACTTCCAAATATTCTTCCTATAAGGGCCAGAGTTAAATAGAAAATCTGGCCTTCAAATAGAAAATTCAAGTGAAATATAAGGTAAACATGAAAGAAATTGCTTATATTCCTATATGGGAGATGATAAATATAACTCCTAAGTACCTTATAATTGTTAGGGCAGTTAGAAGGAGTCTACATAGAGGGCAGAGGACACAGGCTTGAGTCAATTATGTTGGAATGAACTAAAAAAAAATTAAGAGATGAGAAAATGGAATATACTGGGATAAGGGGTAAGGGAGATGTAAAATGAGGCAAATTTTTTGCATATAAAAGAGGTTCGAAAGGAAAATTTTTATAGTAGAAAAGGAAAAGGTGGTGGTGGGGACAGTGCTCATACCTCAGTCTCAACAGAACTATTTCAAAGAGAAGAGAATATACATACTCATTTAGGTATAGAAAAATATCTCACCCAACAGGTGAATTTTGAATTTTTTGAGAGTAGACAAAATTATATATTTGCCCAAGATCAGGTAGCTCCTTGGTCTATTTTCCATAGGGAAGCAGGTAATGAAAGTGAAGGTGGATTAAAGGAGGCAGTGGTCAGAAGCAAGACAGACTTTTGAGAAGAAAGAGAATAAAAGAGAATAAATAATCAAAAGCAAATATGATAAAGAGAAAGAGTGAGTTAATCATAACTATGAATGTGAATGGGATATGTTCACCCACAAAAAAATGGAACAGGCAGCAGAAACTATATTCAAATAATTTGCTATTATCAAGAGAAATGCTTAAAACATAAAGACATACATAGAGTTAAAATATACAGCTGGAGCAGTATCTATTATACTTCAGCTGAGGAAAAAAAAGACAAGGATAGCAGTCATGATTCAAAAAAAAGCAAAGACAAATTTGATTTAATTAAAAGAGATAATTGGGAAACTATACTAAAAAGTACCACAGACAATGAAGTGATATCAAAAATTTTACAGCAACTTTCTCTGATAAAGGCCTCAGTTCTCAAATATACAAGGAAAGAAGTCAATTTTATAAAAATAAGAGGCATTTCTTAATTGTTAGTCAAAGGAAATGAATAGGTGGTATTTGTAGTCATATTTTTATAATGTTCTAAATCACCAGTGATTAGAGAAACCAACCTCATACTTATCAGATGTGACAAATGCTAGAGAGGATGAAGAAAAACAGGAATACTGATGCATTGTTGGTGGAGTTGTGAACCAGTCCAATGGAGGAGAATTGGGAACTACTTCCAAGGGGCTATTAGACTGTGCATACTCTGTGAACTGTCAATACCATTACTAAGCAGTATCCCAAAGAGATCAAATGAGAAATAAAAAGACTCATATATTAAAAAAGATTGATAGCAGTTCTTTTTGTGGTGGGAAGAAATGGAAATTGAGAACGTGTCCATCAAATGAAGAATAATTGAACAAGTTGTGGCATATAATTGTGATGGAGTAATATTTATGCTAGAAGAAATGATGAAGAGAATGGTTCCAGAAAACAACAACAACAAAACACCTATATAAACTGATGTAAAGTGAAGTGAGGAGAACCAGAATATTTACACAGTAAGGGCAATATTGTAACAATGATCAATTGTGAAAGACTTGGCTACTCTGTTCTGTTTAGTGATCTAAGATGATTCCAAAGGATTTATGATGAAAAAATGCTATTCCCAGAGGGATAACTGATGACTTCTTAGTACAAACCAAATTATAATTTTCTTAATTTTTTAGCTTTTATTTCTTTTTATATGGCTAATAAGGAAACATGTTTGGCATTTCACATGTATAATTAATTGGTATCATATTATTTGCCTTCTCAGAGGACATGGAAGGAAAGAAAGGGAAGAAAAGAATTTGGAACTCAACATTTAGAAAGAAAAAAATGTTAAAAATAAATACATATTTTTTTAAACTCTCATTTATCTTGTGCCTACTTGCTATCTCTTTAATTAGGAGAATCTAGTGGTTCTCTGTTGGGAAGAATTTAAGCTGTGCCACATGTATTTGTGATGTCATTACAGTGAGCAGACAACATGTAGCTGGGGTACATAAGGAGAATGGAAGGCAGAAGAGTGATCTATGAAAAAAAAGATAATTGTACTTTTAAAATAAATACTTACATGTGAATGTGTTTTAAAAAATGCAAGCTCAATGAAGGCAGAGACTTGACTTTTTGTTTTTGTATTCCCTGTGTCTAGTACAGTGCCTCACACCTAGCAGGCATTTGATAAGTGCTAGTTATTTTATTGATTCAATTATAGGATAGGAGACTCATTGTACCCTTGTAAGGATATTGGATTATGCAGAACCTCGGACCAGGCTATACCAGAGTTTCCAGGACTAGGCATGACAGAGCTTGTTTAACAAAGATCACAAGTGAGGCAGTTGTTGCTCCAAATACCTGGGCATGTTTTGACTTTCTCTTGATGCCCAAGGAATTAGCTAAAATAGGAATTTTATTTAAAACTACTTAAATGTGTCTAAAATAGGACATTATCTTGTCAGCAATTAAAGAGAGGCTTGCTTCCATTTTCTGTTCCTGATTTCTGGAGAGAAGCCCAGTTTAAAAATGTTTATATCCTCATGGCCTCCCACTCCAGAAAGCATAATAAAGATTCAAGTTAGAATTAGATTTATAATATGAAGACTCGAGATTTCATTTCTAATAAGATGTACTACATTCCCCTTAATAAACTTATATTTCTTCTATATAAATAGCTATCATTTGCAGATGTCCATCCCCTACCCTCAATCCATGAAACTGCAAAATATTTTTGATTCTATTTGGCTGCTTAAGTGCTGACAGATTTGTTTACAAGCTGAATTCAGTATTATTTTCAAGCTTTCTAATCAAAACTGAAAGCCTTTGTAATCATCATCAGGAGTGTGCTTAATCATAACCTCCTTACATTATTACTTAACTATTTCATGGGTGGGGTTTTATCTCCCCAACTGGATTATTAATCTCCTAGAAGAGAGATACTCCATTATATTATTTTTTTATAGTCACATTCTTATAGAGTGAATACTATCATATTTGAGTCTGAAGGCATAGGTTTGAGTCCTAGTTCTTTCGGTTAATGATACATGCTACATGATCTTGGGCAAGTGTATAACTTTGCTTACTCTAAAAGTGAAAAATCAACATTCATTTACTCAACATTTGTTAAGCACCCAGTAAGTACTATACCAAATACTGTACTCAGTGCTAAGAGAGATATAAAGTTTGTATGACAGTCTTTGTCCTCTTAATTGTCAGTCTAATAGCAGTATAAATCATAAACAGTAGAGTTTATAACAAAAATTATAAATGCACTAAACAGTTGAAAACAAAGTGCAAAGGTGAGGTCAGGAAGGGGAGAGGTCATTGTTTGTCATGGGATCAGAGAAAATCATGGAGAAAGTGAGAGAGGAACTTTAGAGTTCTTTTACCTACAAGATGTTACATTGCTCCCAAAATTAACTGCTTTTTTCCAAACCTGGTTTAGCTGTAGAGAGACTGACCCAAGAAGAAACTGATCTGAAGATACTCCATTTCCAGAGAATCTAACCTTAGAATTATGTGTTTGTTCTCTTCTGACCCATTGGAAAGAAACCAGGAATGAAGGGAGACAGTTGAAGCTATTTTTTTCCACTCACTCTTATTTACTGGGTCTGTGCTTAGTATCTATCCTAGCTCAATGGGGTCAATTCACTAAAAATCAATTCACTGAAGAAAAGAATTTTTTAAAAAGCAAAATTGGCCAAATGGAAAGGGAGGTACAGAAATTCACTTACAAAAAAAATTCCTTAAAAATTAGAATTGTATGTTGAAGCTAATGACTCCATGAAACATCAAGAAATAACAAAATAAAGTCAAAAGAATTTTAAAAGTAGAAGAAAATGTTAAATATCTCATTGGAAAAACAATTGACCTATAAATAGATCAAGGAGAGATAATTTAAGAAATATTAGACTATCTAAAAGCCATGATAAAAAAAAGCCTAGATATTATATTTCAAGAAATTATTCAGGAAAAGTCCCAAATATCTTAGATCCAGAGAATGAGAAATTGAAAGAATCTATCATTCACTTCTGGAAAGAGATTCAAAAATGAAAATTTCCAGGAATTTATATATAAATTCCAGGGATTCTACATCAAGGATGACATATTTCAAGCCAGTAAAAATAATATAAAAATTGGGAAGCCACAATAAAGATCATACAAGATTTAGTAGTTTCTATGTTAAAGGAGCAGAAGTCTTGGAATATTACATTCCAGAAGGCAAAGAAGCTAAGATTACAAACAAGAAATACCTACCCAATAAAACTGAATATAAACTGTTTATTTTTCCTTCAAGAAAAAAGGATTATTAAGAAAATAGAGAATTTTCAGGTATTCTTGATAAAAAAGACCACAGCTCAGTAGAAAATTTGACATTCAAACAGAAGGAAGACTCAAGAGAAGCATATAATCACAAGGAACTAATTACACACACATATGCACACACACACACACTCAATTATTTATAAAACTCTATCTTACCCAATAGAGAAATGAGAGCAGAAGGATGTAAGAAAAATGGGGGAAGGAGGTAGCAATTGGATAAGCAGTGGTCAAAAGTAAGACAGTCTTTTGAGGCAAGACAGGATAAAAAGAGAAAGAGAAGGAAACACAGAAGAAAATGGGATAGAGAAAAATGTACAATTAATGATGATCATAACTATGAATATGAATGAGATGAGTTACCCCATATCAAAAGAAGTGAATAAGAAAATGGATTAAAAAGACAAATCCTTCAATATGCTTCAGTCAAAATAAAAAGCAAACAAACAAAAATAGGAGTAGCAATCATGATCTGAGACAAAGCAGAAACAAAATTACATTTAATTGAAAGATAGTTTTTTTCTGGTTTTAATTTTTCTTACATTTTACTAAAAGGTATATCATAAACAATGAAGTCATTTTTTAAAATTTACAGTAATTTTCTCTGATAAAGGCCTCAGTTATCAAATATATAGATAATTGAGTCAACTTCATAAAAACAAGAGCCATTTCCCAATTCATAAATGATCAAAGGATATGAATACCCTTTGATTCAGCAAAACCACTTCTAGGTCTGTATCCCAAAGAGATCATAGGAATGACTACAATGATCCAAGATCATTCCAAAGGACTCATGATTTTAAAAAAAAGGTGATATCCATCTTCAGAAAGAGAACTTTGAGTGCAAATTGAAGTATAATTTTCTTTCTTTCTTTTTTTTTTTTTGCTTTTTTGTGATACAACTAATATTGAAGTATGTTTTGCATGGTTTTACATGTGTAACTGATATATTGTTTGCCTTCTTAGTAGATTGAAGAGGAGAGGAGGGATGGAAAAAGCTGGACCTCAAAAATTAAAAGAAAAGAATGTTAAATATGTATAAATTTTAAAAAATGAAAGATCTCAAAAAAAGATTAAATCTGTCTCTCTGTGATTTCCACCCATCATTCTACTTTCTGGGGCCCAGAAGAAGAAATCTAATCTCTCTTTTAAAGTTCAAATTTGACCTCAGATACTTTCTAGCTATGTGACACTGGGCAAAGCATTTAATCTCTCTCTGACTTAGTTTCCTCGACTCTAAAATGGAGATATTAATAGTATCAACCTGAAAGGATTAAGAAAATAATTTGAGATATTTGTAAAGTCCCTAGCATGCCATAGGTGCTTAATATATACTTAATAAAAAATTATATGAAATTAAATTTTTAAAAGAGTAAGACTTTACATTTATCCCTTTTATTATCATATTATCCCATTTATCATCATATTATATTAAGCTCAGCATTGTAGGATATCAATATCTTTTGGGATCTAGATTCTGTCATTTAACATGTTTAGCTATGTGCCATCTGCAAATGTGTTAATTATACTAACTACACCTTTAACAAAGTCATTGTTAAAATTTCTAAACAGATTCCTTAGGAAACTTTACTAGACTGTCTTCCAACTTAACATTAAATCAGTAACATTTGCTCTTTAAGTCTGGTTATTAAATTGATTTTGAATTCACTAAGTCTTTTTTTCACTTCATGCCAGGTACTCATATTCAGTGACACTGGCTTCTTGGATGTTCCACAAATAAGACTCCATTATTTGGGCTCTTGTAGTTTTCTCTGACTGTCCCTCCTGCCTGGAAAGCTCTTCTTCCTCATCTTTACTTTTGTATCTATCTCTGGTTTTCTTTAAGTCTTATAAAAAACTTTTATTTCTACCAGAAGACTTTTCCAATCTTTTTTAATTTTACTGTCTTCCCTCTGTTGATTATCTCCAGTTTATCCTGTACATAGTTTGCCTCCTTCAATAGAGGAAGTCCAAAAAGCCATTAAACAAATGAGTGCAGACAAGGCACTCGGTAAAGACGGGATCCCAACCGAGGTGTACAAGGCCTTAAATGGAAAGGCGCTCCAGGCATTCCACATAGTGCTGACCAGCAT
Source organism: Monodelphis domestica (assembly GCF_027887165.1). Lineage (NCBI taxonomy): Eukaryota > Metazoa > Chordata > Mammalia > Didelphimorphia > Didelphidae > Monodelphis > Monodelphis domestica. The sequence goes on along the minus strand of NC_077227.1, from coordinate 101,520,795 downwards.
ATGGGAAGAGGAAGACATGCCCCCAGAACTCAGAGATGCCTCCATCGTAGCCCTATACAAGAACAAAGGCTCACAAGCAGCCTGTGACAACTACAGAGGCATCTCACTACTCTCCACTGCTGGAAAGATCCTCACCCGTGTTATACTCAACAGACTCCTGTCATCTGTTTCAGAGCAGAACCTGCCTGAATCACAATGCGGCTTCCGACCAGATCGCAGCACCATCGACATGGTCTTCACAGTGAGGCAAATGCAGGAAAAATGCCTTGAGCAGAACCTGAGTCTCTACATTGTCTTCATAGACCTGACAAAGGCTTTTGACATAGTGAACAGGGACACATTGTGGGTGATCCTCAGCAAGCTCGGCTGCCCAGCAAAATTCATCAAACTGATCCAACTCTTTCATGTCGACATGACAGGGGAAGTCCTATCTGTTGGAGAGACTTCCAATCGCTTCAACATCTCCAGTGGCGTGAAACAAGGTTGTGTCCTCGCTCCGGTACTATTCAATCTATTTTTCACCCAAGTATTACGACATGCTGTGATGGATCTAGACCTGGGCGTCTACATCAAATACCGACTGGATGGCTCTCTATTCGACCTTCGCTGCCTGACTGCAAAAACAAAGACAACAGAGAGACTCATCCTGGAAGCTCTCTTCACAAATGACTGTGCTCTCATGGCCCACCAAGAAAATCATCTCCAAACCATTGTGGACAGGTTCTCCACTGCAACAAAACTGTTTGGCCTGACTATCAGCCTCAGCAAAACAGAGGTGCTGTTCCAACCCACACCAGGGAGGCCAACAAACCAGCCGTGCATTACAATCGACAGCACGCAGCTTTCTAATGTCAGCACCTTCAAGTACCTGGGCAGCACCATCGCCAACGACGGGTCCCTAGACCATGAGATCAATGCCAGGATCCACAAGGCCAGCCAGGCACTCGGGCGGCTGCGCTCCAAAGTCCTCCAACACAGCGGTGTAAGCACTGCGATGAAGCTCAAAGTGTACAATGCAGTGGTCCTCAGCTCGCTCCTGTACAGTTGTGAGACATGGACACTGTACCGGAAGCACATGAAGCAGTTGGAGCAATTCCACCAATGTTCTCTCTGGTCAATCATGAGGATCCGATGGCAGGACCAAATCACCAATCAGGAAGTCCTCGACAGAGCCAACTCCACCAGCATCGAAGTCCTGGTCCTCAAAACCCAGCTATGATGGTCTGGACACGTCATCCGCATGGACCCACAGCGAATACCAAGACAGGTATTCTATGGTGAACTGTCAGCTGGACTCAGGAAACAAGGTCGACCAAAGAAAAGATTCAAGGATCAGCTAAAGTCCAACTTGAAGTGGGCTGGCATTACACCAAAGCAACTAGAACTCGCTGCCTCTGTCAGAAGCAGCTGGCGAACCCACATTCACCATGCCGCCACCACCTTTGAAGATGAGCGACGTCGACGTCTTGCCCCTGTGCGTGAACGCTGACACCAGGCCACAACTGCACCTCCCTTAACAACTGGCATCCCATGCCCCATGTGCCACAAACTGTGCGCCTCAGCCTTTGGACTCCCAAGCCACATGAGGGCACATCAATAGATGATAATGCACAAAGACAGTAGTCATTCTTGGTCACTGAGAGACTACCACTACCACTATCCTGTACATAGTTTGTTTGTACATAGTTGTTTGAATGCTATCTTCCCCATTAGATTATAAGCCTAGAAGTAGCAGGGTTTGCTTTTTATTTGTTTAGGTTTATCCCCCCCACCTTTTTGTATTCCCAGTTTAGTCCACTGCCTAGCACATAGTAGGCACTTAATAAATTTTGTTAACTTCACTTTACTTATTATTATTCTACAACCTAATTTTGGGCTATATTTCCAATTGGGATGAGTTTTACTAAACATAAATCTCATCTTTTGTCCATTTTTCTTAAAGAAGAGAAGGCAGCTTGCCCTTTGATTCAGCCATAGCACTGCTGGGTTTGTACCCCAAAGAGATAATAAGGAAAAAGACTTGTACAAAATTATTATAGCCATGCTCTTTGTGGTGGCAAAAAATTGGATAATGAGGATGCCCTTTGATTGAGGAATCGCTGAACAAATTGTGGTATTTGATGGTTATGGAATATTATTGTGCTGAAAGGAATGATGAACTGGATGTGAACTGGAACAACACTCCAGGAATTGATGCAGAGTGAAAGGAGCAGAACCAGGAGAACATTGTACACAGAGACTGATACATTGTGGCACAATTGAATGTAATAGACTTCTCTACTAGCAGCAATGCAATGATCCAGGACAATCCAGAGGAATTTATGAGAAAGAATGCTATCCATATCCAGAGAAAGACCTGTGGGAGTAGAAATGCTGAAGAAAAAAACATTTGATCAATCACGTGGTTTGATGGGGATATATATGATTGGTGTATTGGCATTAAAAGATCACCCTACTGCAAATATGAGTAACATGTGAATAGGTTTTGAACTGTCAGCTACAAGAAGGGACAGGGAAAGGGAGTGGGAAATCATGTATCATGTAGCCATGGAAAAATATTCTAAATAAATAAATTATAAAAATTAATTATTAATTTAAAAAATTAAAATTATTCTTTTTTTTACTTTTAAAATTATTTTATTTGGTCATTTTCAAACATTATTCATTGGAAACAAAGATCATTTTATTTTCCTCCCTTCCCCCCCTCCCTCCACCCCTTCCATAGTCAACACGCGATTTCACTGAGTATCACGTGTCCTTGATCCGAACCCATTTCCATGTTGTTGGTATTTGCATTAGGGTGTTCATTTAGAGTCTCTCCTCAGACATGTCCCCTCAACCCCTATAGTCAAGCTGTTGCCTTTCCTTGGTGTTTTTACTCCCACAGTTTGTCCTCTGCTTGTGGGTAGTGTTTTTTTCTCCTTGATCCTTGCAGGTTGTTCAGGATCACTGCAATGACACTAATGGAGAAGTCCATTACGTTCGATTGTACCACAGTGTATCAGTCTCTGTGTACATTTGTCTCCTGGTTCTGCTCCTCTCGCTCTGCATCACTTCCTGGAGGTTGTTCCAGTCTCCATGGAATTCCTCCACTTTATTATTCCTTTTAGCACAATAGTATTCCATCACCAACATATACAACAAAAAATTAAAATTATTTTTAAAATTATAAGAAAAAGAACCTTCTAAGGTAGAAGATAAAGGTTTATAGAAAAGAAGAGGAGGCAACACTCAACTTGAATTTTGAAGAACTAGATTTGAATTCAAGCTTTACTATTCACTGTGACCCCTGAGAAAAGTCTTATCCTCTCTAGGTCTCAGGATTGTTGGGGTTTTTTTTAATAAGTAAACTGAGAAAATTGGGCTTTTGAATACTGAATGCTCTTAAAATATGGTTATGTTTGTTCCCTTCAGCATTATAAAGTCATAACTTGGTGTCTGAATTTCAAGTGTTTCTCTGAGTCACATACTCTATATAGGATATGTGAAAAGATCATTAAATAAATAAATGTCAAAAGTCAATATAAGAAAACCAGGATACTAAGAATTGTATATGATTAATAAGGAAATAATTTTTGTGGAATAGAAATGGGCAATTTTATATTTTAAGGACCAGATTCTAAAAAGTTGTGAAGTTTCAGGTAAGCTATTTAACAAGAGAAACATCTGATTAACTAAGTAAAGTCAATTAATAGAATTAGTATTTGTTTCCCTTTAAATATTAAAACAGGAAGAAGCATGCATTGTATTGGCTCAGAATGTATGTTTTTGGTATCAGTAGTGACTCAGTGTTCTCCTACCTGAAGGGTGCATTTCCTCAGTATGATGAATCATAATATCCAATATCTAATTATGCAAAAATGGAATGACTCTTCATCCACCAAACCACAGACCTAGAAGATGATACTCCTTCAAATATATTTTCATATTTCCCTAGGCAGGAATCTAGGACCCAAAATAAACTGAAGTAAAATAAATGTAGATGTAACGGAATGATAAGGATGAATGAGAATAGCTCTCTGATTGATATTTTAAAATAGTGGATATCTTTAGGGAGCTGTTCTACATCCAGTAAACTCTAAAGGCAGAGATTGTCTTTGTATTGTATTGTATAATATGTGCATATTGCTTTGCACATAGATAGATCAATAGACAGAGCATTTAGTAAATGTACACTATGTTAAAGGTAGTATGCCAACAACCACTGGAAATACAAATACAAGCAAACAAGGGCATCCCCAAATCCTCAAGGAACTGGCATTCTAATGAGAGAATATAATACATAAAAGGGAACAATAGAATGGGGCAAAGTGGTTGGTGAAGAGGTGGATAAAAATGCTATAAAATGAATCCATCTGGGGTGAAGTGAACATAGTTGGGGCCCTCTGTAAAATGAAGCAGTCACCAATCAAGAGAGCAGAACTTCAGAAATGTTTGTCAAATTGAATAATTGTACAGATTTGTTTTTAATGGTTGGATGACTTCCTTCATTACAGCCCTCTCTATATACATTCTTATCCAGTGGTATTTTTGTTCATGTCTTTCAGAATACCTACCACAGAGAATCCACCTAATTCATTGGAGACTTTCTTCTGGTTCTTTTCATAGTTAATGGAAACTGGGGCAGCTAGGTTGCACAGTACTTAGAGTCAGGAAGTCCTAGATTCAAATTTGGCCTCAGATACTTTCTACCGGTATGACCTCAAGGAAGTCATTTAATTCCCATTGCCTACCCCTTACCACTCTTCTACCTTGGAACCAATACTAAGACAAAAGGTAAGGATTAAAAAGAAAAACGGTTAATAGAAATCATTGCAGCACCTGTCAAATGTCCTTTTTCAATTTATCCATGTCCTTGATATGATGCCATTTCTAAAATGCAAGTTAGGTTTGGTAATTTGCTTTAGTCTATATATGGCTACCATTCATTTTCTTTGTATTAATCCCAATTTTGATTCTTCAGAGATGGTGGTGTTCATAGCTCAAAGCCATATGAAGTCACTGGGAAAATATTAGCATTTAAAAGGTAGGTTTTGTATAAAGAGTAGCTTTGGTTTCATTGGAAATAAAGTACCATTAAAAAAAAAATCAAAGTAGCACATTTGTTTCCTCCTATTTAATTCTAAACTCATCTTTTTGTTCTTATATAATGACTATCAGCTAAAAAATTAAAGAAGTGGCCCATTTAACAAATTTATTCCACTCATAATCAAAACAATATATTCTATGAATAGGAACTTCTAGAGGAGTTAACTATCTATAAGGAATCCCTTTTCTTTCCTACTTGTATTTGGGCAGGATATCTTCCACAAAAATAGTGAATGCCTATATGGTTGCCTTTTTTGTATCTCTCCTGCTATTGATAATAAGGTTATCTCTGTGCTTTAAGATGTAAAGAAATATTACATGACTTTAATATGTAGTTATAATTTCTTTTTTAAAAATTCATTTACGATTTTTCTGTGCCCTCGTAAATGGTCTATTTTTGGTCTATTTTTGCAAATACACCATATGGTGCCAGGGAATATGTATATTTTTGATGTTCCCATTCAGAAAATGTCTTGTCACTTAGTTCTAAATTTTCCAACAGCTTATATAGTTTTATATTTTCCCTTTTTTTTGACTTTCCACCACATTTCTCCCATATCAATCATCTTTTCATGATAATAATGTCATCTATTACTTTTTGCATTCCTTTGACATTTTTATCTATTAGAGATATCTTGAAAATAAATGTTTATCTTCAAAAGTATGTAAATTCAAGCACAATTTTTTTGGTATTTTCTTGTTCAAGCCAAGTAATTCTTCTCAACTTTATCTTCTAAAGTATCAGTTCCGCTTTGTCATGTAGCACATTGGGCACTAAAGCTGTAGAAGCCAAAAGTGATGAGCCTGCTGTCACTGATATTGAGAAGTGATTACTAATTCCACTTTGCATTTCTTGATTGTCCTCCTTCCAGTTATTTCAATAGATATTTATGAAATGATCTTGCTAAGTTATTCTTCATGCCAAGCTTTTTATAGGTTTACCTTTTCCTTTCATTGATAGTCAACATATTAATCTTAACAGATTCCCCACTTTTCAGATTCAACAGCTTGTTTAAATAGATTACATTGAAGTTGTAATGTCATAGTATCTTTTTTTCACCTTTATTCTTTTTTCTAATTTGGTTTTGATTTTCACCTTTGTTCTATTTGATGTCTTACTCAACAGTTTGCAAACTCCTTGAGGATAAGAACTGCCTTTTTCCTTTTTAAAATTTGGATCCCCAGAGCTTAAAACAATGTCTTACACATAACAGGTTCTTAATAAATGCTAATTGAATAAGTGACTAATTAATTGATGGAGAGAAATGGAGGAGGAATCATGGAATGCATTTCTATATACACTCATTCAGATATTATTTAAGGAGAAGAAACAATGATAATATTCTTGGTGTATTAAATTTAGCTCCCACTATTAGGTAGACTCAATTTTCAGAATCAGAGAAAAACAGGGAAGGGAAAAGGTAGAAAATTTGTTATAACAAGGCAGTACCCATTCCTTGGTCTCAGAATTCTGCTACTACCATTGTGAATGGCCAATCTCCCTGTTTCCATTAACTAATCTATAAAATGAGTAGATAAAACGAATAATATTTTACCTTTATATGATGTTTTATATTTTATCTCATCCTAAAGAAAGTCAGGGTAGGAATTATTAACCCCAAGTTACAGAGTGAGGACCTGAACCTAAAATCCCCTTCAAAATGACCATAATCTAGTTTTAGGTAGCAAAATATATCTTTCTTCAAAGGTAAAAGTAGGGATTTAGACTGGGTGATCTTTAAAATCCCAGCTCTAAATCTTAGAATTTTGATTATTTCAGTTTATGAGTAATAAGCTTAGATGCCATCACAGAACAGTAATGTTGCCAAGGGCTGTCAACATGGACACATGATTTTAATGGAAAAGTAATCAGTAAATAGCAATAAAGTCAGTATAATAAAAGAGATTAAATGGGCAGATTAGAATGTCAGACATTCAGTAGAAACTTTCTGAAATGATTCTCCCTGATATTTCACTCAGTGGAGAATTCCCTGTTATTGGAAATTTTCATTAACCTGAAATGTATGACCTTGAATTCAAATAGCTAGCTAGCTGGCTAGCTATAAAGATAGATAGATAGATAGATAGATAGATAGATAGATAGATAGATAGATAGATAATTGTATTTCAATATAATTGGTTATTAAATATAATCAGTACTTCAATATAATTGGGTCGATTATAATGCTTTATAGTACATTCTTTGTGCTATTAAAAACACTATTCTGAAAAGACATCTATATAGGCTTCACCAAATTACTAAAGGGGTTCATGAAACCACAAAGGCCAAGGATCTCTGTTCCTAGAAAGAATTCATGCATCTGCTATGTGAATTTTAGATTTACTCCCCCCTGCTTAGTCTAACAAAACAGGAATGTCTACACCCCTACTTAAGGATTAAGTGTTGAGAAGGATGGCCTATAACAGACATGGTAGCAAATGACAAATCAGAAACAACTAACAGACCCTCTGGGCTGTCCTAAGTCAAGCTTAAGCTACCATTGGTACATATGAGATGCAGGAAGTGATGTAAAAATGGTCTATATAATTTGTGTCACTTCCTCTCTCAGGGTTATTTTTTGTGGAGAGGTGACTCTGGCTCTGGTGGCAGAGAGGTGGCTGATGGCAACGTGCTGAGCGTCTTGGCATCTTGGTGTGGCTGCAGCTATTGTCTGGATTTGGTGGTGAGCATCCTTAATACAATACTGGGAGAAGCTTAGTAGCCTAGTTCAGGTGAGGCATCTTCACTGAGCTCTCTCGGAGTTTAGGCTGATTCTTTTTTTTCCTCCTTTAATTTCCCTAAAAATGCTATCCTCCTAGGAGGCCCCTCATCTTGGAGGAGGCCTCGTGGCTGGAAGGTCTCTGAACTCCCCTTGGCTCAGGCTAAGCCGGAGAAATCCTATACCCTTTTCCCTCGCTCTTCTTCTTAATTCCTTCCCTCTATATTAATTAAACCACCATAAAATTTCCAAACTGACTTGAGTATTTTATTTGGAATTTGAATTAAATCCCTGGTGACCAATTAAATTTATATTCAATCTCAACCCTAAATTTACCCTTACATCTGTGTATAGGGAATGGGTGAGTGGGTAAAGTAGATGACCTCTAAGGTCACATCCAACTATGAGATTCTATGGTTTTATTAAACTGTTCATATGTTATTCTACATTCTACATCTTTCCTGAAAAACTCATGGTATGTATTGATTCTCTAATATGTTTTCATTATCAAAGTTGGATGGCTTATAAGCATCATCAACAAAACACTCTTATGGGACATGTACTATATTCAGGACTGAGGACTATGCACTAGCTAGGTTGTTTTGTCACTCTGAAAAGGAGGTCTAAAACATGAGGCAGATCATAGGAAAATTAAAAAAAATAACATTACTAAATTATTTTCTGTAGTTTTTCACTAAAGCATAAATTCTTAACCTGGCATCTGCTTCTTTGTTAACATTTTGATATTGTATTTCAACATAATTGATTTCTTTTGTATTCTTTTGTCTTTCATTTCATGCATTTGAAAACATGATTCTTAAATGAAATCCTTAGGATTACTCAGGCTACCAAAAGGGTCTATTACAGATACAAAAATGGGGGGGGGAAATCTGCATTAAAGTCTTACTGTGATGCCTCAGTTGATGTGGAGAACACTTTGGGTTCTTGAAGACTGTATGGTGGACCTCTTTCTCTTCTTGTATCAGGACCAGCTGAGGCAAGTTAGGAGAGAGCCATCACTTAACTGGATAAGGGGAGATGAAATTTTATTTGCCCATAACAACTCTCAAAGACTTTGGAGGTACATGTTGGTTTGCTGTTTTCTTGTATCCAAAATGCCAGCAGAATGTCATGTATGTGGCTCGTACCAAATAAATGTTTATTAAATTGAATACTACTACATCTCAGAGGAGTTGTGTTCTGCTACAATGGAGAAAGTTCTCCCTCAGACTAAATGACAGGCAATTGAGGCACAGAAAAGGTACTTCCTTTGAGAAAAGGAATATAAGAACAAATAGTTTGTTGTCAATCTACAACAATTTAGAGCAAATATGAAATGTGAATAACATGGAATCTACAGAACAAGAGCTCAACTCAAGGATGTTTTCCTAGCCTAAATACATTACATATTTCATATTATAGATTTGGAGAAGTAATTTCCTATTAAGAAAAACTCTTTTTAGTAAACCTTGTAAAACATCACTTAGAAGGAATCAGGACAAATATACTGCTTGCTAATCAACACATTCCTTTATAAAACTGCACACATAAGACAAGAAGTATTATTTTCCACCCAACTCACTCATCAGTCTCATGTAACCTTTATTTCATTGACTCAAAACCTCACTTACCACAAAATAATTTATCAATAAAACTTTGTTGATATTTGTTCCTTTTTCTTTGAACATTCAGTTCTATAGCCCAGCTGGCAATTTGAAATAACCATCTCTCTAAATCCTTTCTTAGCTTAATGTTAAACAAGAGCAGTATTTTTTAAAATTTTGCTTATACCCATAAAGAATGAATTTTTAAAGATAGGACAAATGATGGATACAATGGGGAAAAGCACGGCATTTTCTGGCCTTTGGTTATTCCTAGATGCCAAGCACTCGAGTATGCTGAGAAGCCATGTATTATAATAGACAAAGTGATAAACTTGGTCTCAGATAGCTCGAAAGCTGGAAGGTACCTCAGAGTCTGTACAGTCTATTTCCCCCATTTTACAGAATGAGAAAATTGAGACCCAGGGAGGTTATGACTTGCTCAAGGTCACAAAAGTTGTAGACACTGGAGACAGGATTTGACTGATGACAGTGTCACTGCTCTTTCTACTGTATGACACCATTTTCCCTAAAACAAGAAACATTCAAAGATTCAAATCCCAACTTTTTTTGTATGAGACCATTCCCTCTAAATGAAGAAACACACATTCAAATCCCAACTGTTTTGTTGTTATTATTCAGTCATTTCACTTGTGTCTGATTCTTTGTGACCCCAATTGGAGTTTTCTTGGCAAAGATACTAGACTAGTTTGCCATTTGCTTTCCTAGTTTATGTGATGGATGAGAAAACTGGGATAAACAGGGTTAAGTGATTTGCTTACACACAGCTACCTTTGATTGGATAATCTGTGATCACACAGCTAATATGTGAGGTCATATTTGAACTTGGGTCTTCCTGACTCCATGCCTGGCACTCCATCTCCTAGCTGAGTATGGTGGCAAATAGAATGATCTTGGACATCAATAAACCTCTATGAGCTTCAGTTTCTTCATATATAAAATCACCATAATATGTTACCTACCTTATAGGAGTATTGCGAGGAAAGCAATCTCAGAGCACATTACGAATGGAAAGTGTTTTTACCATGCTTATGTTTACTGGGTAGATCATCTTCCATTGTACTGCCAACCCAACATCCCTAGGGTTTCCACTATCTTTGCCAGTCTTTAGCTCACAAGTCCTGGAAACTCTTATATGTTTGACCTAAAAGTAGAGGTTAAACAATGTGTGCTCCATCAAGCTTAACAACAAAGATTTTTAATCCAGCGGGCACTGGATTCCAGGGTTTTCTCTGCAGAGATCAGGATACTAGTAAAACAATTGATATTCCAAAGCCACAAGATTCAAATATTCTGAGAGTAAATGGTGATATTTTCTCAGGTTTAAGAGATAGGAGCCTCTACGCAAAATCCAGCCAAGTCCAAAGCCTAGCCATTCCACATCAGACTAAAATCAGGTATGGTTTAATCAAGTGAGATCTTATAGAGTCACAGAGTCAAGGACTCAGCCCTAGTTTGACAGTTAAGATGAAGGTTGGAATCCCAACTCAGGCACTAACTTCTTATTGATCTAGAACAAATCTCCCTATTACATTGGGATTCATTTTCCTCATCTGAAAAATGAAGATATAGGATTATTTCTGAGGACCTTTCAAACTCTGGCATTCTGGTATTCCTTAAACTTTTTGCTTTTAAATTTCAGGCCTGGAATCTCTCTGGGAGAAGGAAATAGCCCCTTTGGGGGGGGGGGTAAGCCATTAAAGTCTTAATTACTTATAAATTACATGTGCAAAGAAAGTTTCTACTGAAAGGAAAAGCTAAGTGTTTAAATGTCTATCCTGTTGTTTAAATGTTAAAACTGCAGAAAGATTCCCTTCTGCAACATCTGTACAAATATGTTTTTGCAGTGCTTCAGGAATATGACCAAATCCATTCCAAGTTTTTAAAAGCTTATTGTGAAGGACTAAAATGCTCTTTGAATGTTTCCTCATGGCATGGAATTAATCCAAGATTGTCAAAGGTTATGCCAACGAAGCACAAGCCTTAGGAAATCATTAAAGTCCTAACTTTCCATATGTACATATTTCCCCTTCATACACTGCTTGGTCTGGGCAAGTTGCTTTTATGTTACACTTTACCTCCTGTCTCTGTGTCCTTCCATTGCCTGTCCCCCATGGCTAGAATACATGCCTTCTTCATCTCCACCTCCCCGAATCCTTCATTTCTTTCAAAGCTCAGCACAAGTACCACCTTCTATAGAAATCTTTCCTGAATCCTCAGTTGTTTAACACCCCCCCATAATTATCTTGTATCTAGTTTATATACACTAAATGTGTATATATGATTTTCCCTAATAGATTGTAAGCTCTTTGAGGGGAGAGACTTTTTTTATTTGTTTCCTTAAATGCTTGGCACTTAATAAACACTCAACTGATTGATTAAAAGATGGCCCCATAGAAACTTGTCTGTGGTCCATTGCTCAAGTTCAAAGAGGCTCATCACCAGATTGCACAAAGATTGGCCAAAGTGTGTCCCAAAATCCAACTACTACATCCTAGAGGAGTTGTAATTTACATTGGTGAAGGTGGTGTTGCAGCAACAAAATCATAACACAGAAGTGTTGTCCCTGGAGTCAGGATGACCAAGGTTTGAATCATGCATCAGACACTGACTAGCTCAGTGACCTTGGGAAAGTTACTTAACCTTTCCTAAGGAATTGTATTTTGGATATTTTGGATGCATTGCAAAAGATCAGCAGGTATCCTAGTACTGATGCTGAACAAAACAGGAGATAATAGTTAATATATTCTATCAGTCCCTTTTTCTTCTCTTCCTCTTTCTCTCTTCTCTTAATCTCTTTTTTTTGATGTGCCCTTCACACACACATATTTTATTTGAATTTTAAAACTTCAGGGAAAAGAGATGAAGCTTCACCCTCAATCAAGATATAAAACAAAAGCACGGAGCCACCAACAAATATTAGGATCTGGGGGATTTTATACTGAGGCTGACCAAAGGACGTGGTATATGCTCTACAAATGCACTCATATAGAGTAAGCAGACCTCAAGAATCTTTGCATACACCAAGGGAGAAGAAGCATCAGCCTTTCTACCTACATATTCCCTTTCTTCCCTCCAGATGAAGGGCAGGAATCACCTGCCTATTCCTTAAGCCCAGAAATGACATCTAAAGGCATTAATTAGCTAAAACTTTTAGGACTAAAGAGATTTCTGTGCCTTTTATGCAATCAGTATCTTGTATGTATTTTATACCTAGATACTCAACTGTACTAAGCGTCATTCTCTCCCAATCTCTACACATATTCAGTTAATCGTTCAATTAAATTTATACTAAATACCTACTGAGTGCATTATGTTATGCTCTGTGAATATGAAGATGGAAAATGCCACTGTCTCTGCTCTCAAGCATCTTGAACTATAATAAGGATGAGTTCAGCTCACAAACACTTTAGCCCATGAGGAGTTAAAAAACATCCTTGTATGAATGAATTGGACATTCCTCAATAGAAGCCATCTGGATACCTTCCAAACAGATGACATGGGCATGTGCTTTATTTCAAAAGATAGTCACATTTCATCACCCTGGGGTCTTACTTCTACAAAGAAACATTTTTCATCCCATCTAAGTAATGGATGCACTTCCTTCTTTGAGGGACTCATTTGATATCTGCCAATTAAACATTTTAATGTAGACAGAGAAGGCAGGAATCAAGTTGAAGATTAGCACGGTGATATAACATTTTGGAAATATTGGTTGGAAGAAAGAAGAGGGATCAGAATGACCAGTGCCCCCAAACTTAACTTAATAGTGAGTAGAAAAGAAAAATGCATATGAATTTTTCTAGAATAAATCAACACACCCACTTTTAATTATTAAGTAGTCTGTATGCAGGCAGGTGGCTCAGTGGATGGATAATGCATCAGATCTGGAATCAGGAAGACCTGAATTCAAATCCCACCTCAGGTGTTACTAACTGTATAAACCTGACCAAATCAATGAACCCTGTTTATCTGTTTCCTCATCTTTAAAATGAGCTGGAGAAGGAAATGTCAAATCGCTCTGGTATCTTTGCCAAGAAAACTCTAAGTTTGCTCACAAAGAGTCAGACATGATTGACAAATGACTCAAAAACATCTAAAAATAGGCATATATGGATAAATCAGTATTAGTGAAAATAAGGAGCTGAGACTTGACGCCCTATTGGTCTTATTCCATAGGGTAAGAATTCCATTCCCCAAGCATCATTCCATTTGTGGTTTTCATGACCCTGATATATATTTTTTCTTCTTCTATTGGTCGGATAATGCCTTCTCAGTCTTTTAGATCCACTCACTTTAGCTCTGTGCTAGGATTCTTCTTTATCTTGAACTCTAACCTGGCATTCTATCAATTAAACATCTCTAACTGGAGGCATCATAGGCATTTCAAATACAATATATTTAAAACAAAACCCATTATCTTTCTATCCAAACTTGTCACTTTTTCTGTCTTTGTCCGGGGTACCCAAGTTCACAACCTCAGGGCCATCCTTGATTCTTTTTTTCTCTCTCATACAACTTATAGTCAATCAATGGATGTCTTATTGACTCTACTGCCATCATGGGCTTCATATCTGCTTCCTCCTCTCTATTTACATGGCCACTGCTCAATGCATCCACAGTGGATGGAGTGTTAAAGCTGGAATCGGGAAGACCTCAGCCTGAATCCTGCCTCAGATACTTACCAGCTCTGAGACCTTGGGAAGGTTATTTAACTCCTCCTGCTCTTAGTTTCCTCATCTACTGAATGGGGATAATAAAAACACCCACCTCACAGGTTTGTTATGAGGTTCAAATTAAATAACATAGGTAAAATGCTTCGCAAATATTAAAGCACCACATAAATGCTATTCTTATTATGCTTAGATCAGACCCTCACCCTCTTTCTTCTGGACTATTAAAACAGCTTTCTAATTGGCCAGCCTGCTTCAAATTTCACCCCTTTCTCATCTATACTCTACCCAATTACTAGTGTAATCTTGCTAAAGCACAAGTCTGACCATGTCACTCTCCTGCTCAAAAAGCCCCAGTGGCTCCCTATTACCTCAGGAACAAAATAAAAATTTCCTATCTATGCACTTAAAGCTTTTCATGATCTGGTTCCAATCTACTTTATAACTTCATGGACTCTATGGTCTATGGTGTACTGGACTTTTTGCTCTATTCCATTTATTTGATATTCTAACTCCCATCTCTAGTCTGTTCCCAATTCTTGGAGGCACTCCTCACCTGAGTTCTTTGTTCCCAAACTTCCTTTATAATTCAGCTCAAATGCTAATCCCTATATAAGGCAGTTTTTGCTATCCATCCTCCTCCCAAATTACATTGTACGTATTTTATATTACTTCTCTGTATGCATGTGTTTTTCACTGTTTGACTGTAAGCTCCGTAGGGTTAGAACATTTGTTTTAATCTTTGCATTCCTACTTCTTAGCACATTTTAGGTGCTTAATAAATACGTATTGACTGACTGACGATGAAGACCCTTTCAGACATGGACTAAGACATTGCTCACTTACTAGACAAAGATCTTCAGAGCTTCTCACCCATGCTAAACAAACTCCAATCCATCTGTGAGCAGGAGCTATTGAAATAGCCCTATAGGTCTTACTAACGTGTAAAATGAGAAATCAAAGTGTTGCATATCTAGATTAGTCACCAAGGCAACCCCACTGCTAGAGAAGGGAGTTGTGCTTTTGAAGTAGATGCTGGAGAATTTGAGGGTAACAAAGATGAATTTATGAGCTTGCTAACACAGGCAGAGCTATTTACAAGCAAAGTCTGCCCTTCTTTTATCAGTGAGGCAAACCAGCTGGCTAAATTTGTCTTGACACTGAAATCTGAGGAAAGGGATAGAAATTGGTTCACAACATGATCTCTCATCAAGCCAGGAAATGATAAAGAAATGCTGCCATGGTCTCTTTTAGGTATAAACACGGATCAAAGATCCTAATTCCTTAGAGACTCAAGTCTGGGGTTAAAAAACAAGCATGGTTAGAAAATTGACTGGATCCTAAATATTGGCCGTGTTTGGAATATAAACAATTGGTTCCTTTCTTGGGTTGTAGGTCCCGTCCAGAAGGGCTAATCATTTCCAAGAGTTTAATCAACAAGCTGCTGTTTTATTCCAAAATTATTTAGCTCAGATCTTTCTGAGAGACTTCTCTACCTTGCTAAAAAGTGGATAGCTACGCTAGAGAATTAAAATTTTCAACTATACAGCTGGGCAGTAGGAAGGAGGAAGAAAGGAATAAGCGTTTATTCAGCACCTACTATGTGCCAGGCACTGTGCTAACCCCTGGAGATACAAAACAGAGGCAAAAGACAATCTCTCAAGAAGCTCACGATTTAATGGCAGAGACAACAAATAAACAAACATGTCAGCAAACATGTTGAATATGGCAGAATGGTAGGGGAAATAGCCGAGGATGCAAATCACATAATATTTAGACCCTCTAAAATAGTAAATATTGTTACTAAAATGTTGTTTGATAACAAGTACATAAAATATGGGAGGAATTTAATCAGTATAACATTTTCATAGTACATAAACCCAGAAGATAGAAGGAAATTGTGATTAGAATAGCTCATAGCTTTTCTTTTGGAGAGACTAATAAATTAGCTGGCAAAATATCTCATCATGAATCCAAAAGCAACCTCCTTTCATGGAACATTCTGTCATCTCCTATTTCAGTGCTTATAACAGATATTTGCAGTTTATGCAACATCTATTGAAGAATATGAAGAAGGAAAGTAATTCAATTTAAGAATTCAATATGATTTTCCCAATTAAATTACTATACCCTTTGACTTAATGGCTTCAAAGCAAAGACAGGAATAGTTGAGGACAGCAAAACATGTCTGAAAATGTGGTTCAGAAATAAAGAATAAGAGAGGCAAAAACCATACAATAGACCATAGGTAATTCTCACATCTATAAACCATAAAAAACTACTTGAGAAAAGAATTAAAAGGTACTGGCATATAGAAAACCAAATTAAATTAATTAAACCAAATTAAAAAATTAAATTAATTGTATTATAATGAACAGGAAATTATCTCTTGAAAGAGGTGTTGCTCTTGAATGCCATCTCTATGTAGTCTGACCATCATTTTGTTGGGAAAAAAAAGATCAAAATAATAGAAAGCTAAATGAAAAAAAATGAGGAAAAGTTATAGTTTATAATTAAGAACTTTGGTCTTTAAAAAAAAGTTATTAATGCCCCCTCCCTCCAAGGAAACAAATGGAAAAAAAGATTTAAATACCAACTATAAAAATTTAATACAGGAAGTTAGCCAATATAAATTCATTTCCATAACGAAGAGACCAAGAGAGACCTTAGTCAGCAAACACTTTTACTTGCCAAAAAGAGACATATGGCAGCCAAGGGTAACACTGGTTTAGAATATAAACTTGCTTGTAAAATCTTATGGAGAAAGATTGTGGAAATGATGAGCAGTATCATTTCATAAAACAGTGAATCAGTGGAGGGGAAAATCAGTTAAAAGAAAGGTTGGAAAGAGATTCAACTCAGAAAACGCCTCTAAAGGGCTTCAAGATGTAAATCAAAAAAGAAGACATCAAAGAAATGAAAGAAAATATCTGGAAGTTATTTTATAATTAATTATTTTCACCATCAAGGAGCTACCATATTTGTACTCTAAAATCACTGTCTTTTTTGTGTTTCCCAAGGAAGTGGAATGATACTTTCCAAAAATGGAAAAGTTAACTAAGCAAACTAAGTATACTGGAGGAAGTCTGTGCTGAAGATGATAAAATATTGAGAGGATTTAATGATTAGTGTTCATGGTATCTGAAAAAGGAAAAAATTCTAAGAACCCTGAAATTACAATTTTTAAAAAATGTGATAGATCATCAGTGACTAACAAACCTTATGTTTACTTTCTTTTCTGCAAAAAGTTTTTATGAATATAATCTGTATATACATTTATAGTATTATAAAAGATCAGAAAGGGTTGCCTAAATAAAATTTCACATCTTTACCATTGTGCAAATATGTAAAGAATACAAAGACCCATTGTACTTACTGTTTGTTAACTATAAATGAAAAGCTTTTGGTAGAACAAAATACTACTTTAAAGGCTCCCTTCCAAACTGCATTATAAACTTTTTTTTTCTCTATCACTTGAAGTCTATACAATCAAAAAGTAAATAAAGCCCTGATTTGTAGCATTGGCCAATTTCTGATTTGTAAATGTTCACACTGAAAATTTGACAATTGATTTATTTCGCACCTGTAGAAGCTAACTGCAGCACATTCCTGTTTAGGTGAGCAACTTTTGGAACTAATTTATTAGTATATATAGCTACATTGGTATTAAAAAGTGTGACAGAGGCAGGCACATAAGAAAAGTGCCAGGCTGAAGGGTGTGTGGAACTGATCACCTCCACCAGGGAGGGGTCCCAGGGAGTTTGGAATCTGGAGGACAGTAGAAGATTCTGTCTGGGAGAGCAGTTGGTCTCTCAGTAGAGAGAAGCCAAAGAGAGAAGATTGAACAAAACTTTCTCCTTAGGGTCACCCACTTTTTCCTGCTTGTGACTGGAAATCTTTCCCCCCTCCCCCAACATTTCCCAATTGAAAAAGACTATTGAAGAGAAACCTGAGAAAGACATTTTGAATCTCTGTCAGATTTTACCTTAGCTCCTGTTGCCCTGGGTTTGAACTGTGGCCAAGGGGCAAAACCCAGGGTCAACCAACCTGAATATCTCTCAGAGGGTTCAGGCTGTCAAAGCCTGAGTTCCCCCCAAACTTGAGGAGGGAAGGGAAAGGGTTTTAGACAGAGACAGGGAACCCCTTTTTCCATTTTCCTTTCCCATTCTTTTCCTGCCAGTTTCCTTTGTATTACCCTGATTGAGTTGACATTAAAATATTTATCTTTTCCCCAGGCTGTGAATCAAGTGTGAGTGAACAGATCAAGGGGGTACATTTGGTCTTGAGTAGTGGAGGGGGGACAAGAGGGACAAAAGCAAATCTGGGAGAGCAGCCATTGATAAGGAAGGAATGCAGAAGGGGGCAAATCTTCGAATTCCCTCTCCTCTCTCTAAGCCAACCTAAACATCAACTGTCTCTCCTGAACCCCACTTTTAGAAAGGAGGTCTCCATTCTTTTCTCTCTCTATTCTGAAAAATGGAACCCTGTCGACTACAAAAGATGGAAATGTGTATTTTCCACCTTTTTAATACTAATTATTTTCCAGTGATGTCTTTCCATCTGTAAAATGGCTGTGTCATGAAGCACAATAGTTTTGAGAATTTTAAATGTAAAGTCATCCAAAGAGAAAGAGTGGAAGACATATTGAGAGTCTGCGCATGCTGTAATACATAGTAATCAAAGAATTACAGTAAAATTTATCATTAAAATAAATGTATCAGCAAAACACAAATGTACTAGTTATTTGATGAAACTAAGGGATAGTGGATCAACTTAGGTACAAAACACACAGAAGTAAATAATACCAGTAGTCTAGTATCCAATAAATTTAAAAAAAAAAAAACATTGGCTACTGGGATAAGGACTAGATAAAAACTGTTGGGAAAAATAGGACAGAAAAATGGAAGAAATTGGATTTAGACCAAAATGGATATGTTACCTAGATTTAAGAGGTCACATCATAAACAAAAATGTGGGAAAATATACATCAGATCTATGAACAGAGAAAAAAATGTTCAGAGTTCTAAAAATGATCACAGATGACAAAATGGATCATTTTTGATTAAATAAAATTTAAAAGTTGTATCCCCCAAATTCAAAAATGCTAAGATATAAATGAGAGCAACTAGTAAAAATCTTTGCAGCACATTTCTCTGATAAAGGTCTCATTTCCAGAAAATACAGGGAATTGATTCAGATTTATAAGAATTCTAGCCATTCTCTAATCCTGAAACAGTCTAAGGATATGAACAGGCAGTTCTCAAGGGAAGAAACTCAGGCTACTTCTAACCATATTTAAAAATGTTCCAGATCACTAATAATTAAAGAATTTCAAATTAAAGCAATTTCAAGGTTCTGCCTCCATAAACAGTCTGAGCATATGAACAGGCAATTCTCAAGGGAAGAAACTCAGACTATTCATAATCATATTGTTTTTTAATGCTTCAGATCACTAATAATTAGAGAAATGCAAATTAAAGATGTTTTGAGGTGTCTGCCTCACACCCTTCAGACCAGCAGAAAAGATAAAAAGAAAATGACAAATGTTGGAAGGACTGTAGGGAAACAAGCACACTGATGCATTACTGGTGGATATGTAAATGAGTAAAACCATTCTGGAAAGCAACTTGGAATCATACAAATGCCCTTTGACCCAAATGCAAAGAAGCCAAAAAAAGAGAAAAAAAGATCTTATGTTTTCAAAAATAGCTATAGCAGCACTTTTTGCAAAAGCTAAAAATCAGACACAATGGGAATCAGTTGGGGAATAACTAATTGTCTTAAACCATTCTCTAAGATAAGGTCAAAATGAATACATGATATAATTATAAAAGGGGATATCGTAAGCAAATTAAAATAACAGGGACTATATTACCTATCAGGTTTATGGAGAGGAGATGAATTTATTAATAAACAAGAGATGGGGAGCATTAGGAGATATAAATGGATAATTTTGAGTACATTAAACTTAAAAGATTTGTATATATAAATAAATATTGTTAAGATTATAAAGGAAGTGGAAAATTGGGGGAAATTTTTCATAGACAGTATCTTGGATAGGAACATATGTAAAATATATAAAGAACTTTGTCAAATTTATAAGAATAAGAGTCATCACCAATTGGATAAATGGGCAAAAGACATGAACACACAGTTTTTAGATGAAGAAATCAAGGCCATGTATAGGTATATGAAAAAAATGCTCTAAATTACAACTGATTAGAGAAATGAAAACCAAAACAATTCTGGGACATCATCTCACACCCATCAGATTGACTAAAATGACAAAAGGGCAAAATGACAAATGTTAGAGGGGATATGGAAAAATGGAAACACTAATGCACTGTTGGTGGGCTGTGAACTGCCAACCATTTTGGGAGAGGCATTTGGAATTATGTCCAGAAAGTAATAAAACTGCTTATACCCTTAGATCCAACAATAAAGAATCTATACATTCCAAGATGCTTATAGCAGCTCTCTTTGTGGTGGCAAAGACCAGGAAATTGAGGGAATGTCCATCAATTACAGAATGGCTAAACAATTGTGGCATATGATTGTGATGTTACTACTGTGTTATAAGAAAGATGGCAATATTTATATTTTTTTAACTTGGAAAGAACTACATGAGATAATAATGAATCAAATAGAACCAAGATAATATTATATAAAGCTACAGATTTGATATTATAAAAATAATTATGAATGTTCACCTCCAAAGAATAAACTGAAAAATGGAAGCATGAAAGACATAATCCATATATAATTCTCTCTTTGCTGGATGATGCCTTATGTGGTATGGGAAAGGTAGAGAGAGGATGAGTTGTCTGGAAATAAATTTTATTAAAAAATTTTAAGTGATGAATTTAGTTTCAGAACACCTAAGATCCTTGGTTCAGCTTCTTGCTACTTCTATAATCTTGGATAGGTCATTTAAACTCTCTTGGTCTCAGCTTCTCCATCAGTAAAATAATGTGGTCAGACTACATGATTTCTAAGATATCTTCTGATTTTATTTTATTTTTTATCATTAACTTAAACATCAATATTTTATATACAAAGAAAAGTAAACAAAAGGATCATTTAAGAAACTGTGAACTTCTGTTATCTATAATTTTTCTCCTCTGATTTTCAATCGATGATCCTAGGATTAGCTCTCCATCTTTTTTTTTTATTATTTTGAATTTTTTTACATCAAAAGGAAATCAACCAAAATAATGGCTGGGCCACTTCCTAAAATCTTTGGATATTACAAGCACCTTGGCTCCAAGACAGAAAAGAAGCCCAGGATTCTCAATTGTATGGCTGTTTTCCCAATTTCCTAATTTGAGTCAAGGGCCCTGCTGTGAAACTTCAACAAGCTGTGAAAGCAATAAGACATTCTGGCTTCCAAGAATGGAAATCTGCAGTTTGTCCTGAAAGTAAGAAGCCAAAATAAATTAGCTTAAAACAGTTTCTCTTGCAATTAAAAAAAAAAGTGTATTTTTTTTTAAAGAATGGTTTTGTACTTCTTTCAAGAATGAAAAATCCTTTGGAGCTATATCATCCCTCCATCCCATTGTGTCAATTTACTGAACCAATTTAAATAACATTAGTCATGATCCCATATAAACTTGCAGAAAAGTACAAAAGTACTCTCTGGAGGGTTAATAAATACTTGATTGGTGACTGAGCTAAGCACTACCCCCCCCCCCCAACAATCCTACTTCCAACAATCCTACTTTCACAAGACATTTTCTATTTTTACAAACCTCGTTTACATAATTATCTCATTTTTGCTGGCTTTCTCTCATTCCTGGAATTCTCTACCACCCCCCATCCTTTCTCTGTTTTCTGGCTTTCTCTCAGCTAAAAGACCACCTTCTCCTTAATGCTCCCCAAGCGCTTTTTCTCATATAAGCATAGTTTACAAAGCAATGAGCTTGCAACTGCAACTCCTGAGTCCTCTCCTCATCATGAACCCATACTAGTTTTCACAACCCATTGTATGAAGTTCACTATGCTTTATCAGTGATGGCAAAAATTCTCTGCTTTGCTGGTAGCCTGGCTCTCTGTATGGACCCCACACTGTGCTTTATACTCTCACCTACAATCACATTCTTTATATTCTATAAAGTGATCTTATTTATACAATAGATTTGATCATGTCACTCCTTTGTGTAAAGATCTTCACTGGTACTCTCTTATCTAGAGCCCTTATCTACTTGTCGTTCAAGGTTTATCCAATAATTTCAAACCAGTTACCTTTCCACTAAGGAAAGTCCTAAAAAGAAAACTCCTATCTCACTCTGATCTTTCTAAAGCTTTATTAAAGCAAAAGCAACCAGTGGGGGTTCAATGAAATTAACGAACACTTTCACTTGAACTAACAAACACACCCTCATTCAGGAGAGAACCCCCCCTTCCTAGGCCCAGGATTGGTCCTTATATAGACCAATCACTCGCCTGGAAGGGGTAGGGTGGCCCCTCCCTAGCACCGGATTGGTCCAATTCAAAACAAATCCCACGCCAGGAAGTAGGGGGCGTGGCCCCTCCGCCAGCATGGGATTGGTCCATTCAAGACGAATCCGAATCCCATGCCAGGAAGTAAGAGGGATTCCTGAGGCATGTTAGGGGATTCTCCGCCCCCTCCCCCAACATTTTGAAAGTCACACTAGCTTTAACACATAAAATTCCCCTCCACATAGTCAATGGAGGATTCTTTTCCACACCAAAGATACATTTTGCTTAACCATTACCATTACTTTGATCATAGTATTCCCTATGCCTAGAATGTCTTCTCTCTGTTTCATTCCTGTTTGAATTCCTATCCGTACTTCAAAGTAATTCAAATTTCACCTTCTTAATGAAGCATTCCTTCAGTAGTGAGTGACCTTCCTTCTTAGACATTACAGAATACTTTAGTAATTATCTAATGCATTTTATCATTTAATGTGTGTATCTTGATTTTTATTTTTATTTTATTTTTTCACTCACAGGTAGAAACATTTTTTGACAATTATCTTCTGACATTTTGCTATTCAGATTATCTCCCTCCCCTTCACTTTCTCACAAAGGTCAAAGTGGTAAATAGGCCGATATAGGTTATGCAAGTGCTTTCTTGCAATATGAATTTCCATATTCCATAACTAGAGACATATATCACAAACTAGTCCAGTATCTTTGCCAAGAAAATCCCAAGATGGCGTTGCTCAGAGTCAGACACAACTGACATGACTCACCACTAACAACAAAATGGTGGTCATGGGGAAGAATCAAGAATCAATGAACAAATAAATAAATAGAGGAAAAAATATGGGGGAATGGCAGAATTTAGGAGGAAGACTAGGAAGGTGGAAAGTCCTCCATTCAGGTCCCATTATCCCTCTTTGCTCTCTTGGGGATTTCTGCTATTGTTATCATAACTTTCCTGAATAATTCTATCATGGTTTATTTTATGCTTCTGAGCTCCCAACAAATCAAGATTGAGCTAATTTCATCCTCAGCATGAAAGTTGTCATCTTCATGTCAGTTACTTTTCTTAAGCCCTTAACTTCTACATATCACTGGTTCCAAGGCAGAAGACTGGTAACAAAAGTGGCAGAAGAACTATAATAACTGCAGCTAGCATCAACCTCAACAGCAACACTAAAATCTACACAAGCAAGCTGATCTATTTCAAGAGTAATTGCAAAAGAAAGGGGGCAGCTGCTTCTCACACTGTGAAAGTGTGTGCTGTGCCAGGGATTATCACTACCTATATGTTACTAACACAAATAGGTATGTGTTTGATAATGCTTATGCAAAGGCAAAGTGCACAGATGGATTTTAAATGTTATCACGAAAAGAATATTGGATATGAAATCAGAAGACTTCAGCTTATCATGTTGATATCCATGAAAATGCATATAGTTTGGAGGAGAATAAATGCAACAAAAAGAATGAAATCAAGGTAACCAACATCCTCATATAAAAATTTTGTCAACTGGTACTTTGTTTCTCACAGCAGACCAAACAGCTGTAAAATGAATGTCAATAATCTACGTTCACCAAACTTGTCAATTAGCCAAATTAATCAAAAAGTCAATTAACATTTTCAAAAGTTGTGTAAAAAAAAGAGAAATATAAAACATGAAATGATGAAACAAAGAAAGAGGCGTTAATTAAACAGAAGGAAATAAGACATTCAGAGACACAAAAGGATGATTTTATTACATGAGATTGAATTTGATATATATTTTAAAACTATACATAATAGTTTCTGACTTCATTAAAAAGTGAGTGAATAAATGAAAAAGATTTATTAAGAATTTACTATGTATTATTCCTTGTGCTAGAGGTTGGGGATAAAAATACAAAAGGCATTTTGTATTTGAGGTAATCTTGACCCTTTAGAAACTATATTCTAAGAGAGACATAATGGGTTTATGGTAATAGTGGCCAAGGAAGGATACTATCATCCGAAAAGTCATAGGGATAGTGAGTAGAATCCCTAGGAAGTAGATTCACCAGCCCTTGCCAAAAGCAATGGTAGTATCGAATTGATGATACTTTCCAAAGGAGTATATGTGCATACATATGTATGCATGTATGTATGCATGTTTTGTGTGTGGCAACAAGGCAATTAGTAACATAGCTAGGGTGAAGGCTGGAAGCAGAGTCTGGGGGTTTGTGACCCACTAGATATAGCAGGCTGGCTACCTAAATTTGGGTTCATTGACTCATCAATCTGGCCAGGGAGGCTCCAAGGTAAAAGTTCTAAAATTAGGTAGAATAAGTCCCCTAAGACATATCTCTGGAGTACTCGTGGCTTAGGTGACCCAGTGGTGGATGGTGGAGTGATGAAATCATGTATCCTTTAGCCAAGGCATTTTGGAAACATTTATCTATATGTTGAAAACTGATAGGAAACTTCTGGCTGCATAATTTCGAATATCATGAAAGCTCATTCATTATTTTAAGTCCTTTTTTAAAAAAGAGTAAGGGTAAATTTTGCAGAAATTCTGAACGTTTGAACTCACTCTTATTCCCTGTATAAAACACACCCTAAACACAAAGCAGAAACAGTTTAGGAACAGAAGGTTTGGCTTGATGGGAATTCACATTGGGAAATGGCACAAACCAGTCTCTGTCAGCTTGCTGATAGTGAACTGATTGTAAATGTGACCAAGTGGAAAACTTTCTCTGCTGCCAAACTATTCATTGGAACTTTGATAAGGTGATAATTTAGTAGTGGGTAAAAGTTCATAGAATTACTGAACTTAGAGAAGGATTTTTTTTTTCATTTAAATTCTTTGTTATAGAGGAGTGCTCTCTGGGACTGGGAAAGGGGAAGAATGTGGGGGGAAATGTGGGTGTTATACCAACAAAAGATATCAGTAAAAATCTATTTTTTAAAAACAATTAGAGAAGGAAAAGATGTGTTCTATCATTCTATCCTTTGTCCTGCATCACAAAATGTACTTTGTTATGTATCTTAAAGCATTTCAAATATGGTGAGAATGCTATCTGTTCTCACCTCTGCCCCCTAAAATCTCTGGCTTCCTTCAAGGCTCAGTCAATCCTTCTGCAGGATATCTTTCCCCATATCCCCAGCGGCTAGTTAGCTAGAACCTTCTCCTGTAAAATTACCTTCATTTATTCTCTATGTACCATATTATTGTTTAGTTGTTTCAGTTGTGTCCAATTTTTTGTGACCCTAATTGGGGTTTTCTTGGCAAAGATACGGGTGTGGTTTGCTATTTCCTTCTCAATCTCATCATATAGATGAGGAAACTGAGGCTAACAGGATTGAATGATTTGCCCAGGATCCCAAAGCAATTTAATAAGTATCTGAGGCCAGATTTAAACTCAGATCTTCCAGACTTCAGGACTAGTGCTCTATCCACTGCCCCACCTATGTATGTAGGTAATTATTTACATTCTTTCTCCAACCATTAGAATATAGGTAATTATGTCATCTTGGACAAGTTCTGTGTCCTCTGTTTGCCTCAGTTTAGTTTCATCAATCATAAAATGGTGGTAAGAGCATCTGCCCTTACAGAGTTGTTGTGAAGATTTAATGATATATTTGTAAAGTAAACACAGTGCCTGGCATAGCATATATGTGCAAATGCTCAATATTGTTATTGTATCTAAGTTCCTCGGATTTAGGGTTGGGGTTTTGCATTTATTGGAATCCCCAGTGTTTAGCCTAGAGACTATGGCATATTATATGGGATTGATAAACATTTGGTAATTGATTAATTCAAATATGGTTACAATCACCCTTTTTCTTGAAAAAAAAATTCGCAGATTAAGATTTTCCTCAAAGTAATTTTCTATTAATAAAATTTAAACTCATTTGAATTAGATTTCAGGTTGATAACCTTTAACTGTCCTCTCCCTTCTTTCTATTCCATCTATTTTTAAAGTCAAATTCAATTCTCAACTAACCCTTCCAGTAAGATTTCTCCAGACTAGTAAAATGGACTTCTCTCTAAGGTCAGTTCTGCTCTCACTTTCACTTTCACTTTCACTTTTTTTTCTGGTAGGGGGAGACCTTGAAAAAGGGGAGTGGGAAACCCCAGACTCTGAGCCATGGGGCAGGAGCAGGAGGAGAGAGAGCACATACATATAGGAGTCAGCAGGTGTTTGCTCATATCTGTGATATTGGCCATCCACGGTAGGTCTTGGATGTATATTCCAGGGTCTTGCTGTATTAAAAGTTGGCATGTCTATTTACTGTGGTTTCAGGCATATTATTTAAATATATTAATATTATTAATTACATATTTAAATATATTATTAATTATAGTATTAAATGTATTATATATTATTAATTAATAAATTAATATATTTTAATGTAAATTCCTTGAGTGCAGACCATCATATATACAGAAGGTACTTAATGTTTGTTGTTTCTTAGATCACTCACTTATTGGCACTTAACCTCATTAGTGTCACAGACTTAGAGCGAAAAAAGACCTTCCAGGGCATTGAGTCTATCCACTATGCTTTCCAGATGAGGTTCAGTAATTTACACAATGTCACACAGCTAAGAGTCAAGATTTGAAGTCAAGACTTCTTGACTCCCATTCTATCTATTTTGCAACCAAAAAATCAAATGCCCTTTTCAGTTTGTGACTAAGATATATTAGCGATTTCCAAATTCAAACTACCTGATGCACTAAAGGAAATCTCAGGAAAACAATTTTTCCTATAAGGTAGCAATATTTAAAGTCAAGTCAATCACCTTCTTCAATTTCTGTAGCCCCATCTAGTAGAACACAGGATAAAGGGCCTCGCCCAAGTGTGGGGCTTGGTAGGCACACCTACTAACCCATCACTTTCTTCTAGACATAATTCAACATCAAAACGATATTTATCTTTTTTCTCCCAGATTGGTTTATTTGGTGCTGCTGATGTTAGAACTGAAGCCATCTGTCCTCCCTTGTTAAGGAATTTCAAATGGTGACAAAAAAAAATCTTGGCACTGAACTTCTAATGACTTCTGACTTCTCACCTGTTTTTTGTCAAAACGTTGCTTTAAAAAAAGTCAAATGCATATCTGTAAATGTACCAAGACAACTTGGAATCAGGACAAGTTTCTTATGTATAAAAGTCAACAGTCTTAGGAAAGAAAGTTTAGGGAAGAGTTTCTTGGACAATCTTCTCTGTTGACACAAGAATAGGTGAGATATTTAAAATAATGTGTGGTTTTATGCAGGTGCTTTCAAAATGTTTGATATTAACCAGTGATGAGATAACGATAATATCTGGGGGTTGGAAGGACCCAGAAAAGCCATTTATTCTATTCCACTGCCTTCAGAGAGGATTTTATTTAGAGTCTCAGTTGTCTGGGATATATCATACTTTATTTTAAGATAGAATTGGAGGAATGCCTCTGTTTCCCCAACTTCACCCCTCCAGACAGTCATGTCAATACTTAAGAATCAGGATGTTGTCTAACCAAAATTCCTCAAGCTCCTAGACAAAGAGACCAGCTGGTCACCATCTTTGGTATAAGCCTTTTGCTTATACAATTTTGCTTTAAGATTCATATTAAAACACTCTTTTCTCCAGTCAAAATAATCTGAGATCCATTTATCTTTATTCCTCAAGTCTTATTGCCCAACCCTTGGTCACCTTTATGCAGTTCTTAGGAAGCCTTTCCAAGGTCTCTGCTTCCCTCTGGTTCTAAGAAACTGAAGAAGATATGAATGCCAGAGGAGGGAAGTAACCAGTGCTTTCAATTTGCTACATTCTAGGCAGGCTATCTATAAGAATCTACTGTCCTTTTGAATTTGGATAACCTAAATTGTATTCACAAAATAAGATTCCATGAATGCCACCTGGAAATATTCAACCAATGAGAATTTATTAGGTGTCTACTACGTACCAGGCACGGCGCTAGGCATTGGAGATACAAGACAGGAAATGAAATAATTCTTGTTCTCAATAGCTTTTATATATATATATATATATATATATATATATATATATATATATAATTATATTCAGAATAAATCTGTACAGAATAAATTTTTTTAAAATACGAGGTAGTTAAATTTAAAGAATATAGGGGAGGAGGAATTGGAAGGATCAGGAAAGGCTCCAACATGGTGTTTAATTGAATCTTGAAAAAAGTGAGGCAGTGATATAGAATGAATGCAATCTGGACATAAAAGATAGCCATAGCAATAGCAGACCAACATAATGGGAATAGGGCATCTAGATGATACAGTGGCTAGAGCACTAGGCCTGCAGGCAGGAAGACCAGAGTTCAAATCTGGCCTCAGACACCTCCTAGCTGTGTGACCCTTGGAAAGTCACTTAACCTATCTGCCTCACTTTTCTCAACTGTAAAATGGGAGTAGCCATAGTGTCTGCCTCCCACGGTTAAGCATTTCTCAGACTGCCTGGCACATAGTAGGTGCTTAATAGTGGGAAGGGAATAAGCATCTGTATAGAGCTCACTAATAAATGCTTGCTCCTTCCTTCCTTCCTTCCTTCCTTCCTTCCTTCCTTCCTTCCTTCCTTCCTTCCTTCCTTCCTTCCTTCCTTCCTTCCTTCCTTCCTTCCTTCCTTCCTTCCTTCCTTCCTTCCTTCCTTCCTTCCTTCCTTCCTTCCTTATCTCTCTATAATCTCTCTCAGTGACCTCTTCAATTCTTGATAGATTTAATTCTCATATCTATGCAACGTGGCTTCCGACCAGATCACAGCACCTTCGACATGGTCTTCACGGTGAGGCAAATGCAGGAAAAATGCCTTGAGCAGAACCTGAGTCTCTACATTGTCTTCATAAACCTGACAAAGGCGTTCAACATAGTGAACAGGGACACATTGTGGGTGATCCTTAGCAAGCTCGGTTGCCCAGCAAAATTTGTCAAACTGATCCAGCTCTTTCATGTCGACATTGTAATAATTAAAATAGTGGAAGACTTAAATTGTTGCAGATAAAAGAGTTGGAGCTTAAATTGTGACCGCAGAAAATATGGTTTCAAGACAGTGTCTTGTTTTAAATCAAATATAAGGTGGTCACCAAGGAAAAATTCCCAATTATTAAATATACCCAAGTCAGCTGGGTTTTATAGAGATTTTAATTCATACAAATGAGGAATTAAAGAAAGGGAGAGAGAGATAAAAAAGGAAAAATAGAGAAAAAAGATAGGCCAGCCCAGGCCAGCCCAGTCCCAAACCCTAAGAGAGAGATCAATCAGTCTTTTATCCACTCACCACAAGATTTGTCCAAGCAAGCATTCTAGTGTTCAGAGAGACACCAGTTCAGCTTCCTCCAATTCAGCTTTCCTAGCTGACTCTTCTGAGAGAGAGAGACCCCAGAGGGACAGAGTCTCCTCAGAGGGAGTTCCAGCGAGAGTCCTTGAGATTGTCCTGAGAGTCAGCTTTTCATCTCCTTTTAAAGGGAATTTTCTCCTATGTCACCTTCCCTAAGTTCTCACATCTACCAATCACAGTAGACGTTTTCCAAAGGACAGACCATTCTTAATTCACACCTAAGAAGGCTTGAACTTTTCATTAAGTTAACACCTGAAAAACCTCTGAGTAAGTTTCTCACCTCTTTGCTCCTTGTAAATTCACAAGTTTACTGACCTTTATAGGTACTTAGCACCCTTTTGTATTAGATCTAAAAATAGGCACAGCTTAAGAACTTTTTCCTTACTATAAGTATGGGTTTAAGTATTTTTCATTGTTCAGCAAGGAGTTTCTTCCCCTAAAGCAGGCTTAAGTAGGGGTGGAGTAGAGATCTCACATTCCTGATATAAGTTCCTTCATTGTTTAAAGTGGGGAATGGTCTTAACCAAATCTTATGAAGTAGGGTCTGAGAATTTTTAAGGTTCACAACATGGCAGGGGAAGTCTTATCTGGTGGAGAGACTTCCGATTGCTTCAACATCTCCAATGGCATGAAACAAGGCTGTGTCCTCACTCCAGTACTATTCAACCTATTCTTCACCCAAATATTATGACATGTTGTGATGAATCTAGACCTGGGCATCTACATCAAATAACGACTGGATGGCTCACTATTTGACCTTCGCCGCCTGACTGCAAAAACAAAGACAACAGAGAGACTCATCCTGGAAGCTCTCTTTGCAGATGACTGTGCTCTCATGGCCCACCAAGAAAATCATCTCCAAACCATTGTGGACAGGTTCTCTACCACAACAAAACTGTTTGGCCTGACTATCAGCCTCAGCAAAACAGAGGTGCTGTTCCAACCTGCACCAGGGAGGCCAACTAACCAACAGTGCATTATAATCGACGGCATGCAGGTTTCTAACGTCAACACCTTCAAGTACCTGGGCAGCACCATCGCCAACAATGGGTCCTTAGACCATGAGATCAATGCCAGGATCCACAAGGCCAGCCAGGCACTCAGGCGGCTGCACTCCAAAGTCCTCCAACACAGTGGTGTAAGCATTGCGATGAAGCTCAAAGTGTACAACGCAGTGGTCCTCAGCTCACTTCTGTACAGTTGTGAGACATGGACACTGTATCGGAAGCACATGAAGCAGTTGGAGCAATTCCACCAACGCTGTCTCCGGTCAATCATGAGGATCCGATGGCAGGACCAAATCACCAACCGGGAAGTCCTCGACAGAGCCAACTCCACCAGCATCGAAGTCCTGGTCCTCAAAACCCAGCTGCGATGGTCTGGACACGTCATCCGCATGGACCCACAGCGAATACCAAGACAGGTATTCTATGGTGAACTGTCAGCTGGACTCAGGAAACAAGGCCGACCAAAGAAAAGATTCAAGGATCAGCTAAAGTCCAACTTGAAGTGGGCTGGCATTACACCAAAGCAACTAGAACTCGCTGCCTCTGACAGAAACAGCTGGCGAACCCACATTAACCGTGCCGCCGCCACCTTTGAAGATGAGCGACGTCGACGTCTTGCCGCTGCGTGTGAACGCCGACACCAGGCCACAACCGCACCTCCCGTAACAACTGGCGTCCCATGCCCCATGTGCCACACACTGTGCGCCTCAGCCTTTGGACTCCAAAGCCACATGAGGGTACATCAATAGATGATAATGCACAAAGACAATTGTCATTCTCGGTCACCAAGAGACTACCACTAACTAACTATCTATGCAACAGATTCCCAGATTTAGCTAAATAGTGTCTGCCTCTCTCCTGAGCTTCAATGTCCCATTACCAGTTATCTATTGGTCATTTTAAACTATATATCCTAGAGAAATCTCAAAGTCAACATGCACAAAAGAGACTTCATTTCTATTTATATATACATATGACAGACCATGAAAATATAATATCAATAAAATAAAGTCTCTTTTGTACATGTTGTTATGGATTTAGATAGAAAGATAGATAGATACAGATATAAATAAATGGAAAGAGAGATGATAGAGAGATAGATGGGGAGATAGAGAGATGGAGAGATAGATGGATAAATAGATGATAGGAGATCTTTAGGGAGGATAGAGAGACAGGTTTGGAGATGATTTTCTTGGTGGGCCATGAGAGCACAGTCATCTGCAAAGAGAGCTTCCAGGATGAGTCTCTCTGTTGTCTTTGTTTTTGCAGTCAGACCAATAAATAGATGAGAGAGGGAGGAAGAGGAGGAGGAGAAAAAGGAGGAGGAGGAGGAGGAGGAAGAGGAGAGAGAGGGGGGATAGAGAGAGAGAAGGTAGAGAATTTTGGAACTCAAAATTGAAAAAATTGACTGATACATGATTAGCTAGTATACCTTGACAGAATGTAAACCCAAGAACAGGGCATGTTTTATTTTTATATTTCTTTGTATTTCTAATGCTTAGGATGGTGTCTGGTACAATGTATACATTTAATAAATTCTTGCTGATTTGTGTTTTTTCATCTATAAACTAGATAACCTCTAAGATTTTTCCCCAAATGTATACTGTGAACTTCTTTATTATAGCCTAGCTGTCAGTAAACATTTTAACCATGAGCATCCACTGAAGGCAAACATCAACTCTTCGAACAATGTTTTTAGACCCTGTTTCAAGAACAGGGGCAGTTGAGAGAACGTCTCATGGCTTTAAAGCAGGGGTGCTGCTGCTAAATGTTGAATATTGGGCTCTCAAAAAAAAAACCCACCATACCACCACAGCAAAAACCAACACACACACACACACACACACACACACACACACACACACACACCAATGTAGCTTCTTGAGGGCTTGGATTATTTTTTACCTCTTTTGGTAGACACAGGACTAGTACAGTGTCTGGAACAGAGTAGGTGATTAATAAATGTTTAATAAATAAATTGAATTGAAATGCACACTTGACTTAAATCTATAACATTTTCTCTGTCATTCACTTTCTTATGTCTAGACAATCAGTGCAATAGTAAGTCAAGCCCAATCTGTGGCCTTTGTGTATTTCTGCTTACACTGAAAATTTAACAGTGGACTCTTTTAGTCTCACCAGCATACCCCTGCTATAAAGTCACACCTTTTCTATTTAAATACCTAAAAGATTTGTGATTCTTTCATAGCAGGGGTTCAGTGACTTGTCCAATGTCACATAAACTAGTGGTATATTTCACAGGTAGCTTTCTTGATGCCAATCCTAGCATTATATTTACTATGTCAGCAGTCTTTATATTTTAAATATTGGATTAATTACATGCTGATTACTTTAAAGACACTTTGGGGGCTCAATGTGAATTAACATTAAAAGTGAATTATTAGGTAGTAGTAAAAACCACTATTAAAATATGTTAAACTAATTTAAATGGGGAAAGAGTAGAGATAACTCACTGTTTTGGGTTAATGCTTCTCAGTGTCCTATACTTAGACATTCTATCCAGTCTTCAGAATCAGAGTAGTAGGAATTTGGGGAGTATATTACAGGATTATTATTATTACTATTATTTGTCACTAGCTATTATTTTTACCATGTACAGAACTGTTGAGGTAGAAATTCACTGCCACTGATAGACAACTCATCTAAGTCTTTTTTCTCTTTCTAATTTTCTATAAGCATATATTGGCCCCCAGTGTTCTCTGAACCAAATATTACAGAATGAGACTAATAGCAAAGCCCAAATATCAGAGTAACAAAATTTAATCATTGAGATGAAAATGTATGTAGTAAATATAGCAATGTAGCAGGAAGTAACAATGACTTGTCTGTATGCCCTGAACTGGTGTTCTCCAAGCAAATTCTTACAACACAAATCTATTTAGTTCTGATAAGAAAAAAAAAAGTTCATGGAACAAGTCATCAAGGAACTTCCTAAGGAAAAAAATCCCCAGAACCAGATGGATTCACAAGTGAATTCTACCAAACATTTAAGGAACAACTAATCCCAATATTCTACAAACTATTTGACAAAATAAACAAAGAAGCTGTCTTACCACATTCTTTTTATGACACAAATATGGTACTGATTCCCAAGCCAAGAAGATAAAAAACAGTGGAAAAAAAGTATAGACCAATATCTTTAATGAACATAGATGCAAAAATATTAAATAAAATACTTACTAAAAGACTATAGCAAATGATCACGAGGATTATTGACTATGATCAGGTGAGATTTATACCAGGAATGCAAAGCTGGTTTAATATTAGGAAAATCATCCATATAATTGACCATTTCAATAACCAAACTAAAAGAAACCACATGATTATATCAACAAATACAAAAAAGCCTTTGATAAAATACAACACCTATTCCTATTAAAAAACACTAGAAAGTATAGGAATAAAAGACCTTTCCCCAAAATAACTAGTATTTATTTAAAACCATCAGCAAGTATCTTCTGCAATGGGGACAAGTTAGAAGCCTTCTAAGTAAGATCAGGAGTGAAGCAAGGATGTCCGTTATCACCACTACTATTTACTATTGTACTAGATAAGCTAGAAGTAGCAATCAGAGAAGAAAAAGCAATTGAAGGGATCAAAGTAGGCAAGAAGGAGACTAAGCTATCGCTCTTTGCAGATGGCATGATGGTCTACTTAGAAAATCCAAGAATATCAACCAAAAAAGCTAGTGGAAATAATTAATAACTTTAGCAAAGTTGCAGGATACAAAATAAACCACATAAATCAAAATCATTTCTATATATTTCAAACAAAACTCAGCAGCAAAAATTAGAATGAGAAATTCCATTTAAAATCACTCTAGACAATATAAAATACTTGGTAATCTATTTGCCAAGACAAATTCAGGAATTATATGAGCACAACTACAAAACACTTTTGACACAAACAAAACTAGATGTAAGTAATTGGAAAAACATTAATTGCTCATGGGTAGGATGAGCTAAGATAAAAAAAATGACAATTCTACCTAAATTAATTTACTTATTCAGTGCCATACCTATCAAACTACCAAAAAACTTTTTATATAGAATTAGAAAAAAATTATAACGATCTGGAAGAACAAAAGATCAAGAATACCCAGGGAAATAATGAAAAAAAAATGTGAAGGATGGAGGCCTAGCAGTAACAGATCATAAACTGTAATATAAAACAGTGGTCATCAAAACAAATATGGTACTGGCTAAGATATAAGAAGGGTGGATCAGTGCAATAGACTTGGAGTAAATGATATCAGCCAGCTACTGTTTGATAAACCCAAAGATCCCCGCTTTTAGGACAAGAACCCACTCTTTGACAAAAAACTTCTAGGAAAATTAGAAAACAGTATGGGAGAAATTAGGTTTAGATTAACATCTCACACCCTATACAAAGATAAATTCAAAATGGGTAAATGATTTAAATATAAAGAGGCAAATTATAAGTAAATTAGGTGTATTCCTGTCAGATCTGTGGGAAAGGAAAGAATTTAAGAGCAAGCAAGAGATAATAGAGTATTATAAAATGTAAAATGAATAATTTCCATGATATTAAATTAAAAAAGCTTTGTACAAACAAAACCAATTCAACCAAAATTAGAAGGGAAGCAACAAATTGGGAAAAAATTTCATAACAAAAACCTCTGACAAAGATCTAATTTCTCAAATTTATAAGGAATTAAGTCAAATGTATAAGAAATCAAGTCATTTCCCAATTGACAAATGGTCAAGAGACATGAATAGACAGTTTTCAGATGAAGAAATCAAAACTATTAATAAGCACATGAAAAGATGTTCTAAATCTCTTATAATCAGAGAGATGCAAATGAAAACAACTTTGAGGTACCACCTCACACCTTGTAGATTAACCAATATGACAGTAAAGGAAAATAATAAATATTGGAGGGGATGTGGCAAAACTGAGACATTAATGCATTGCTGGTAGAGTTGTGAATTAATCCAACCATTCTGGAAGGCAATTTGGAATTATGTCCAAAGGGCTTTAAAGGAATGCATACCCTTTGATCCAGCAACACCACTACTGGGTTTGTACCCCAAAAAGATTATAATGAAAAATGTTTGTACAAAAATATTTATAGTTACATTTTTTTGGAGTAGCAAAAAATTGGAAAATGAGGGGATATCCCTAGATTGAGGAATGACTGAAAAAATTGTGATATCTGATGGTGATGGAATACTATTATGCTGAAAGGAATAAAGAACTGGAGGATTTCTATATGAACTGGAAGAACCTCAATGTTTAATTAAATTTTATTATTTAAAAAGCAGAACCAAGAGAACATTGTATACAGAAAGTGAAACTTTGTCAAAGTATCCAATATAATTGACTTTACTACTAGTAGAAATGAAATGATCCAGGATTATCCCGAGATACTTATGAGAAAGAATGCTATCCATATTGAAAGAACTGTGGGAGTAGAAAAACAGAAGAAAAACATATGACTTATTATTTGCTAATATGGGTATATGATTTGGTATTTTGGTTTTAAAAGGTTGCTCTATTGCAAAAATGAATAACATGAAAGTAGGCATCGAGTGATAACATTTGTATACCCCAGTGGAATTGCTTGTCAGCTCTATGAGGTAAAAGGAAAGAGGAGAGGGAGAGAAAATGAATCAAGTAAATATGGAAAAAATAGTTTTTAGAAAATAAACATTTAAAATGGAAGAAAATCCATGTATCCAAGTACTACAAGTGTAAAATGGAGATTTGAACCCCAGACTTCAATTCCCAGAAGTCCTTGGTAGTTCCAAATATTCCCTATAATATCACCCTGAGTCCTCACCTGAGTGTGAGAACACAATTTGTATTTAAACTGACTCTCCACCTACTTCGCCTCTCTCTCTACTTCCGCTTCTAAGCACACGCATCTCTCAAGATGTAGAGTAAGTGGCGGTGAATGGACTTTTCAGTCCTCCTAGACACATGCCTTTCTTATTTTGTATTTTCTTTATTTCTTAATCTTTAATAAACCTCATAAAAATATAATATTTTTAGCAGAGAAACTAATTTTAACTGTTACAGTTATGGCGACCAATGTGAGATTTAAAATGGTTGAGGTCTTAAACTGTAGTGATTTAAATAGTAGAAGATATAAATTGTGATAGATATAAGAGAGGGTGAGTAAATTTGACTTCAGAAATATGTTTGTTTCACTACAGTGTCTTGGGTTTTAAAATCAAATATAAGGTGGTCGCCAGGGAAATATTCCCAATTATTCAAATACCCAAGTCAATTGGGTTTTATAGAGGTTTTAATTAATAATACGAGTAATCAAAGAAAGAGAGAGTAAGAAAGGAATAAGTGTGAAGGGCCTCAAGCCAATATGGCCTAGACCTGAGTCTTAAAAGAGAAATCAGTCAGTTTTTTTATAATTCACCATAAAATCTGTCTAAGTAAGGATTTCTAATGACACCAGGCCAGCAGCATCTCAGCTGCTTTCACCAGCTCCCTCCTCCATCTGAATGTTTCAGAATCAGTCTCCTCAGAATGAGTCTCTCCAATCTGAATGTTTCAGAATCACTTCCGAGCTCTTCCCTGAGCTCTTATTTTTAAGGGCAAAATCTTCTCTGTCACCTCCCCTAAGTCCTTACATCTACCAATCACTGTAGATGTTTCTAAAGGACCGCCCATTCTTAGTCCACACCTAAGAAGGTGTGGATTTTTGAGTAATTCACACCAGGAAAGCTCTGAGTAAGTTTTCCGGTTCTTTGTTCCTTGTAAATTCACAAGTTGCTTGACCTTTATAGGTACTTAGCTTAAGAAAAGTATGGGTTTAAGTACTTTTCATTGTTCAGAAAAGAGTTTACAACTTTATCTTCCCCTAGGGCAGACCCAAGTAGGTAAAGTAGAATTCTCACATTCCTGCTTTAAGTAGAGTTCACTGCCCAAATGGGGAATGGTTTTAATCCAATCTTATAAAGTAGGATCTGGGAAATTTTAAGGTTTACACCAAGTGGGACGAGAAAACTCTCAATTAAAAAAAAAAAGATAGCCTAGATAGTGATTTTTAAGCTATGTTTCTCCAAGGCTTTTCATAAAAGTCTCAAGATCTCCTGCCTGCAGCCATCTGCTTTAGACTTTCTTGATTCAATATCGCTCACCTGGTCTCAGCCCTTCCGGCCCAGCTCAACCCAGCTCTAGGACCTGTTTGACCCAGATCTCACTCACTTGGTCACAATCTACCCACCTGGCCCCAGCAAACTCTAGCCTTGGAAGCAGATTGCTCATCGCCCCAGGCCCAGGACTCACTTCCACCAGCTGGTAAAAAACAGGGGTGATTCTCCTTAGGCTACAATTAGCCTCCATGTGGCAAGGGGCAAGGGATAGCAGAGAGGGAGAAAGAGGAGAAGGAAGAGACTTTTGAACTTATAAGCATGACTACTTTAAAAGGATACCATTTGACTATATTGATTCTTTAACTTAGCTCACCTGGGAGTCAGGGGGAAAATTCAGCTCCCTGCAACTCTTTATCCAAATTTGAGATTCCTAAAATCCACCCTTTCTATGGGGGGACAACACAATGGCTCGGTGGATTTAGAGCCAGGCCTAGACAGGGGATGTCCTGGGTTGAAATCTGGCCTCAGACACTTCCTGGTGGTGTGACCCTGGGCAGGTCATTTAACCCCCATTGTCTACCCCTTACCAATCTTCTGCCTTCTGACGATAGGCATCTAAATGGATAATAAAAAAAAAAATAAGGAACTTTAAAGAGACTGGAGGTTATATTTTTAAGGCATTTCAGATTCTATGTTTTATAAAAATCTCAGTAATCTATTGCATTTTGCTGATTGTTTTGTTTAAGGTTTAACTTTGTGATTTTACGTTCATATATTACTTCATTCAATACTATTCTGTTACACTGAATCATTTTAATGTACTGGGTTTTAACTACTATTAAATTCTGTTTCTTTTCCCCTATAACTATACTGAACAAACATTATTGAGTAAGCTCATATAAAAACAGCTTTTCTATTTCTGACTTTGTAAATTGTCACATAGAGGATAGGTGGACTTCATCAGAAAATTGCTAACAACCTTTGGAAAATTTAATGAGCTAAATATCTCAAATTGATTTTAAGGGTTCTTTAGACACGATTTTTAGAATTTTTCTTAACAATCTCTGGTCATTTTGCTTGCCCCTAACACAAGGTAAGGCACATTTTAGTAGCTGAAGTGAAATACAATTATAATCCCAACTCCCACATTTATAAAAAATGTAAATGGAAGCTGGGAAGTTAATCCCAGGGCATTGTACCCCTAGAATCCTCCCCCCCCAAAAGGGAGAATTTCTCATTTATAACTCTTCATCTCACTACTTTACTTCCACCATAATGATATCTAGATTTCTTGTATTCTATATTTTCTTAGCTGACACAGTGTGTCAATGATTATAAGCTACATTTTTGAATTTTTAAAACTCTTTTATTATATTTCTCTTGCATGTGCAAAATACTATTTCAGTTTTTTTCTCCCCTTTTTATATTTGAAGCACATGTCACCAGTATTAGGATTTTCTTTAACTTTTTTGATTTTGTAGTAATAGAAGTTTAAAATACATTTGCTATAATGTCAATGCTTGCCCCAAAAGCTTGAGACTATAAAAATGATGCCACTAATTGTTTTAAAAAATTATGGGACTTTGCTTAATGATTCTGTCTGATTCCAGGACAAGATATACAAAAGAGCCATTGCACAGGGCCAAAGAAACCAATCCAGGAAGGATTGATGCACTTCTAAGCCAATACAAAGAACTTGAACCTAATGTGAAGATTCCACATTGTGACACTTAACATACCTTAAGACGTAGGCCTTCCTTGTAGTCACACTCATTGTGAAAATACTTACAGACGAGTATCCCAAACTTGGCTCCTTACCTGGCTCCTATAATCTAGTCCCTTTTCTGTCTTCCATAGTGTGGCAAACTTTCTGTAGTCCTGGCTACTGTCTGGGTAAATGCTTACTTGCTTAGATCATTTTAATTAGACCCTGATTCAAGGACCTGTTATAGATTTATTTTTCCTTTACTTGGAATTTTTACACACAAGACTTTGATAATCTATATTTTCATCCAGAAATTGTCTTTTTTATTTGGATTTTTCTGATGTCTTTTTAATTTCTCTTGCCAGTTGCTTCATATACCTCATAACTCAGTCATGCATCCCTAAGTGATCCTGTGTTTTACAATCACCCTCTTCAAGGGGGAATGTAAAAATATTATTATTTTAAATTTCAAAGTTTAAATTCCTTTTGAGAAGAATTTTAGGTTAAGAAACATACTACCTCTCCAATCCAGAAACTGAACTGTTTGAGAAGACACCATGAAGATGCCTCCAGACCACAAGCTGCACAAGAAGCTCAAGAATGAACTTTGGGTTAATAAACTTCATAAAAATATAATACTTTTAGCAGAGAAATTAATTTTAACTCTTACACAAGTAGACTTGGTTACAATGGGAAAATAATACATTTTCCAAAATGCTGAGGAATCAAAGGGGACAGGTGAGAAAGGTACCAAGTAGGAACCTTTTGAGAGAAAGATGGAGGGGAAGGTCAGAGAGAGGGAGAAATAAATGGAAGCTGTTTAGAAGAGGAAAGAAAGTCATCTGTGCATGATGATGGGTGTCTCATACAGGGATGCAGTGAAATGGAGGTGACTAACAGGAGCAGGGTCAACATTGGTAGTTGGGTCACCATATGAGACTTCTTGAGCCAAGGTAGGATCTGCAGATGAAGCTACTACTAAAATGGACTTTATTTTTTTTATTTGAAAAAATGTCATTTAATTAATTAATTTAGAATATTTTCCCATGGTTACATTATTCCTGTTCTTTCTCTCCCCTCCTCTCACTACCTCCTGTAGCCAATGAGCAATTCCACTGGGTTTTACTTGTGTTATAGAATGGACTTTATAGATAAGCAGAAGTGACAGACACAAATAGAGAGATATTCCAAGAGAGAAGAGAGACTTGTTAGTTAAGAGGGGTTACTGCTGTGCTCTTCACTGAAGCAACATTAATGGAACAGTTAATTTCTGGTGCAGCTTATATATTAGACAGTTTCCTAGATTCTAACTAGATCCAAGTCTGCATTCATTACTGCAGTTCTAGGATCCAGAGTTCTTTCTTCCACACTGTTGGTCCTTTTGAAAAGATGACTCAAAGTCTTCTTTTTTATTGACTGATCAAGTTTTGTGTGTGTGCATGTGCTCCTCTGTGTGTGTGTGTGGGGGGGGGGTTGAGGAAGGATTCCTAGTGAATATACTTTTTGTTTCAATATGATATTCCAGTTTTTCCTTTTATTTCTTTTATACACAGAATAATCATGTGATATTTCAAGTTTTTGAAAACCTGCAAGTACCAGAGAAATTCATATTTGATCTTGTAGGTAACAAGCCTTAGAATTTATTGGGGAAGGGGATGTGGAACGATAAGGTCTAGAATGGGGAGAAACCTCAGACAATTAGGAGACAATTGTGAAAGTCTAAGGGAGTGGTGATGAGGGTCTAAAGTTATGCAAAGTCTCTGAATAATGGAGAAAGGATTAGATATAAAATGTTGTTGAGGATTAGCAATATTTAACAATCAATTGCTTATATAAGATGGGGGAGAGTGGAGAATCAAGGATAATGCTGCAGCGGGGAATCTGGGATGCTAAAAGAATGGTGGTGCCCCTGACTCAAACAGGAAAATTCAATAAAGAAGTAGGTTTGTGGAATAGCTATTAAGTTATGGTTTGCATCTATTAAGATTGAGGTTTATTCTGGATATTTAGTTTGGAATGTCTAATAGGCAATTGATGAGAACTTGAATTCAGAACTCTTGGTGGTTGGATATATAGATCAGTTAAATAATTTGTCCAAAGATGATAACTTATCCATAGTAAACAATAAAGTCTCCAAAAGAACAAAAAAGGAAACTGAGCATACATCCACAAAGCTAATACATTCCCCATATCTGGGGATAGTGGCAGATTCAGGGAGTAAGATTTCCTCAAGGGAAAGAAAAGCTCTGACTATGGGTTTAACAGAGGCACCACCAGTCCTTAGAGGCTAGAAGAGAGCTACACACAAGAGAAACTTAAAAAGGACTTTATGAAGAAAGAAATTCAGGAACCAGAAATTTGTCAAGTACCCCTTTGGCACATGTGTTCTCAACATGCGTGTCTTGCTATCAATGTCCTTTAATAGTAAAAATCCACTCTTTTTTCCTTTAAATCTTTACTTTCTGTCTCAGTAACAATTGTAAGAAAGAAGGACACGGGCTACTGGGAAAATAGGATGAAATGACTTGCTCAGAGTAACATAGCTAAGAAGTGTCTGAAGTCAGATTTAAACCCAGGTGCTCCCCACTCCAGACCTGGCTTTCTAGCCACTGTGCCACCAGGCTGTCCACTCTTCCAAGGGATCTTGTGTATGCAATATATCCCCAGTATCCAGGGGGTGGGAGAGAGATTCATTCCAACTGTTGTTAATATATTTGTTTGGTAAATATCTTTTGTAAAAGCTAGATAAACCTAATTGATAGTTAATGGGAAGTACGCCAATGGAAGCATGTAAATGACAATACTAGACACTCCAAACTTTGGGGGTTATCCCTAGAACCCTGAGAAGAAAAGCAATCAACTGACCTTCTGGGAATCCCAGTGTGACAAAGTGATAAGATAAGTAGCTCAGAAGGGAGTGCTATAGTCACACAATTATTAAATTTTAGTTCAAAGCAACTATATGACACTACCATACATAATGGATTCTTATTTCAGATGAAATGATTAAATAAAAGTAGAAGCTCTAGACAAAAGATAAACTAAATTTTAAATCTGGCAGAATTGGAGAATATATTACTCTTAGGAGGATGTTACCTTTGAATGCCACTTACAGATTAATAATAATAAAAATAATAATGTTTCACATTTACGCAACACTTTATGTTTTGCACGGTACTCGATTATCTCATTAGACTAAACAAATAAAGAATAAATGAAGTTACTCAGGTTTTAAAAATTATATGAAAGTTTTATGGAGATACTCTATATCCCTAGCTATGTTTTGAAAACTAGATCGTTGATTCAAGGGAAGCTTGTTTTATTTACTATGATCTGTAACTATCTTTCTACAGACTTTAACACTGTCCACTTAATGTTCCCTTTCATTTATGCAATTTGTTTTTTTTCTTTTCCAATCCCTAACCTTAAAGGGAAAGACCTAGCATCCTAATAGTTTGCATCTACCCTCACAATGAACCTGAATGAATTGTGTGAAGATTGGATTTGGCTATCTCCTGATTGTAACAATGAAGGTACTTAGCTCTTCCTTGACAGCGAAAATAAAATTATAATCCCCTATCTATTCTTATATTTTTAATACCCAAAGTGTTAACTCAGTATTTAAAGTAGATCTACCCATTTTAACTACAAAAAAGGTGTTAACTAGCCAAAAGAGGTGTTAACTAACTACAAAAGGTGTGAACACCCATTCCATACATTGAGTGGGCAGTTCTGGAGAGGAGCTCATCTGCTGTGATTGGTAGATGTAAAATTTAGGGGAGGTGACAAAAGAGAAAAAGATCTTTAAATAGAGGAAACAGAGGCACACAGAGATCTAAGGATCAGTCACTCAGAGTTGGACTGGGAGAATCAATCACTTGAAGCTGGACTGAAAGACAGACACTTGAGGAGAGATTAGAAGACAGACACTCAGACTTGGAGTAAAGACACTTGGCTGTGGAACTGGATCCCTGGAGGAGCTCATGCAAAAGACCTCAGACTGATTTCCTTTTAGATGGTTACCATGGTCTTAGAGACTTCCAGTCAAGATGGCGGCTTAGAGAAAGCTAAAGTTCAGATCTCCGGAAAACCCTTCCCGACCGATCTCAAACTATAAGCTCCTAAGGAGCCGAAATTCAAAACGATCAACAGCATAGACCCTGGGAATCCTCCTCCTGGACCTGGACCTGGATCAGAAGGCACAGCCCCCCCTCAAAAGCCAGAACCCGAGATCACTCGGACCTAAGTGGTAGGAGCGCAGAGTCCAAGGCTCCGGAAAGCCACAGCCCCGCCCCACTCAGAGAGCAGGGTCATCTGAAACAACAACAACCCTCAGGGCCTTCTATCCGAGTCCCAGTGAAAGTCACTGCCTTGTCTGAAACAACAGCAACCCTCAGGGCGGGCAAGACAGCCTCACGGGCTGGATCCTGCTATCCAAGTCTCAGTGAAAGTCACTGCCCTCGGAGCTCCGGGAAGCCGCAGCCCATCCCCTTGCAGGCCGACGAAACAGCCTCACAGCCAGCTATTCTGAAGGCAACTTCCGGAAAGCAACCCGACCCAGAGAGCCGGGGGAGAGTGTGGCCTCCTGGTCCGACCCTTCCACTCCAGTTCCAGTGAGGCATACTCAATTTAACCCAGGGAAACCTCATAGAACCGACAATCTGCCCAGGACTAAAGCCTCTGAACACCAGACAGAGATAAGAAAAGCTAATCCTCCACATTCAGAGATGGCAAACTCCACAGAAGCACAGAAGCCCCAAAATA
Organism: Monodelphis domestica; assembly: GCF_027887165.1. Taxonomy (NCBI): domain Eukaryota; kingdom Metazoa; phylum Chordata; class Mammalia; order Didelphimorphia; family Didelphidae; genus Monodelphis; species Monodelphis domestica. The sequence goes on along the minus strand of NC_077227.1, from coordinate 101,476,366 downwards.
CCAAGAAAAATAAGAAGAAAGGGGCGACTTTGGACACATTCTATGGAGCCAAAATACAAAACACAGAGGAGATAGAATATGATATACAAGAAAATGCTCCAAAATCTTCCAAAGGAAATGGAAACTCTCCACAAACCCATGAAGAATTTGAATCAGAAATGACCAAAAAGATGGAAGCCTTCTGGGAGGAAAAGTTGGAAATAATGCAAAAGAAATTCACGCATCTACAAAACCGGTGTGATGAAACTGAAAAGGAAAACCAGGCTTTAAAGGCCAGAATCAGGCAGCTGGAAGACAACGATCGTGTAAAAGAGCAAGAATTAATAAAGCAAAGCCAAAATACCAAGAAATTAGAAGAGAACATAAAATATCTCACCGACAAGGTGACAGATCTGGAAAATAGAGGGAGAAGAGATAATTTAAGAATAATTGGACTTCCAGAAAAGCCAGAAATAAACACCAAACTAGACATGGTGATACAAGATATAATCAAAGAAAATTGCCCAGAGACTCTAAAACAAGGGGGCAATACAGCCACTGACAGAGCTCACAGAACACCTTCTACACTAAACCCCCAAAAGACAACTCCCAGGAATGTAATTGCCAAATTCCAAAGCTATCAAACAAAAGAAAAAATCCTACAGGAAGCCAGAAAAAGACAATTTAGATATAAAGGAATGCCAATCAGGGTCACACAAGACCTTGCAAGTTCTACTCTGAATGATCGTAAGGCATGGAACATGATCTTCAGAAAGGCAAGAGAGCTGGGTCTCCAGCCAAGAATCAGCTACCCAGCAAAACTGACTATATACTTCCAAGGGAAAGTATGGGCATTCAACAAAATAGAAGATTTCCAACTTTTTGCAAAGAAAAGACCAGAGCTCTGTGGAAAGTTTGATACCGAAAATCAAAGAGCAAGGAATACCTGAAAAGGTAAATATTAAGGAAAGGGGAAAAATGTTATCTTCTTCTTTTACTCAAACTCTCTTCTATAAGGACTACATTTATATCAATCTATGTATACTAATATGTGGGGAAAATGTAATGTATAAATAGGGGGTAAAGAAAGACCAAATAGAATAATCTTTCTCACACAAAGATTCACATAGATGGTTACCATGGTGAGTGAAAGGCTGACTTAGTTTCCTTGTCTTTTTGGAGGTGTGAACCTTTGAGAAAGGCCCATTGCCTTAAGACTCCTTTCCCCTGGCTGGGGCTTAGAATTTCTACCTGGTTCTAAGCAGAGAGCTCTCTCTTTCTCGCTTGCTCTCTCTCTCTCTCTCTCTCTCTCTCTCTCTCTCTCTCTCTCTCTCTCTCTCTCTCTCTCTCTCTCTCTCTCTCTCTCCTCCCTTTCATCTCTTCCTTAATATCTTCCCTCTATTATAAATAAACTACCATAAATTCCTTTAGTAATTCATTTGGGATTTAGAAATTAAATCCCTGGTGACCACCAATTTAATATTAAGTCCAACCAATGAATTTTAACAATTGGAGAGGTATAAGTAGTTCAATTTAATTTTTAGTAGATTAAGCCTTAATTTAAAAAGAATTTTATTTTAACATTGCAGGCTTGTCCACATACATCCCATATAAATATATAAAGGTGGGGTCAAAACTATCTGACCTCATTTAAGCCTTGGTACCTTAATTTGATGAGCATTTGTCTCAAACAATCAATAATGGAAAGATCTTAGACAAAGTGATAAAAGGTCTTTGAGCTAGAACAAGAAATAAGTTTGGAAAGTCAAGGAAATCTGGCCATACTCAAAGAATTGTCTATAAATTATCAAGGCAATTGAGAAGGAATTGCTTGCCAGAAATTGGAGAAAATGTAGATTTTTAGCATGCTATTGAGAAGGAATATCCCACTTTCCCTCCCACCTACCCAAAAAAAGAGGTAGAAACTTCATCTTTAGTGTTGGTCAGATCTCCCTGCTGCCTCCCTTCTACCCATTCTTTGCCTAGAGGAGGGCTTCAAGGAATGTGAATCATCTAAAGCAGTGGTTCTCAACTTTTCTTATGCTGTGACCCCACAATACAGTTCAGTTCCTCATGTTGCAGTGACCCCAAACCAAAAAATTATTTTGTTGGCTACTTCAAAACTGTAATTTTGCTACAGTTATGACTCGGAATATAAATACTTGATATGCATTATGTATTCTCATTGCTACAAATTGAGAGGTTGAGAACCGTTGATCTAAAGGATTTAGATGTCCCATCTTCCCATCACTATCCTAGCATGATCACTCTGAGATAGCAGTGGTTAACAGTAATGTTTGCATCAGGAACCAAGAACAATCTGGACTCAGCTCTATAAGGAGTCAAAGAAGGAAACTATACCATAACTGAAGAAAACTTCTTGAGCATCCTACGAATAGCAGTAAAGGACTTTAGACAATCCAGGAACTGTGAGTTACATCTTTGCCACATATATTTTCTAAGTCTGAGTCTACTTTTGCTCAGACTCTGCAGGTACTTACAAGAGAGTTGAGTAAAGGTGTTTGGGGTGTGGAGAAGGATGTTTTGTAATAACTGTTCTTATTGTATTATCTTAGTAAATAATTCTCTTAAAAATCTTCTTAGAGGTTAGTGACCAAACTGATTCTCAATGGATAATTTTGGGGAAGAAGTATACCAGTGTTGGCTCAAGTCAGTAGCATTAGAGATTTAAACCACAAATTTAAACCTTTAGGGGTATTCTAGAACCCTGAACGGAAGATGAAGTCAAGCTCTGAGGATCCACTGGAACTTTGATAGGCTACACATTAATACATTAATACACACACAAAGGCACAAATAAGTCTTGGCTTCTGAGCAATGTACTAGGCACTTGGAAATACAAGTATAAAAATTGTGACAGTTCCTTATGTGAGCAACATACACATATACATATATAATTATATATGCACATATGTGTATTTCCTATATATAACTGGTACATGCATATAAATATATAAATTTATGTGTATGTGTACACATAAATATGTGTGTGCGTGTGTATAACTTGGAACTATTATTATTTGCATTTTAACCCTAGTAAAATTGCAAGTCAATTAGAGACCAAAGGCTGAGATAATGACGGTTTTGTTTGGATTTTAGATATGTTTTGTCATTTATTTGATTGAATTTTCTGTAAATCTGTTTTTTTGTAGATTGTTTTTCAACAGGAATAGGACAAGGCTCAGAAAAAGAAAGTTATACTATTTCCATGGATTAAAGATACTAATAAAAAAAAATCTGGCTAATTTAGCAAAACAAGATTATTTAGCCTTTTTTCCCTTTCCAGACACTGTTGCTCTACAATTTTATCTTCTTATGCCATGTGATATGAAATCAGAGCCCAGAGCCTCAATAGGAAGTTCATAGTACTTCTTTCAAACAAACTCGAGTAACAGTTTAGTAACATTATCTAACAGCTTGTTAAGTTGTTTTGGTACCATCTTTGTGGAATTCAGCCCCCGCTCCACATTTTTAAATGCCGACATGTTTGTAACCAATCACATAATGTCCAGTTTATTGAACTCCATTTTAAAAGTTGGAATATATTTGGGATAAAGCAAATACCCTTGTGAGTTATTTGGAATAAAATAACAATAGTTTACAATAGACCTTTGATAACAAAATAATCCCCAAATATACAAGGTCTACTTAATTTAAATGGGCTTTTGAAAGACTTTATTCATCTTCACTAACTTCACTCCTGGTAATTATATGTATATAATTATTATATATAAACATATATAATAATATATATGTTTTAAGAATGTTCTTGTCCTTTTTATGTTTTAGCAATGAATGGATTGTTTTTATTACTTCAATATTCTCTCTTTTCTCACATGTATGGTAACATAGTACCATAGTATCATATGGTTTAGCATTCAAATTTTCTAAAATACATTCAGTAAGTCTCCCTTAACTAGACTGTGAGATTTATGAAATCAGAAGTCATTTCCCAGTAGGTTTTTAAATTCCATATACTACCTAGCACAGCACTAGGCATATAGTAAGTAGGCTGTAAGTAAATATTTAAATAGGGCAAAGATCTCATTAATAAGCTCATTTCCTCCAATAATTCTGATTGCTGTAACTCCCTTTCATGTCTGTCATGGCAGAGGGTCAACCCAATGTTCTAGTGGACTTTTCTTCCTTAAGTTCTCTTTATAGTCTATGGATGTCCATAGAAGATACAGGCTGTCCATCAGTCACCTCTCATTCTTGCTCTAGAAGTCCATCATTTTTGCCTTATGTACACATTCCTTGGATGTCATCAACTAGCGGTGATGAAGGCTTGCACTAATGCCAAAGAAGACAATGGGAAGCCTATGGGAGATGGTCTAAAGGAATAATCAACAGGATGTGGAAACAGAATGGAAATGGAGCTGAGGGAGAGAATGAGGAGTTGCAAAGCTGGGTGATGGGGAGGATGTTGGTGTATTTGACAGTAACCAGGGAAATAAGAAGAGGAGAAGATGTGGGTGGAAGGAAACAGATTCGTTTGGAGGGTTCGGGGAAAGATGTTGAGTTTGGTTTGGGATAGGTTAAATTTAAGATATCTACAGGACATCATTGAGATGTCCAAGAGGTAGCTAATGTGTGTAACTCCTTGTTTGTAATATGTTACTGCCTGCTCACCCCTACACTGTGCCTTCTGAGTGAGCATCAACACCAATTCTTCACAGCCTGGGGTAGTCCATGACTTACAGCTATACCTTATCATCAAATCATTAGTGTTAGAAGAAGGACCTTTGTTTCAGAGAGAAGCTAGGAGTCATTAAAACATTTTTTTTTAATTTTTCAAAGGCAATCCAATTCATTCCATTCTCCTGTTCAATTCTTATCTAAATTTATTGTTTATTTCTAATCCAATAATCCAATAGATATTTATTAAACAATGACTAGGGGGACAAACAGAGTACTAAGCATTGGGGATATAATTGAGAAAGACAATTCCTGCTTTCAAGGAGTTCACAGTCTAATGGAGTGTAGCATTTGCCCAGTCCTTTAGATTGTAATCCCCTTGAGTGCAGGGACTGTTTCTTAGTGTATATATACATATTTATATATATATATATATACAAATATATTTGTGTATAAATATCTTTATGTATGAATATATACACATATGTAAATATATTTATTTATATATACACATTGAACATATATGTTTGTATGTGTATATATATATATATTTTTTTCTACATAGATGGATGAACATTCTAAGCAAACAATACCACTGCATGTCATAATCTGGATAATAGGTTTTCTTCATCTACTTGCTTTTCCAGTGTGGGTACTTAGGGCAAACTCTTGTAAGTACTAAAAGCTATGTTGTTTATAGATCATTTAAAAATTGTGATTTTTATCACAGGAGAAATAAATGCTATTTGATTTATTTATAGAAGGGGAAAGGAGTGAGGAGGAAGGAAACAAGTATTTATTAGATGTCTATGATGGGCCATGCAGTATATTAAGCAATTTACAAATATTATTTCACCTAACCCTATATAGGTGGGTGCTCTTATTAGTCCCATTTTAGAGTTGAGGAAGGCTATCAGGCATTAAAGGCTTAAGGACTTGCCTAGGGTCACACAACTAATAAGGACGTGATACCTGATTTGACCTGAGGTCTTCCTGACTCCAGACCTGGTGCTCTATCCACTGTCTACCCTATCTGGAAGGAATCTTAATTATCCTCCCATTGCAACCCAATTGGTTACCAACTCATCAAAAAGAGTTGCTTCTATGGAGTTCACTTTCTAATGTCAAGGATAAGTTCTGGTCATGTTGCTCCTTAGTGATGTGACTTTGGCTAAATGGAAGGACTGAGTTCAAATCCCACTGATGACTGATACTACTTGAGTGATCTACTTAACCTGAGCTTCAGGAAACAGGAGAGACGGCCTCTGAGGTCTCTTTTACCTCTAAATCTATATTCCTGTGGTCTTGTTGGATCTGGCGTGCAAACTGGGGAGCCATTCTAGATAACCTCTAAGCTTCCTTTTAGATCTTTTAAAAATATAACTACGTTCAATGAAACAGGCATTGTAATGCATAAACATAAGGAACTGGATGTTTTGTGTCAGAAACTCAGATTTCCAGTGAGCTATATATAACACTCAAGGGAAATTTTTATTTCTCTTTGCTCCAGAATACATCAATACACATTTGGTAAAACACTTCTTAGAATCTAGATGGATTTTCAACTTTCAAATAAGATCTCAAAATATTTGGCTTATCAGAACATGAAAGATAATGTTACAGGGATAGATTATTGGGCTAAAGACTATTTAAATGTCTTTTCCCTCCCCACTTGAAAAATTCAGAATGTGATGATATTCAACTTGCAAGTCCAGACTGGGAAAAAAGGTATAACATAAAATTTTATTTTGGAATTCATCATAGGTACAATCTAAAAACCAAAGCAGGATAATGAAGCCCTATTTATAAATGTTTATGGAAACAATCACTTTAGATTTTGGTGACAAAAGTAGTTATATGTCAATAACTGGTTCATAAAAAATTTTTTAAATAGAACTATAAAGTCTCGGGGAAAGTTACTTTCATAATATAACATGAATTATTTGAAGTAGGAAAATGAGTCAGAAGTCAAGTAAAGAAGAAAAAATGATGAGATTGAGTACGTTAAAATACCAAGAAGTTGAAAGTCTGTCCAAGTAGTCATAGACTTAAGCTGAATCTCATACACAAACCATTCTACTATTATCCATAATACTTTTTCTGATTTAAAAGGACTTCTATGTTAGCATCTGTTCTAGATCACTGCAAAATGAATTGGTTGAAAAGCTACACATTGGCCAGAGAAGCTGTAAACGCCAATGTCAATGACGTTTCCAAAATAGATCATTTTTGTGGTTAGTTTCAGAAGATGATTCTCTTTTGAAGTTTCTTTTTCTGGCTAGTGCTACCTATTTTCAGGCTTAAAAGAGGAAATTTTGAATGCATTCATTGCACTTAATTAATTTTCAAATATCTATTGGGCAACTACTATGTCTGTGGCCTACAGCCAGTCAGACCGTAAATAGAATGATTATACAAAGCAACAGTTGTGAATAAATAAGCTCTATCAAAAACTTGGTTCACTTGAGCCATACATTTTAAAATGCAGATTTACAAGGCTCTGACATCAAGTTGGTTCAGCATTTCAGCAATACCACATCACACAAACTTAAGGCAGTCTTTGGACACTGCACCTATGAATTAAAAGTGCCAAATGAATAAGGGGTTGTCAGAATGGTTTCATAAAAATGGAATAAGCTAATGACTTCGTTGCATCTGCTTCCTTTTACTTTTCTCTTTACATGGATTTTAGGCCACTATAGAGTGGATCCCACCTCTGAAACATATTGCCCATGTGATCTTGGGTAATATATGTAACCTTGTTATTTTCTAGGCAACTCTGTAAGACTAAGTGGTGGTGATAATGCCGACTTGCTTTGATAGCAGGGATTTTTCTCCTTTATAAACAAAATCACAAGTCCAGTCTCCATCCCTATTCTATAAAGCAGTTACTGATTTTGCATGTGTGAATAGAATAGGGAGAAGAAAAAGGCAATAGAGTTATTGGCTCTTAAAATACTTTAGCATAAAAATCCACCAACAAAGACTTAGTTAGTCATTGTTTTAGACAAGGAGCACTTAATCTTTTTGGTGTCAGGGAACCCAGTGGCAGTCAGAGGAAGCCTATGGATCCCTTCTCAAAAGGTTTCTTAATGCATAAAGTAAATGGGATTTCAAAAGAATCCAGACTTATGGGTAAACATGGTGGCAGTTTAGATGCAGGACTCTTCCTCTCCTCACCACCTACCAATATAGACTACCTCAAAAAGCCAAAAAAATAACCCCAAATTCATATGAACGAAGGGACTCTACAGTAGGGCTCAGCATAGAAGGTATGTGGGATTTGGGCATTTCCATACCATAAGGAGGTGAAAAAGCTTCCACCAAAATGCGAGCTGATTAACCCTTCCCAACCCCACCTATGGAGCCAGAGTCAGAGCCAGTGCACACTAGAATCAGTGAGTGAGGAAAGGGCACCTCTGGAGCGAGTGAGGGGCACCTCTGGGTCCTTAGCAGCTGATTGAGACTACTGAGGACCTACCCCTGAGAGCAGCTAGACATGAGGCCCCAACAGGCTGAGGAGCACAGACCATGGGCACTGTCAGGGAGAAAGCACAGAGAGGGGGGAGCAAACAGGGAAAGCTGCATAGACTTGAGAGCTATCCTCAGCCAAAATCCTTGTTCTTTAGCTCCATACACAGAGAGCCTGCCCATCTCACTCAGATTTCTAACTGGAAAGGGAAGGAAAAACCATCACAGTAATGGCAAATAGTGCCCAGGAACAACTTCCCAACACCAAGAAAAACAAGAAGAAGGGGTTGACCCTGGATGATTTTTACAGAGGAAAAACTCAGGCTACAGAGGAAATAGAAGAGGAAATACAAATAAATGCACCAAAACCTTCCCCCCAAAATGGAAATTGTCCACAAGCTCTTGAAGAATTTAAATTGGAGTTTATCAAAAAGATGAAGCCCTCTGGCAAGAAAAGTGGGAAATAATTTAAAAAGAAAATAACAGTTTAAAAGACAAGAACTCCCAATTGGAGAAACAGCTCAAAGCCATGAAAATCAAAATAGACCAAACTAAAAATGAAAACCAGTCTTTAAAGACCAGAATTAGGCAATTGGAAGCCAATGATCTTGCAAAACAGCAAGAATTAATAAAGCAAAGTCAAAAGACTGACAAAAGAGAAGAAAACATAAAATATCTCACTGAAATGATGATGGATCAGGGAAACAGAGCATGAAGAGACAATTTGAGAATCACTGGTCTACCTGAAAATCCAGAAATAAACAGAAATCTTGATATCATACTACAAGAAATTATCCAAGAAAATTACTGCCCTGATGTTCTTGAACAAGGGGACAAAATAGACATTGAAAGAGGTCATAGAATACTCTCTACACTAAATCCTTAAAAGACAACTCTCTGGAATGTAATTACCAAATTCAAAAGCTTCCAAGCTAAGGAGAAAATTTTACAAGAAGCCAAAAAGAGACAATTCAGATATCAAGGAGCACCAATCAGGATTGCACAAGATCTGGAAGTTTCCACACTAAAGAACGGCAAGGCTTGGAATATGATATTCAGAAAGGCAAAAGAATTGGGTCTTCAAGGATCACCTATCCATCAAAACTGACTATATACTTCCAGTGGAAAGTATAGGCATTCAACAAAATAGAAGATTTCCAAGTATCTTTAAAGAAAAGACCAGAAATAAGTTGAAAGTTTGATATCCAAACACAAAGATCAAGAGAAACATGAAAATGTAAATAAGAGAGGGAAAAGGGGGAAAATGTTTTTTATTCAAACTTTCTTTTTTAAGGGCTTCAATAAGATCAAATTATTTATATCAGTATATGGGGAAATGTTATTTGTAACTCTCAAAAATTATATTCACTATTATAGTAATTAGAGGAATCATTCCCAGAAAGACATTGGGATAATAAGTGTTATAAGATGATATGCAAAAAAAAAAAAGAAAAAGGGAGGGGAGAATCAAGGATGGCACCAAGAGATACTTGAAGAAATAAAATAAATAGGATAATCTTTATCACATAAAGATACACATGGGAAGGGGAGGGAAAGAATACTCTTATAAGAAGGAGAGGAAGAGAGTGCTAATAGGTAATACTTAAACCTTACACTCAGTGAAATCATTTCTGAGAGAGAAGAGCATCTAGATCCACTGGGGTATTGAATTCTATCTTATGCTACAGTGAAAGTAAGAAGGGAAAACTAAGGAGGGTGGGGGGCAGGGAATACAAAAAGGGAGGAAAAGATAGGGGGAAGGGAACTTAACAGACACTGAAAAAATAAGAAGGGAACAAAAAGGGAGGGGCCAGAAAGGGAAGCTTATAAAGGGCGGGGATTAAGGGGACTGATTAAAAGCAAACCACTGGTTTAAAAGGATATAGCAAAAAAAGAAAGGACTGAACCAGGAGAGGATATCAAAATGCTGGGGAATACATAAGTGACACTTGAATGTGAATGGGATGAACTCACTCATAAAATGAAAACAAATAGGAGAGTGGATTAGAAATCAAAATCCTACCATATGTTGTCTTCAAGAAACACACTTATGGGGGGTAGACACTCACAAGTTTAGAATTAAAGGTTGGAGCGAAACGTATTGGGCCTCAACTGATAGAAAGAAGGCAGGAGTTGCAATCATGATATCTGACAAAGCCAAAGTAAAAATAGATCTGATTAAAAGGGATAGGGAAGATAACTACATCCTGATAAAAGGCAGTATAGACAATGAGGAAATATCACTAATTGACATGTATGCACCAAATGGTATAGCATCCAAATTTCTAAAGGAGAAACTAGTGGAACTGAAGGAGGAAATAGATAGTAAAACTATACTAGTGGGAGACCTGAACTTATCACTATCAAATTTAGATAAATCAAATCAAAAAATAAATAAGAAAAAGGTAAGAGATATAAATGAAATCTTAGAAAAATTAGTTAATAGATATATTGAGAAAAATAAATAGGGACAAAAAGGAATACAACTTCTTTTCAGCAGTACATACTACATTCACAAAGATTGAACATGTACTAGTTCATAAAAACCATGGCAAACAAATGCAGAAAAGCAGAAATAATAAATGCAACCTTTTTCAGATCATAATGCAGTAAAAATAATAATCAGGAAGGGAACATGGAGAGGCAAATAAAAAATTAATTGGAAATGAAATAATAGGATTCTCCAAAATCAGTTAGTTAAAGAACAAATTATGGAAATAATAATTTCATTGAAGAAAATGACAATGATGAGACATCCTTTCAAAATTATGGGATGCAGCCAAAGCAGTACTCAAGGGGAAATTTATATCCCTAGCAAATTATGAAGGGTGGAGGTCAATGAGTTGGACATGCAAATCAAAAAAAACTTGAAAGCAAACAAATAAAAAGTCATCAGATGAAAACTAAATTAGAGATCCTAAAAATTAAGGGAGAAATTAATAAAATCAAATAATAAAATTAATAAAATAAAAAGTGAAAGAATTAATGACCTAATAAATAAGACTAGAAGCTGGTTTTGAAAAAACAAATAAAATAGACAAAGTACTGGTCAATATAATTTAAAAAAAAGAAAAGAAGAAAACCAAATTAACAGTATCATAGATGAAAAGGGAGACCTCACCTCCAATGAAGAGGAAATTAAGGCACGCATTAAAAACTATTTTGCCCAATTATATGTTAACAAATATGGCAATCTAGGTCATATGGATGAATATTTACAAAAATATAAATTGCCTGGATGAACAGAAGAAGAAATAGAATTCTTAAATAATTCCATATTAGAAAAAGAAACTGAACCAGCCATTGAAGAACTCCCTAAGAAAAAAATCACCAGGGCCTGATGGATTCACAAGTGAATTCTATCAAACATTGAAAGAACAACTAATCCCAATATTATACAAACTATTTGACATAATAAGCAAAGAAGGAGTTCTACAAAATTCCTTTTATGACACAAATATGGTACTGATTCCAAAGCCAGGCAGGTCAAAAACAGAGAAAGAAAACTATAGACCAATCTCTTTAATGAACATAGATGCAAAAATATTTTTTTAAGTTTATTTAGTCAACTTAGAACATTATTCCTTGGTTACAATAATCACATTGTTTCCCTCCTTCCCCTCCACCCACTCTTCCCGCAGCCAACAAGAAATTTCATTGGGCATTACATGTGTCCTTCATCAGAACCCATTTCCATATTGTTTACACTTGGATGTGCATTTAGAGTCTACATCCCCCACAATATGCCTTCAACCCATGTATTCAAGCAGTTGTTTTTCTTTGGTGTTTTTACTCCCAGAGAGTTTCCTCTGGATGTGGAAAATGATTTTTCTCGTAGATTCCTCTGAGTTGTTCAGGGTCATTGCATTACCACTAATGGAGAAGTATATTTCATTCTATTGTACCCCAGTGTATCATCAGTCTCTGTGTACAATGTTTTCCCTGGTTCTGCTCCTCTCTGCAATAGATGCAAAAATCTTAAATAGAATACTAGCAAAAAGATTCCAGCAAGTCATCACAAGGGTCATTCACTATGACCAGGTAGGATTCATACCAGGAATGCAAGGATGGTTAAATATTAGGAAAACCATCCACATAATTGACCATATTAACAAGCAAACTGACAAAAATCACATGATTATCTCAATAGATGCAGAAAAAGCCTTTGACAAAATACAACTCATTCCTATTGAAAACACTAGAAAGTATAGGAATAGACAGTTCTTTCCTAAAAATAATAAACAATATATATCTAAAACCATCAGCAAACATCATCTACAATGGGGATAAACTTGATGCATTCCCAATAAGATCAGGAGTCAAATAAGGATGCCCATTATCACCTCTATTATTTAACATTGTACCAGAAACACTAGCAGTAGCAATTAGAGAAGAAAAAGAAATCGAAAGTATTAAAATTGTCAACAAGGAGACCAAGCTATCACTCTTTGCAGATGATATGATGGTCTACTTAAAGAATCCTAGAGAATCAACTAAAAAGCTATTGGAAATAATCAACAACTTTAGCAAAGTTGCAGGATACAAAATAAACCCACATAAGTCATCAGCATTTCTATATATCTCCAAAACATATCAGCAGCAAGAGTTAGAAAGTCCATTTAAAATCACCCTAGAAAATATAAAATACTTAGGAATCTATCTGCCAAGACAAACCCAGGAACCATATGAACACAACTACAAAACACTTTCCACATAATTAAAACTAGATCTAAATAATTGTAAAAACATTAATCGCTTATGGGTAGGACAAGCTAACATAATAAAAATGACCATTCTAGGCAAACTTATTTACTTACTTAGTGCTATACCCATCGAACTACCAAAAAACTTTTTTTTACTGAATTAGAAAAAAAAAACATAATAAAGTTCATTTGGAAGAACAAAAGATCAAGGATATCCAGGGAAATCATGAAAAAAAATGCGAAGGAAGGTGGCCTAGCAATACCAGATCTCAAACTATTCTATAAAGCAGTGGTCATCAAAACAATATGGTACTGGCTAAGAGACAGAATGGAGGATTAGTGGAATAGACTTGGGGTAAGTGATCTCAGCAAGACAGTCTATGATAAACCCAGAGATTCCAGCTTTTGGGACTAAAATCCACTATTTGATTAAAAACTGCTGGGAAAATTGAAAGACAGTATGGGAGAGATTAGGTATGGATCAACATCTCACACCCTACACCAAGATAAACTCAGAATGGGTGAATGACTTGAATATAAAGAAGGAAACTATAAGTAAATTAGGTGAACACAGAATAGCATACATGTCAGATCTTTGGGAAAGGAAAGATTTTTAAACCAAGTAAGAGTTAGAAAAAAAATCACAAAATGTAAAATAAATAATTTTGATTACATCAAATTAAGAAGTTTTTGTACAAACAAAAGCAATGCAACCAAAATTAGAAGAGAAGTAACAAATTGGGAAAACACCTTCATTAGAAAAACCTCTGACAAAGGTCTAATTACTCAAATTCATAAAGAGCTAAATCAATTGTACAAAAACTCAAGCCATTCTCCAATTGATAAAAGGGCAAGAGACATGAATAGGCAATTTTCAGATAAAGTAATCAAAACTATTAATAAGCACATGAAAAAGTGTTCTAAATCTCTTATAATCAGAGAAGTGCAAATCAAAACAACTCTAAGGTATCACTCCACACCTAGAAGATTGGCTAACATGACTGCAATGGAAAGTAAAGAATGCTGGAGGGGATGTGGCAAAGTTGGGATATTAATGCATTGCTGGTGGAGTTGTGAATTGGTCCAACCATTCTGGAGGGCAATTTGGAACTATGCCCAAAGAGCGATAAAAGACTGTCTGCCCTTTGATCCAGCCATAGCATAGTTATGTTTGTACCCCTAAGAGATAATAAGGAAAAAGACTTGTACAAGAATATTCATAGCGGCACTCTTTGTGGTGGCCAAAAATTGGAAAATGAGGGGATGCCCTTCAATTGGGGAATGGCTGGACAAATTGTGGTATATGTTGGTGATGGAATACTATTGTGCTCAAAGGAATAATAAAGTGGAGGAATTCCATAGAGACTGGAACAACCTCCAGGAATTGATGCAGAGCAAAAGGAATAGAACCAGGAGGACATTGTACACAGAGACAGACAAAATGTGGTATAATTGAATGTAATGGACTTCTCCATTAGTGGCAATGCAGTGATCCCAAACAATTATGAGAAAGAACACTATCCACATTCAGAGGAAAAACTGTGGGAGTAGAAACACCAAAAAAAACCACAACTGCTTGATTATATGGATCGAGGGGATATGGTTGGGGATGTAGACTCTTAATGAACATCCTAATGCAAACATCAACAACATGGAATTAGGTTCTGATCAAGGACACATGTAATACCCAGTGGAACTGTGCATGCGCTACAGGAAAGTTGGGGTTAGGGGAGGAAGGATAGAATATGATTCTTGTAACCAAGGAATAATGTTCTAAATTGACTAAAAAAAAAGGAATCCAACTATACTGAAATGAAGTTATCAAAGTTATAATTTTTTAAATGTTATAGATCCTTTGTTAAGAATCCTCACATTAGACAGACTATTATAGAAAGTAGGTTCTATGTGTGAATTATTTGTAGAGTTATTCAGTTATAGTCTTTAAATATAATGTTTCATGCTTTAGATCAAAAGCTACAAAACAAAAATTATTTCTGGCTGCCATTAACAGTGATGTTGGGACACAGAGCTGTCTTCACATAAGATAATAAAAAGGTTGAAGCTGTTCTTATAACAGCATGCCTGGATTTTAAAAGAAAAACATTCCAAATGTCCAAAAAACTTCTTGCCAATGGAAAAAAAATGATAGTCATAAGAAAAAGTAGTTACTTGGGAATAAAATGAAAATGAGTTGCAAATACCTCCAACATCATTCCATATTTAGGCCTCCAAACACGGGCATTTTTAAAGAATTTACTTAAAATCTAGTCCCTAAATAGTTTTTAATGAAAATGCAAATAATTATGACAAAATTACTTGTGATATTTTATAATTGGGAAAGTAAATTAAGAACCAATGCGGACACAAGAATTTCTATTAGGAAACTACCTTCCCTCTGAGTAGAATGGGAAGTAGTACAGGATTTGGAAACAGGGGAATATAAGTTTGTGTCCATGCTCTTTGTCATTACTTGTGAAACTTTGGACAATTCATTTCCAGACTTCAGTTTCCTCATCCTTTAAAATAGAGATTGAAATAAGATCCCCTACAGCTGTAAATTCTATAATCCTTTACTACTTTCCTCTAAAAATGGGCATTATACCATTCTAAAACCCAAGAAGACAAGAAAATAAGAATTTAAAGGAATTCATTTTATTATAGGGAGAACTAAAATGATTGTACTAAATGTGTTTTCCATAAAAGTATATATTTAGAAAGCTAAAAATGGACACTATTAATAGGGATATAAACTGTTTAATTTGTTGGGGAGAAAGATTTATCTTAGATCAGTTACTCCAAGTCTAAGAGACAAGTTTAGAAATAAATTAATTCTTATTTAAAATAACATGGATACAATGAAAATGATAAAAAAAAATACATAACATGTAATAGAAATAACCCAATCCTTAACTATCTAAACAAGCAGTTGATAGCCAAAAATTGGAGATGGACAAGATAAATTACATTGACACTAAGTATAACTTTATTATACTCAGCAAACATCTGGCTAAATTGCAAAATAGAGAAAATGTCTGCTAAACACAATACCAAGTTACAATATAAAATCATTTGTAAAATGCTAGGAAGGATGATAGATGATTATGAACAATATCATCTCAAAAGGCAAGATGAAAATGGACAAGGTAGCATCGGCTTTTTAAAAATTTGGCAAGGTAATTGCCAAATTCAAGAGCTTCCAAGAAAAGGAGAAAATCCTACAAGAAGCCAAGAAGAGGAGCTTCAGATATAAGGGGGCTCCCATAAGGATCACACACGACTTAGCAGCTAACACACTAAGAGACTGCAAAGCATGGAACACGATATTTAGAAAGGCAAGAGAGCTGGGTCTCCAACCAAGAATCAACTACCCAGCAAAACTGACTATATACTTCCAGGGGAAAGTATGGGCATTCAACAAAATAGAAGATTTCCAAGCATTTGCTAAGAAAAGACCAGAGCTCTGTGGAAAGTTCAATATCCAAGCACAGAAAGCAAGAGAAACATGAAAAGGTAAATATGAAAGAAAGGGAAAAGGAGATAAATCTTATCTTTTTCTTTAAGCCAAACTCTCTTCTATAAGGACTACATTTACATCAAATTATATATATTAATATGTGGGGAAAATGTTTTGTGTAATTCTCATAAATTGTAGCATCATAAGAGTAGTTAGAAGAAACATGCATAGGGAAAGATTGGGGCATTAAGAAGATTTGGGGAAAGTGGGGACAAAGAAAGGAAAAGGGAGGGGGGAACCACGATAATACTAAGATTAACTTCAAGAAATACGGGGGGACTCAATAGAATAATCTTTCCCATATAAAGATACACATGGGAAGGGGAGGGGAAGAACTCTCATATGAGAAGGAGAGGAAGAGAGCTTGAAGTGGAATTACTTAAACCTTACTCTCAGTGAAAGCAAACCTGAGAGGGAAGAACATCTAGATCCAGTGGGATCCTGAATTCTATCTTATCCATTAGGGCAAGAAAGAAAGGAAAATTAAGGAGGAGGAGAGGGGAGGGAGTATAAAAAGGGAGGGAAGGAGAAGGAGGAGGGGAAGGGAGCATAAAAAGGGAGGGGATAGAAAGGGAAGCATCTCAAGGGAGGGGACTAGGGGGACTGACCTAAAGTAAATCACTGGTTCAAAGGGAGAAAGCTAAAGAAGAAAGGTCAGAACTAGGGGAAGATATCAAAATGCCAGCAAATCCACAAATGACAATCATAACTTTGAACGTGAATGGGATGAACTCACCCATAAAACGTAGACAAATAGCAGAGTGGATTAGAACCCAAAACCCTACCATATGTTGTCTTCAAGAAACACATATGAGACGGGTTGACACTCACAAGGTTAGAATTAAAGGTTGGAGTAAGACCTTTTGGGCCTCAACTGATAGAAAGAAGGCAGGAGTTGCAATCATGATATCTGACAAAGCCAAAGTACAAATAGACCTGATCAAAAGGGATAGGGAAGGTAAATATATTCTGCTAAAAGGGAGTATAGACAATGAGGAAAGATCACTAATCAACATGTATGCACCAAATGGTATAGCATCCAAATTTTTAATAGAGAAACTAGGAGAACTGAAGGAGGAAATAGACAGTAAAACCATATTAATGGGAGACTTGAACCAACCACTATCAAATTTAGATAAATCAAACCAAAAAATAAACAAGAAAGAAGTAAAAGAGATGAATGAAATCTTAGAAAAATTAGAGTTAATAGACATATGGAGAAAAATAGGGAAAAAAAGAATACACTTTCTTTTCAGCACCACATGGCACATTCACAAAAATAGATCATACACTAGGTCATAGAAACATGGCACTCAAATGCAGAAAAGCAGAAATAATAACTGCAGCCTTTTCAGATCACAAGGCAATTAAAATATTGAACGGAAAAGGTACATGGAGAGCCAAATCAAAAATTAATTGGAAATTAAATAACATGATCCTCCAAAATCGGATAGTTAGAGAAGAAATCATAGAAACAATTAACAATTTCGTTGAAGAAAATGACAACAGCGAAACATCCTTTCAAACCTTATGGGATGCAGCCAAGGCAGTACTTAGAGGAAAATTCATATCCCTGAGTGCATATATTAACAAATTAGGGAAGACAGAGATCAAGGAATTGGAAATGCAAATCAAAAAACTTGAGAATGAACAAATTAAAAACCCCTAGAAGAAAACCATACTAGAGATCCTAAAAATTAAGGGAGAAATTAATAAAATCGAAAGTGACAGAACTATTAAGCTAATAAACAAGACTAGAAGCTGGTACTTTGAAAAAACAGACAAAATAGACAAAGTACTGGTTAATCTAATTAAAAAAAGGAAAGAAGAAAGGCAAATTAACAGCATCAAGGATGAAAAGGGGGATCTCACCTCCAATGAAGAGGAAATTAAGGCAATCATTAAAAACTACTTTGCCCAACTATATGGCAATAAATATACCAACCTAGGTGATATGGATGAATATTTACAAAAATATAAATTGCCTAGACTAACAGAAGAAGAAATAGTTTTCTTAAATAATCCCATATCAGAAAAAGAAATCCAACAGGCCATCAAAGAACCTCCTAAGAAAAAATTCCCAGGGCCTGATGGATTCACCAGTGAATTCTATCAAACATTCAGAGAACAGTTAATCCCAATACTATAGAAACTATATGACATAATAAGCAAAGAGGGAGTTCTACCAAACTCCTTTTATGACACAAACATGGTACTAATTCCAAAGCCAGGCAGGCCAAAAACAGAGAAAGAAAATTATAGACCAATCTCCCTAATGAATATAGATGCAAAAATCTTAAATAGGATACTAGCAAAAAGACTCCAGCAAGTGATCAGAAGGGTCATCCACCATGATCAAGTAAGATTTATACCAGGGATGCAGGGCTGGTTCAACATTAGGAAAACTATCCACATAATTGACCACATCAACAAGCAAACCAACAAGAACCACATGATTATCTCAATAGATGCAGAAAAAGCCTTTGATAAAATATAACACCCATTCCTACTAAAAACACTAGAAAGCATAGGAATAGAAGGGTCATTCCTAAAAATAATAAACAGTATATATCTAAAACCATCAGCTAATATCATCTGCAATGGGGATGAACTAAATCCATTCCCATTAAGATCAGGAGTGAAACAAGGATGCCCATTATCACCTCTATTATTTGACATTGTATTAGAAACACTAGCAGTAGCAATTAGAGAAGAAAAAGAAATTAAAGGCATCAAAATAGGCAAGGAGGAGACCAAGTTATCACTCTTTGCAGATGACATGATGGTCTACTTAAAGAATCCTAGAGATTCAACCAAAAAGCTAATCGAAATAATCAACAACTTTAGCAAAGTTGCAGGATACAAAATAAACCCATATAAGTCATCAGCATTTCTATATAATTCCAACACAGCTCAGCAGCAAGAACTAGAAAGAGAAATCTCATTCAAAATTACCTTAGACAAAATAAAATACTTAGGAATCTATCTCTCGAGACAAACACAGGATCTATATGAACACAACTACAAAACACTTTCCACACAACTAAAAACAGACTTGAACAATTGGAAGAACATTAACTGCTCATGGGTAGGACGAGCCAATATAATAAAAATGACCATCCTACCCAAACTCATCTATCTATTTAGTGCCATACCCATGGAACTTCCAAAAATTTTTTTTACTGATTTAGAAAAAAACATAATAAAGTTTATTTGGAAGAACAAAAGATCAAGGATATCCAGGGAAATAATGAAAAAAAATACAAAGGAAGGGGGTCTTGCAGTCCCAGATCTCAGACTATATTACAAAGCAGCAGTCATAAAAACAATTTGGTACTGGCTAAGAGACAGAAAGGAGGATCAGTGGAATAGACTGGGGGCAAGCAACCTCAGCAAGACAGTATATGACAAACCCAAAGATCCCAGCTTTTGGGACAAAAATCCACTATTTCATAAAAACTGCTGGGAAAATTGGAGGACAGTGTGGGAAAGATTAGGCTTAGATCAACACCTCACACCCTACACCAAGATAAATTCAAAATGGGTGAATGACTTGAACATAAACAAGGAAACTATAAGAAAATTAGGCGAACACAGAATAGTATACATCTCAGACCTTTGGGAAGGGAAATACTTCAAAACCAAGCAAGAATTAGAAAGAATTACAAAATGCAAAATAAATAATCTGGATTACATCAAATTAAAAAGTTTTTGTACAAACAAAACCAATGTAACCAAAATCAGAAGGGTAGCAACAAATTGGGAAACAATCTTCATAAAAACCTCTGACAAAGGCTTAATTACTCAAATTTATAAAGAACTAAATCAATTCTACAAAAAATCAAGCCATTCTCCAATTGACAAATGGGCAAGGGACATGAACAGGCAGTTCGCAGCCAAAGAAATCAAAACTATTAATAAGCACATGAAAAAGTGCTCTACATCTCTTATAATCAGAGAGATGCAAATCAAAACAACTCTGAGGTATCACCTCACACCTAGCAGATTGGCTAACATGACAGCTATGGAAAGTAATGAATGCTGGAGGGGATGTGGCAAAGTGGGGACATTAATTCATTGCTGGTGGAGTTGTGAATTGATCCAACCATTCTGGAGGGCAATTTGGAACTATGCCCAAAGGGCGATAAAAGAATGTCTACCCTTTGATCCAGTCATAGCACTGCTGGGTCTGTAGCCCAAAGAGATAATGGACAAAAAAACTTGTACAAAAATATTCATAGCTGCACTCTTTGTGGTGGCCAAAAATTGGAAAATGAGGGGATGCCCTTCAATTGGGGAATGGCTGAACAAATTGTGGTATATGTTGATGATGGAATACTATTGTGCCAAAAGAAATAATAAAGTGTAGGAATTCCATGGAGACTGGAACAACCTTCAGGAAGTGATGCAGAGCGAAAGGAGCAGAACCAGGAAAACATTGTACACAGAGACTGATACATTGTGGTACAATCGAAGGTGATGGACTTCTCCATTAGTGGCAATGCAATGTCCCTGAACAATCTGCAGGGATCTAAAAAATACTACCCACAAACAGAGGATAAACTATGGGAGTAAAAACACCAATGAAAAGCAACTGATTGAGTACAGGGTTGGAGGAGATAAGACTGAGGAGAGACTCTAAATGAACACTATAATGCAAATTCCAACAACAAGGAAATGGGTTCCAGTCAAGAACACATGTGATAATCAGTGGAATCATGCGTGGGCTATGGGAGAGGGAAAGGTGGGGGGGGGAGGGGAGGAAAAGAAAATGATCTTTGTTTCCAGTGAATAATGTATGAAAACTACCAAATAAAATAATGTTTAAAAATTAAAAAAAAAAAATTTGGCAAGATATCCAGCTAGGCAAAAGGGTATTTAAGGACTAAATTAGAAAGGGGACAAAAAAGAGAAGAAAAATAGAAATGATTTGTAAAAACTGATCATAAACTATTTTCACCATCAAGTTCAGAGGACCACTACACTTGGATATTAACATCTCAGTATCAAAAGAACTCATAAAAGATATGGAAATAGTACTAAAAACAACAAACAAGTGAAAAGTAGCAGAACTGAACCAAATATGCATAGAAAATCACTAAAAGCAACACAATTGAAAGAATGTTGTAGGATCAATATATGAAGTATAGGAAGGAAAAGAAAGCAACAATATTATGGAAAAGTATTAGACCTTATTCATACCAGGAAAAAATGAGCAGAACATTATCATTACTCTTCTTCTATATGAAAATTTATGAGTTATCCATCTATATTCCTACATGTAATCTTGCATAAGGTTTATAAGTAGGAAATAAGCAAATTTTCACAGAAAAGTAAGGTTAGCACTTGAAGTGACAACATTCTAAATAAATAAACCAAAATCTTCCTGCCCTTACTGCTCTTTTGCTTTGAACCCAATGCTTAGTATTGATTGTAAGATAAAAGGTAAGGGTTTAAAAAAATCTTATACATATAATAATAAAGGGGTATAAAATGAGAGAACAGACATGTAAAGCACTGTAGAATTCAAAATTTTGTTGGCCTTGGCATTCTTTTACACTTTACCTTTTATTGTGACATGTAGAAAAAGCCTAGTTAAAACGCTATTTTCATAAAACAAAAAAGAAAATCACAAGTCTTAATCTCCAAAACAATAAAAAAAACCACACATCTCTGTGAGCTCATTTTACTTTTTATTTTTAAAATATATAGAGTATAAAAATTCCAGCTTGCAAAAAATGGAATGAATTTTATCATTAAATGTGTTACTACATATATAATAACGAATATGTAATACTTCTTTGTTGTTGTATACATTGCTGTGGTTCCTTTTTGTTGTACATGCTGTGGTTTCTCTTCTTCCCAGGAAGTAATTTGGAAATGAGGATAACTAAATATTCATCTGCAATGGCCAGATAAGGTCCTAAGAGTTACAAAAAGAGAAAAGAAACTTCTTGAAAATGGCCAATAGTCTGCTCTTGCTGTCTTCTCCTAGGCTACAGGCAAAAGATTTAAAGGAAGCTTTACACAGAGGGGAAAAATTTTTCACTTTCTCACTGAAGGCTCAGAGTGGTAGGCAGTCAATATACTGGATATCTTATTGCAAATGTAAATTATGGATGTAGAAAAACGACACTCATGTGGTTTTTAAAGTGCATGTGTATTCATGGTAAGAAGGTGGAGGAGGGACAAGCAGAGGGGATATATAGGCTAAGGGGGAAAAATCCACATCTGAGGTTGGTAAACGTAATGTCATTTTTCAGTTTTTTAATCAATAGCCAGCTTCATGCTTCCATTCATTAAAATATTTCTGCATTGTTTTCCTAGATTCCCAGGAACCAACATTTACTGTAGATATGATTTTCTGTGGCTTTAGCCACTGGACAAAGCGCTTCATTTCCACGTAGCTACTATGTTCACTGTAAGGAATTCCTGCAGTACAAAAAAGAAAATGGTCTTTGCTTTACTAAAATTGTATTTGCCAAAAAACAAATTTTAAATACAAAAATTTTTTTAAATTTCAAAATCTTTTGCCAAACACATTTCCTATCATACGTAAAAAAGATTTGTTTACAAGCAAACTAACTAATCTATATCTTTGCTAGATAGATATGGAATATCTGCTTCTATGAAGATTCTCTGAATCAGGCCCCTCTTCCTCATCTTAAGATTTTCTCCTTGGATAACTCTATTTTTGGTTAATAGTTTCGAAGTGTCTGGAATAAAATATGGAAGAAGAACAAGAAGGATGAAGAACATGAAAATTTTGATATCTGATAAGTCAAAAAAAAAGAGGGAAGAGAGAGAGGAATAGAAAGCTTCTCTTTACTGTCCCTGGCAGGCCAATGATTGTGGGGGAGCCACACTGAAAGAGATAGAGGTCTAAAACTAGAAATGCAGTTTTTAAAGGCTAAATGATATGCAGAAGAATATTTGTTTAAGCTTGCCTTTTACTGAAGAATGACTTTTGGTAAGAAAACCTGAGAAATTAAAACTAACAATAACCTAATGTCAAAGGTCTAAAAGTTAAAATCAATTTTTACCACAATACACAAAACTTGACACCTCCTGTTTTTAAGCTTAAAATAAAAAAAGAGTCTGAGCTCCCTGGTTATTGTCATTGTCTGCTATTTCAAGAGTTTTCACAGTTCCTTTAAATGTATCATTAGTGATGAAAATCAAGATAAAGATATTACTTAATTCTATGGTAGACAGATTCCTTGGCATCATTGAGTAATTTTACAAAATTTATAGGCATCTTTTTAAATAAATATATCTTAAAGAGCATTTAAAACACAGAATAAAATCTTGAAACACTAATGGTTTCTTAATGTATGCTAAAATATTCTGGAATTAGCAATTAATGTGTTAATTCTTGCTAAATCTTGTTTCAGTCTCTACTAAACTGTAAAGTCATCATGGATATGAAAAGTGGAATTAGCTTAATCACATACCATATATCGAAATATTTCCCTTGGTTTGGGGAACAATATCTGTTATAGAGTCAAATTTCTCAGAATGTGTCCATCCTGTAGGTCGGAAAGCCAGAATGCAATCATATTTCCCACCACACTTGTTCAAATGGTTCTGCAAATCCTGTCAAATGTAAACAGTATAATGATGTAAGGCATAAGCTGATGAGTAGTATGAAAATATAACAAAATTTTAAAAGTTGTACTACATTAACAGGGCTCAACCACAGAAAATTTCCATTTTTTCACTTGTTAAATGTCAGGTGGCAACAACTAAGTAACACTCCTAAAAATATCAAAATATTTTTCTTTGTTTACTTAGCTAAATCTAAACATTAAATCTAAAAACAGACTTGAAAAGATAGGAGACTGTAAATACATTCAGAGAATATATTTATCATTAAAAGTGTCCTTAGCCAGTTTAACTGCTAGGGACTAGATAAATAAAATGAGGACCAGGGGAGTTAAGTAATTTGCTTAAGGGCATACAGATACTAGATAGAAGAGTTGAGTCATGAACTTGGCTTTTCTGACAGTAGACATCAATGGGACCTGAACCTTCTGAAGAGAGGCAACTACTGATTCTCCAGGGAATATAGATCTATATCTATTCAGGGGCTTGATTTAAATAATAGAATGTCTTGAAACATTTGGAAAATATCACTTCATCTATAAAAATCTCATGTATCTCTTTGTTTTATGCCTTGCCTAAATATTAATGACAGATGATTGAAAAAGGTTATCTTCACTGTTAAAATCTTTCAAGGAATCCAACGTACTTTTTTTTTTAAAACCTTTACCTTCCATCTTGGAATCAATACTGTGTATTGGTTCCAAGGCAGAAGAGTGATAAGGGCTAGGCAATGGGGGTCAAGTGACTTGTCCAGGGTCACATAGCTGGGATGTGTCTGAGGTCAGATTTGAACCTACGACCTCCCATCTCTAGGCCTGACTCTCAATCCACTGAGCTGCCCCCTATATTTTTGATGTACATAAACAAGACATTTTCTTGAAAAATAATTTTTATGCCAGTGTTTTGTTCTAATACATTTTTTAAAAAGGCAATTTTCAGTCCATTGCATAATGGTAAGAGGTGGTCTACTATGTCTACCTGTCCTTACTAATTTCCTTCATTAAGCCTTTGATGCATGTATAGATTATTCTCATAAAATTTTATGTAGATGGGAAAGGCAACATATAGGTTGGTAGTTGTTGATATTCTCTTAGATTGCTGGGTTTTTTTTTCTATTATAGTTTCTGATATAAAAGGTTTTGGCACATGCCAGTAGGAATATTTTTTCAGTTTCCAAAGAATTGTGTAAAAATACAAGTTAATGTTTTACTACATTCATTTAGCACTAGGGATGTAGTCAAGAGACAGTGGCAAACTACAGAATATATATTTGAATTTCAAGGGGTTTGACCTAGATAACATGCATTGATGTTATTTGCACTGTTCAAAAGATATGCTTGTCCTCTGGATACAGGTTTGCCTTTTTAAAATGCTACCATTTTTGATGCAATGGAACAAGTTGGTAAAAGTTAGCATTAATCATCAACTAAGTATAACCTCACAGGACATACCTTTTCTGTTCTTGTTTTGTACTGATATTATAAAGTTACTAAATTGGAAGTGATCTCTGAGGTCACTAAATCCAATTCATACATGAACAAGAGATTCTCTACTATTCCCCACAACAGCTACTGATAATTAGTTATTGCAGTCTTTTCTTAAAGAACTTAAGTGAAAGGGAACCCATTTTTTCCCAGAGCAGCCCACCCTACTCTTGGATAGGTCCAATTATTAAGAAGTTAAAAAAAAAAGAAAAGAAGTTTTTCATTATGTTGAGCCTAATTTTTCCTTTCTAAAGTGTCCAATTCAGTGCTTATAATTTTGTTCTTTGGGGCCAGGTAGAATAGTTCAAATCTATCCTCCCCACAAAAGCCTTTCAAATATTGGAAGATAGCTATCATATCACTTCTGGGCCAAATATCCTCAATGTCAAATGGCTGAAATTGTCATCCATTTCTAATTATCTTGATGGGAGAGGTTCAAGGAAAAGGACTACTGAAGAGAAATACCCCCAAAAACAGATGACAAAAGAATGATTTAGTCTGATTTCAACCATACAATGAATAAGTATTTCTTGAAATTTATACAGAAAAAATATTTAATTTGTTGTTCAAAGTTTTACTTTAGCATAAATCTAGATATATGGTTATTAATTATATAAGAGACAACCAGAAGGCAATATGTGAAAGTCACATGTTGTTAGGGAATTGGGGGAAGAGACTGAATATAAGGATTACAGAACAGTTGCAAACCTGCACTAGTAGAGAGAATTTCCTCAGTGAGAGATCCCCACACTATTGAAAATATAGGTCCAGATTTTATTTTAAAGCAGCAAGTTCAAACTTGAGATAGATTTCAAATAGAATATGGTACAGTCTGGATCACAGATAATGTGAATGAATTGGATAATTGCATCCTAAAAAATTTGAATTCTTGAAAAAATAAAAAAAACCTTGAAAAAATAGCTCCTGAAAAAATATGCAAAATCAGTAAATCAGAAGGCATGGTGGAAGGGGAAGGTAGTATCTATTGGAACTTTGGGGTGGGAGGGTTGAAGGAAATGGGAATAAAGAATTGGGTGGTGAGGTATGAAAAAATGGAGGAGACAACTTAAAAAAATCAGTAACCTCAATAAGAAACAAAATAAAAAAGACAAATTTGGAAAAATATGACAGAACTGAAGTTTTAGAGCTGGGAGTTTATAAGTCATATAATCCAACCTTCTTCAATTTGCAGATGAGGAAATTAATACTTAGTGACTTGTTTAAGGTCACACATATCAAGAGGGAGAACCAGAATTTGAATTTGGATCGCCAACTATAAGTTCAGCACTCTTTATAGTGCATCCATATCTAAAAAAGGGGTGGATTCTAAGGATTAAGTAATAGTCTGTAAGGTTCCTTACAGTTTAACATCTATGATAGGTCATTTAGGCAGAATAGTACATAGAGTGCTAGCCTGGAATCATGAAGACTTGAGTTCAAATTTGGCCTCAGACATTTACTAGCTGTGTGATCTTGGGCAGGTCACAAAACCTATTGACCTCAGTTTCCCAATTACAAAATGTGGTTAATAGTAGCAGCTATCTTTAAGGGTTTTTGAAAGGATTAAATGAGATTATATTAATAAAGCATTTAATATAGTACCTGGTACATGGTAAGCTTTATATAAATGATAGCTGTGACTATCAAAAACAAATGGTCTGGAAAACAAGGTATAGAGAAAGAATTTAAAAATTACTGAGCAAAAAAGAAAAGCAAGATTAAACAAAATATCTGGATGCCAAGATTCAAGAAATTATCAAAGAAAACTGACCATATTGACCCAGAGCACATAGTGAAATAGTTAAATTCAAAAATGTGGCAACCAAATGTCAATTTCCACAATGAAAAAGTTCTGCAAAGGTTCTGTCCTGGGCCCTCTTCCCCCCACCCCCTCCATTATATTATTTTACTTGATGATCTCATCAATTCTTATGGATTTCAATATCATTTCTATAGAGATGATTCCCCAAATCAGTTTATCCAGCTTTAATTCCTCTCTCGACCTCCAGTCTCATATTTATTTCCACCTACCTATTGAGTGTCTCAAACTGTCTCATAACAATCTAAAATTTACTATGTCTAAAAATGAATTAATTATATGCCCCTGTCCTCCAAATCCTATCTCTTCTTAATTTCCCTTAATTTGTTGAAGATATCACTTCATCTCCACCCAATTCTCTATTCTCATTCCCCTCAACCTTCAGAGTTTTAACTGAACACCACACTTCCTTTCTACTAGGCCTTCTGGAATCCCACTTTCACAGGTAATAAACTTCCCTTTATCCTAAAATCTTTTCTTTTTCCCATTCTAAAACCTGGCTCCTCAGTAGTGACAGCTTACCTGGTGGAGCTTCATTTTTCTCAATTTATGGATCAAGACAAGGCAACTGGAATACTCCTTCCTCCCTGTGGACACTTTCAGGTTCTTCTCATACTTCCATCAACCAGTAAACCCTCTTCCTTTTAAGTTTATGAAATCCAAATCTCTCACTTAATCTATATTCTGGTAGCTATCCCTTTCCTCAATGAGTTCAATACTTGGCTCACAATTTTTCTCCTCTCAAATTTTTGCCCCCATACATAGGGAGTTCAACACACATATTGATTTCTACCAACACCGTAACAGTTGAGTTTTTCATATGTCCTTCCCATGGCCTTACCTCAGCCATATACAGTGGGTCAAACCTTTGAACTGGCAACACAAATGTATCACCTCCACATGCAAAACAAATGTACCACAAAGATCCTGAAATCCCCTTATCTGACCGCAATTTTTTGGCCTTCTACCTATATATTTCCTTCATTGAACCTTACACTTTGTCAACACCATGATGTGTAATCACTCTGACCCTTCAGTCTTCTCTCAGGTCATCATCCCTGCACTAGCCATTTTCTCTTCTTTTCCCCATCTTGATCTTTTAATAAATCAGTTAAACTCTACATTGTCCTGATTTCTTGAGCCTCTAGCTCCCTTATCATAATGCCAATTATGTTCTTCCAAGGCTCAACCTTGTATCACTCCCACAATCAGCCACCTGTTTTTTACACACATGCTGCTAAAAAAGGTGGTGGAAAAAAATAAAACCATTCTGACTGGGTCTACTACAAATTTATGTTGAAAAAATTGCTGGGTCCTTACTGCTAAGAAATCCCCTTATGAACTCATTATCCCACTCCCCAAAATAGCTCTTCCAAACCTTTTCATCCCTCCTCAAATATCCTTGGTTCCCCTACCCATGCCCTCTCAGCTGAGAACTTTGCCTCATATTTTACATAAAAAAATTGAGGCCATTTGCCATGACTCCCTCAACTTTCCTCTTTCTAATTTCATATCATTAAGATGTCTTCTCCCACTATCTCCTCTTTCACCCTTGTCTCACATGAAGAGGTGATTCTATTTCTTTCCAAGGCAAACCCTTCTACCTACATAAGTAAATCTCTACCATTCCATCTCCTCCAACAGATCACCCCTTCTTTCATTCCCACTCACACTCATTTATCCTCAGTCTCTTCCTGTTTATTGGCTGCTTCTCTACTTAATACAAACATGCCCAGGTCTCCTCCATCCTCAAAAAAACCAACCCTTTCTTGATCCTTATATCTCTGCTATCATCTGTGATCACCCCACCCCCCTCTAGTTTTCTTACACCTTGCTACCCAATACATACTCTTCAATCCAGTTATATTGGCCTCCTTGCTGTTTCTCACAAGATTATCCATCTCTTGGCTCTGGAAATTTTCTCTGGCTGTCCCACTAGTAGAATGCTTTACCCTCCTCTGTTCCAACTATTGATCCCCCTGATTTCTTTAAGATCCAACTAAAATCCTTTCTTCTATAAGAAGCCTTTCCTAACTCCTCTTAATTCTAGGACCTTCCCTCAATTTACTATTTATCCTGTCAATAGCTTGTTTTTACATATTTGTTTACTTGATGTCTCCCCTTGATTGTAAGCTCCTTGAGGATAAGGTATCCCCAGGATTTAGCAAGGTGTCTGGCACATAGCAGGTACTTAATAAAAATTTATTCACTAAATTGGAAATATAAAAGAGGGTAAATCTCAGTATTCATAAACTCTAGTGGTTCCCAGTTACCTACAGGATCAAATATATAGTCTTGTAGCTTTTAAATTTTTCTCCACTCCAAGATATTCCATTTTCCATCTCACTGCATTTTCACTGGCTTCCCTTTAGGCCTAAAATTTTCTCCTTTTTCCCACCTCCTACCTTCATTCAAATTTGAGTTAAAATCCCACCTTCTGCAAGGAATCTTTCTTTATCCTCCTTAATCTTGGTGCCTTCCTTCTGAGATTATCTCCAATTGATTCTGTATCTATCTTGTTGTTTGTATGTTGTCTCTACAGTTAGAATGTAAGCTTCTTGTGGCAAACAAAACCAAAAGAGCAACATAAACCTTTAATACAGTGATCAATATTATTAACAGAGATTTCAGAATGACATATGTAACCTTTTTCTTAGCAGAGAAGTAGTGGACTACAAATGCAGAATGATATATGCACTGTCAGACATGGTCAATGTGTTATTATGTTTTTACTGAACTGTACTTCTTTGTTACAAGCAAGGATTCTACTATGTGGAATACTGGAAAATAGCAATGACATTTTTATAAATTCTCAATAAGACATTTAAAAAATAAGATGGTAAGAAAGTTTGATGTTGATATTCTTGGCTGTCTTTACTAACCTTTCATGTAAGTCAAATTAGAATGGGACGTATATATTTAAATTAGATATAATTTAAATTATACACACATACAGTCACTGTTCTTCTCAAAGCATTCCTATAATTACATTAAATAGAAGAAGGGTTATATCTTTTCATAGACAACTTTGATTAGTGAGCCCAAGATTAAAAAAAAATGTTTACAAGGGTGGTTTAAACACGATTGGTAAAAATTGAGATTTGTATATGCATTGGAATTTTAATGTACTGTAGAGTAATGGAAATCAGCTAGAAAAGTGTTACTATCCAGAATAATGGAGAGTTGAATAATTAGGCTAAAGTGAATTGTTTTCCTCTTCAAAGAGAGACCATAATAACCCTTTTTAATAGTAAATGAGACAACATAGTAAATATCATAATTAATATAGATAATTAATAATAATATTAAACCATTTCTTAAAATTCCTTAAACAAACCTGCTTTTGAATATCTATTACTTTGACCAAGTTCATCTAGAAAATAAAGTTATATTACACTACATTTTGATTAGGTCTTTAAAATATATAAGAATTTCATTTGCATTATGATCTTAAATGTCAAAATACTAGATAGGATTAAAAGATGACAAGTGAAAAGCCCTGAAGATATATGTAGCAGTTATATGTTTGCAGAATTACCTTAAAATTAATTTGCATCATAGGAAGAAGGTGTACTAATGCACTATTCCAGTCTGTAGTAATGAGAGAATTAACTTCTTGAAGCTCTAAGCACTTTAGCGTTTTGTACTTTTCCTGGGACATGCTCACTTTGGAACCTAAAACATCAGCAATTGCTATTGGGGAAAAAATGAAATAACAAAATAAAATGTAAGATTAAAAAGTACAGATAATTAACTTGAAGTTAAATTTTTAAAAATTCAGCAAAATATAATTTTTAAATACCACCTCAGGAAAAAAAAATTAAGAATTTTATCAAATAAATTATATGAAATAAATTGTTGGAAAGGAAAAAAAAACCTATTTGTTACAGGGGTAGAGAGTGATAAGGAATACAGATAATATAGAATCTAAGAGTTAGAAGAAACCTCAAGGATCTATAGTTTAACTCATACCTTAATAAAAAGCCCCCCTTCAATATCAACTGTAAGTAGTTATCTAGATCTCACTTGAAGACATCTAATGAGGAGAGGGACTTAGCACTTTTAAAGTAGTCTGTTCTACTTTTAAATAGCTTTAATTCCTAAAGAAGTTTTTCCTTATAGTAAGTCTGAATTTATCTATCTCTTTATAATTCCTGTCATACTAAATTATCTTGATTTTTAAAAAGGTCATCAAATTATTTCACATCTCAGTTTTCTTGAATGAAAATAATTAAACCTATGGATACTTTAGAAGGATTAACAGATAAAGAAATGGATTTCACAAGATACTAAAGTAGTATAATAATAAAATGTCAAAAGACTTTATTGACTCCAAAAAATTTATAACTTCATCAAGTAAAATATTTAGTTTTAATTAGTCTAGCATGAAGGAAAATAGTTAAATGATAATCATTTTAAGAAACTTCACATTGGATCAATCATCTTTCAGGAAATTAAATGCTATAGAATATGAGTGTTCTCAAAACAGTTTCTAAATATCAAAAATGCCAAAAACATGCATCTCAAAATATGTCCACTATGCTAAATATTTTAAAGTTCAAATACATTTTATACAAATTTCATCTTCAACTCAAAAAGTAAAATGCAAATATTTTAAGGGATTTAATAGAGAAAAGTATTACACAAAAAGAATTAGACCATTATATGTTGATATAAATAAATGCAGATACATGCTACCACACACCTAGGAATACTTTCTCTTTTCCAATAGCATAAGTTCCACAGACAACAAGAGTACGTGGGGCTAAGGTTACAGACTCAAAGGCAATGTTGATAGCAAACTGGATAACTTCTTGCTGAGAAGGAAAAGTATATTCTGGGCTGCAATATCTGAAATATAAAAATAGGATCTGTATTAAGAGAACAGCCATGCCATTAAGCAGCAGTATAGTATATTAATATGACTGCGGTTTCTTTAATTATCTGCTGCTATTCCATTTGTTCTCAGCTAATGGTAATTTATTATTTCAATTCAGACATTTATAAAGCACCATGTAAAAGGTACTGAAATAAGTGGTAGGTAATTTCTTATCAATTTCTAAAATTTTAACTTTTAACCACAAATTTCATACCTATATACTATCTATTCTATTAAAAAACTCTTTGAGGAATATTTCTATCTGGCAAGTTGTTTTTATTATGCTATACATGATTCATTTTTAAAAATGCTACAATTATTTTAAAAGAAAATGTTTATTTTATTTTAATTTTTTTACTATACTGGGGCTAATGACTCAAATTGTATTTTGGATATAATTCAGGAATCAAAGAACTTTAATTTAAAAAAATAAACAAATTGTATAATTATTCCAGTGCCACATAGTGTCATGGAGGTTACCAAAGTTTATGCCAGTACAACACAAATTCTGCCATGTCTACTAAATGAAAAAGGCTGGTTTCTGATTGTATTTATGTATCTATATTCCTACATATATGAACATACAGATATACATGCAGCATATATTCCATAAGGGCAGAGACTGTTTTCATTTGTTTCTGTTCTCAGGCTATTTTTATTTCCTCTTCTTCCTTCCTCTGTAGACTTAGATCCAACCCCTGGGTCCTTTATTTTGCTAGAGGCCCCAGGTCTACCATATCACGTTATGCCATCTCCTCACCAATATGCTGCATGTTTCCTTCCCCCAGATTCCAGTGCCTCTTTATTGGTTATCTTCCACCTTTAAAATGCAAACCCCTTTAAGGCAAGAACTATTATGTTTGTTACCTTAGTGCTTAGCACATTTCTTGCCACATAGCAAGCATTTAATAAATGTTCTATCTATTTCAAGCACTCCGCACAGTGCCCCATCCATAGTATATTAAGATAAAATACTTGTTAAGACTTGGCCAGATTCCAGTCAAGCCTTCAGAAAATATAGGCAGCACCCCATTTATCCAGATATATAATACTATATAAACATAGCCTATGAAGTATAAATCATTTATAGTTCATTCAA
Organism: Monodelphis domestica; assembly: GCF_027887165.1. NCBI lineage: Eukaryota > Metazoa > Chordata > Mammalia > Didelphimorphia > Didelphidae > Monodelphis > Monodelphis domestica. The sequence goes on along the minus strand of NC_077227.1, from coordinate 101,443,154 downwards.
ACAATTATGTGCTGTGCTTAAGGAACTATGCTAGTGATATACCTGAGAATTTAACTTTACCAGCTACTCAAAGAAGCATCTGAATTTCAACAGTTTCACATACCCCATGGTTTCCAAAGAGAAGTGTCATTAAAAAATGTCATTTAACAACTAAGGGAGCACTCTCTTCAATGAAGGAACAAAGTAAGAAGTATCCTGCTCGATTATACAGTCCCTGGAAAACGAACAATACACAAACAAACCCTTCTTACGTTGTGTCTAAGTAAAGTGTGTGGACCTTCTGGTTAGCGAGAAGAGAGTAGCGTTCCATGGAAGGATCTGCTCTGAAGTCTCCAGTGTGCAGTATAACAGTACCATTTGGAAGATAAAAAAGGATCATGACAGCACCTGGACAACTAAAAACCAAGACATTATAAAGGAACAATTCTTGCAAAATACCCACTTCAGTGACAATAAATTAACATAAATTATTAATTGATCATGATACAAAATTGTATTTCATAGTAAAACTCTAGTAAAAAAGTGTAGTATTTGAAGGATATCAGCAGGAGTTTTGAAACTATTCAAAATTCTGGGAAGCAAGAAACTTCTGATTAAAATGAATCACAGGGAAATAAAATCACTATTTTTGGCAAAAAAAAATTTACTCCTCTTAACATCCTAACAAGAGAATTGTTGTGGTGGAGGAAGCAGGAGAGTGGAATGAACTCTTAATTTAGCATGAGAGAACTTGCACTCAAATCCCAACTCTACTACTTCTATCTACATGACCCTGAGTAAGACACATAGCATCTCTAAGCCTAAATTTCATCATCTTTAAAATGAAGGAGTTGGACCAGAGGGTTTCTAAAGTCCCTCCTAGATCAAAATCTATTGCTGGAACTAGATTTAGAAGATTTACATGTGTGACTGTAGGTAAGTATATGCATATACTTTTAAGATTACTAAGAATATCAAGTGAGAAAGAGTATACAAATGGTATATATTAAGTCAAGAAGCATTTATTAACTGCCTATTATGTGTAATTATAACATACAATAACTATGTACAAACAAAAGACATATAGAATAAAGTAGAAATAATCTCAGAGGCAAGGCACTAAGGTTACAGAGCACTGGGAAAGGCTTCTTGCAAAAGGTTGGATTTCTGCTTGAACTTGAAAGAAACCAGGAGGTAGAGAAAAGGAGAAAATTTCCCAAATGGAGGATGGACAACCAGTGAAAATGCACTAAGCTGGGAAATGGAGTATCTTGTTTGAGGAACAAGGAAGCCACTGGTATTGAATGACAGAGTGGAAAAAACTGAAAGAAGACTAAAAGATAGAGTGAGAGAAACCAAGATCATCAAACTATGAAATATAAAGGAAGAAGGGATGAGGGGGGTAGGACATAGTCTTGGGAGATATCTATAGTTAACGGGCAAAACCTGGATATAGATATAGTAAAGAAGATTGAAAAGGAAAGGGGGGAAAGGGAAGGGAAAAAACATTTTTATAGCACCTATTTTATGTCAAGCACTGTGCTAAGTGATGCTTAGTACAGAGTAGTGTTGTTTTTTGTTTGTTTGTTTTCTTTTTAACAAATATAATCTCATTCGATCTAATTTGAGCAGGAACAGTAAGACAGCAGTCAGAATAACCTTGAGAGATACCATGGTAGATCTTAATTGCCCTAAGTTAATATCATTGAATGATAAAGGATTGATCAAATATTCTTTAGAATAGAAAAGTCTCAACCCGTCTTAGAGTATCTTTAGATATTTACTTAAGGAAAATATCTGTTTCCAGTCAGCTCACAGGAAAAAGGTTATATCATGGCCCATCCTTAGTTCGCACAAGTAAAACTATTCTTAGGTACCTCCTTTGTCCATGTTAACCGTCATTATCTGTCTTTTAAATTCTCCTTAAATGTTCTTAAATCAGCAACCACACAAAAATAATAATACTCTCATATTTGTGTAATACTTGAAAGCATATGATTGATACACAAGGACCAATTCTATTGCTACAAACATTTTATAATTTTATATTGACAATAATCTATCAGGTTAATACTTTATTTTTCATAGTTTGGGTGAAAACAAATTAATGTGAAAAACTAAAAAGAAGGAAAACTAAAGAGACAACTTTTAATAACCAAGTAAACACTGTCCCCACATTCCAATAAATTCTAATACCCCAATTCACTTCAAATTCCAAGAAAACATGCTTTCTAAGGTTTAAGAATACCAAAAGCCTAAAATTTAACTGAAGGAAACCTCAGATGAATGGAGAACATGCTTATCTAGTAATATCAACTTACTTCTCACTAATGAAAAGATATTTTATATAAACATATATGTGTATATATGAGGAGAGGATGGTAATTTATAACTTCAGTTATAACATAAGATATAATCTTCAAAAAGAGATATAAAGAATACCATCAACAGTAGGCAAATCTGTTTTTATTTGGAAAATATTTAAGGAAAATAACATTAACTCTTATCTGTTAAGAACAGTTCAGATACAAGTTAGCACAGCCATAAAATGATAATTATAATTCCCAGAGATTCCTGTCACTTTAACAATTTCTGATTCTGTGACAACTTCTACTATTGTTTTAAGAGAGAGAAAACCCTCATTACTCAAAAAGTAATAGTAGAGTTTAAAAGTTGTAGCTATAGAAATGAGAAGCATGAGGCTATCAGAAAAACTTGGAAAGACTTACATGAACTGATGCAAAGTGAAATAAGCAGAACTAAGAGAATTGTACACAATAACAGCAATCATGCACAATGATCAATTGTAAATGCCTTAGCTATTCTCTGCAAAAAAAAAATGATTCAAGAGAATTCTGAAGGACTTAATGCTGAGAAATGGTACAAAAAGAGCTGATGGGAGTCTGAATGCAGATCAAAGCATATTTTTAAAACTTTATTTTTTCTAATTTTTTTATGGTTTCCTTTAAAACATGAATAATATGGAAATATTTTGCATAACTGTACATGTATATATAACCTGTATCAAACTGCTTGCTGTCTGAGAAGGAAAGGAGGAAGAGAATTTGGAACTTAACATTTTTAAAAGTGAATGTTAAAGGAGGTGGAGTCAAGGTGGCAGCTTAGAGACAGCAACAGTTCAGACCTCCATAAATCCTTCATCACTGGTCAAAAACACAAAGCTCTGAGGGGACTGAAAATCAAATCTAACAACAGGACAGAGCTAGGGAACCCTCATCCTGGACCCAACTTAAAAAGGTACACTCCCAAAAAAGCCTGATTTCTAGAACATGCAATTTTAAGGGGAAAGAAGAAGGTCCCAGGACCCCTCTCCCATCCTATAGCTCTGAGCCTCCAGAGGTGGCTGGAATCTATGGGCAGGCAAGGGCCCTAGTCTGGAGGGAGTACCTTGCGAGCAAATCTCTGCCAGGCTCAGGGCATAGATCACAGGTGGAATAGAGGCAGCTAGAGGAGAAATGCAGAGCAGGGAGCCCAATTCCAGCCAAGACACTCCATCTTACCCCCCCCCCCCGCCTTTCTGGAGGTTTTCGCCTGAGGGCACATCCAGCTTTGCAGATCAACTGCTCCTCCCTGGATCAATCTCATTAATAGGGCAGATAAGAAACCTTCAGAAGGCAGGGAAGCTCAAGCTACAACATTTCTCCCTCACAGACTGATCATAAAGCCTTTCTCACTAAGCTCTAAGGGCAAAAGCTGCAACAAACTACAGGCAACAACCTTGACAATAATGCGAGAAACCCAGTTCCTTTTCAGCTTCTGCTATCCACCTGGGTAGCTCTGACTAACCTGATCAATCAGCAGGACAGAGAAGAAGCCCCTTCAGGACAGAACAGTACAAACCCACTGATCCAGCACATAATGAGAGGAGCAAGACTACAGGCAACTACAGCGGGGAAAGAAGGGGGAAAATATGAGTAAATAACCGAAAAAGAAAAAAGAAATTATAATCAACAGCTTCTATCCAGGCAATGAACAAAGAGCAAATGGAACAGAGGAAGATCAAGGAACACCAAGCAAAAACACAGAAACTCCAGGGAACTGATTTCTGAAGAACTCAAAATACAATTCAAAAAACAATTGAGAGGTTGGAGACAACTGGGAAAAGAACTTAAAAGCAAAATAAATCATCTGGAAACAGAAAATAGTGTCTTGAAATCCAAAATTAATCAGTTTGAAAATGAGGCAAAGAAGATGAAAGATGAGGCAAAGAAGATGAAATATAACCTCCAAAGAAAATCAGACCAGAATGAGAAGGATGACCAAAAAGCCAGGGATGAAATTCAGTCTTTAAAAACTAGAATCCAACAACTAGAAGCAAATGACTTCACAAGGCAGCAGGACACTATAAAACAAATCAAAAGAATGAAAAAATCAAGGAAAATATGAAACACCTCATCCACAAAACAGAAGATGTAGAAAACAGGTTCCAGGAGAGACAACTTAAGAATCATTGTTCTACTGGAAGATCATGACAAAAGAAAAGGCCTGGACATCATTCTACAGGAAATTACCCAAGAAAACTGCCCCAACATTCTTGAGCAAAAGGGAAAAGTGGAGATTGAAAGAATCCACAGATCACCACCTTAACTGACAAGACCCAGGAATGTTATAGTCAAATTCAAGAACTACCAGACCAAGGAAAAAATATTACAAGCTGCCAAGAAGAAGTCTATTCAGATATCATGGAACCACAGTTAGGATAACACAGAATTTGGATGCATCTACACTGAAGAACCAGAAGGCAGGAATATGATATTCCAGAAAACGAGGGAACTAGGTCTACAACCAAGAATCAACTACCCAGCAAAATTGACTATATTCTTGTAGGGGAAAGTATGGTCAGTTAATAAAATAGAAGACTTCCAAGCATTCATGAAGAAAAGACTGAACTTGTACAGAAAATTTGATTCCCAAACACAGAACTCAAGAAAATCACCAAAAGTTAATTAAGAAAAGGGAAAAAACAAAAAAACAACAAAAAAACCCCATAACTTTTTAAGGGACCCAATAAAGTAAAATGATTTCTATCCCTACAAGAAAAGAGGATATTGGTAATTCTTAAAAACTGTTATTATCACCTGGGTAGGTAGAAGAATTATATTTAGAGGGAATAGTGACAAACTGTATAGGATGAAATGCCAATGCATATATACATGTGTGTTTATATATATATATAAATATATATAAAACTAGAGGTAAAAAAGGAGGTTAATACTAAGAGAAATGGGAAAAGAAATAAATTGAGGTAAATTTATATGTAATAAAGAAGCTCATGGTGGGAGTGGGGGAGAACACCAATACACTAGAAGGGTAAAGAGTCTGGAGATAGGAAACACTTAATTCTTAAGTGTACTGAAATTGACTCAAAGAGGGAAGAACAATCAGATGCATTGGGGTAGAGGATTGATTCACACCCTATAGAGAAGTAGAAAGGTAGCAAATGGACTGGTGGAGAGGGAAGCAATACAAGGGAGGGAGAGGGTAAGGAGGTAGTTTAAAAAGACCATAAAGAAAATAAGAGGGGAATAATAAGGGAGAGTGGTAGAAAGGGAAGTAAAATAAGGATGGGAATTAGGGGGACTGAATAAAAACAAAACATTGGTGTAGAAGGAAATAAAAGAAGAAAGGACAGCACTAGGGGTGAAAATCAAAATGTTGGGAAATACACAGCTGGTAATCATAACTCTGAATATGAATGGAATGAACTCACACATAAAACACAAGCAAATAGCAGGCTGGATTAGAAACCAAAATCCTACCATATGCTGTCTACAAGAAACACACATAAGGAAGGTAGACACACATAGGATAAAGGTAAGCAGACAGAGCAAAATCTATTGGACATCAACTGAGAAAAAGTAGGCAGGAGCCATAATCACAATATCTGACAAATCCAAATTAAAAATAGATCTAGTTAAAAGAGATAGGGAAGGTAATTACATCCTGATGAAAGGCAGTATAGACAATGAGGAAATATCAGTACTCAACATGTATACACCAAATGGCATAGCATCCAAATTTCTAAAGGAGAAACAAGTACAGCTCAAGGATGAAATAGATAGAAAAAACTATACCACTGGGAGACCTGAACATTCCTCTATCAGAACTAGATAAATCAAACCAAAAGATAAATAAAAGGTAAGAGAAGTGAATGAAATATTAGAAAAATTAGAATTAGTAGATATGTGGAGAAAAATAGGGACAAAAAGGAATATACCTTTTCAGTATCACATGGTACGTTCACAAAGATTGACCATGTACTAGGGTATAAAAACATTGCAAACAAGTGCAAGAGAGCAGAAATAATAAATGCAACCATCTCAGACCACAATGCAATAATAATTAGTAAGGGAGGCAAATCAAAAATTAATTGGAAATTAAATAATAAGATTCTACAAAATAAGTTAAAGAACAAATCATAGAAACAATGAATAATTTCATTGAAAAAATGACGAGACAACCTTTCAAAATCTATGGAAAGCAGCTGAAAGCAGTACTTAGAGGGAAATTTATATCCTTGAGTTCATATTATATATTTATATCCTTGAGTTCACAAATTAGGGAGGGCAGAGGTCAATGAATTGGGCATACAGATTAAAAAACTAGAAAGTGAACAAATTAAAAATCCTCAGATGAAAACTAAATTAGAGATCCTAAAAACTAAAGGAGAAAATAATAAAATTGAAAGACAAAGAACTATTGATTTAATAAATAAGACTAGAAGTTGATTCTTTGAAAAAATAAATAAAATAGACAAAGTACTGGTCAATCTAATTTAAAAAAAAGGAAAGAAGAAAACCAAATTGACAGTATCCAAGATGAAAAGGGAGACCTCACCTCTAATGAAGAGGAAATTAAGGCAATCATTAAAAATTATTATGCCCAATTATATGGCAATTTAGGTGATATGGATGAATATCTATGAAATTATAAATTGTCTATATTAACAGAAAAAGAAATAGGACACATAAATAACTCCACATCAGAAAAAGAAATTGAACAAGCCCTCAAAGAACCCCTTAAGAAAAAAATCACCAGGACCAGATGGATTGACAAATGAATTCTATCAAACATTCAAAGAATAACTAATCCAAATATTATACAAACTATTTGAAAGGATAAGCAAAGAAGGAGTTCTACCAAATTCCTTCTATGACACAAATATGGTACTGATTCTAAAGCCAGGCAGGTCAAAAACAGAGAAAGAAAACTATAGGCCAATTTCTCTAATGAACATAGATGCAAACATCTTAAATAAAATACTAGCAAAAAGACACCAGCAAGTGATCATGCGGTTTATTCACTATAATCAGGTGGGATTTATACCAGGAATGCAAGGATGGTTTAATATTGGGAAAACCATACACATAATTGACCATATCAACAAACAAATCAACAAAGTCACATGATTATCTCAATAGATGCAGAAAAAGCCTTTGACTAAATACAACATTCATTCCTTTTGAAAACACTAGAAAGTATAGGAATAGAAGAACCTTTTCTAAAAATAATAAACAGTATATATCTAAAACCATCAGCAAACATCATCTACAATGGGGACAAACTAGAAACCTTCACAATAAGATGAGGAGTGAAACAAGGATGCCCATTATCACCTCTATTATTTTACATTGTACTAGAAACACTAGCAGTAGCAATTAGAGAAGAAAAAGAAATTGAAGGTAATAAAACAGGCAATGAGGAGACCAAGCTATCACTCTTTGAAGAGGATATCATGGTCTACTTAAAGAATCCTAGAGAATCAACCAAAAAGCTAGTGGAAATAATCAACAACTTTAGAAAAGTTGCAGGATACAAAATAAACCCACCTAAGTCATCAGCATTTCTATATATTTCCAATACATCTCAGCAGCAAGAATTAGAAAGAGAAAGTCTATTTAAAATCACCCTAGACAATATAAAATACTTAGGAATCTATCTGCCAAGACAAACCCAGGAACCATATGAACACAACTACAAAACATTTTTCACACAATTAAAACTAGACCTAAATAATTAGAAAAACATTCATTGCTCATGGGCAGGATGAGCTAACATAATAAAAAAGACAATTCTACCCAAACTAATTTACTTATTTAGTGCCCTCCATACCCATTGAACTACCAAAAAACTTTTACTGAATTAGAAAAAACCATAACAAAGTTCATTTGGAAGAACAAAACATCAAAGATATCCAGGGAAATAATGAAAAAAATGTGAAGGAAGGTGGCCTAGTAGTACCAGATCTCAAACTATACTATAAAGCAGTGGTCATCAAAACAATATGGTACTGGCTAAGAGACAGAAAGGAGGATCAGTGGAATAGACTTGGGGTAAGTGACCTGAGCAAGACAATCTATGATAAACCCAAAGATTACAGCTTTGGGGACAAAAATCCATTATTTGATTAAAAACTGCTGGGAAAATTGGAAAACAGTATGGGAGAGATTGGGTTTGGATCAACATCTCACACCCTACACCAAGATACTCAGAATGGATGAATGACTTCAATATAAAGAAGGAAACTATAAATAAATTAGGTGAACACAGAATAGTATACATGTCAGTTCTTTGGGAAAGGAAAGATTTTAAGACTAAGCAAGAGTTAGAAAAAATTACAAAATGTAAAATAAATAATTTTGTTTACATTAAATTTAAAAGGTTTTGTACAAATAAAACCAATGAAACCAACATTAGAAGGAAAGCAACAAATTGGGAAAACACCTTCATAACAAAAACCTCTGACAAATGTCTAATTACTCACATTTAGAAAGAGCTAAATCAATTGTACAAAAAATCAAGCCATTCTCCAATTGATAAATGGGCAAGGGACATGAATAGGCAATTTTCAGTTAAAGAAATCAAAACTATTAATAAGCACATGAAAAAGTGTTCTAAATCTCTTATAATCAGAGAAATGCAAATCAAAACAACTCTAAGGTATCACCTCACACCTAGCAGATTGGCTAATATGACTGCAATGCAAAGTAAAGAATGCTGGAGGGGATGTGGCAAAGTTGGGATATTAATGGATTGCTGGTGGAATTGTGAATTGATCCAACCAATCTGGAAGGTAATTTGGAACTATGCCCAAAGGGTACTAAAAGACTGTCTGCCTTTTGATCCAGCCATAGCACTACTGGGTTTGTATTCCTAAGAGATAATAAGGAAAAAGACTTGTACAAGAATATTCATAGCTGCACTCTTTGTGGTGAAAAAAAAATGGAAAATGAGGGGATGCCTTCCAATTGTGGAATGGCTGAACAAAATGAGGTATATGTTGGTGATGGAATACTATTGTGCTCAAAGGAATAATGAACTGGAGGAATTCCATGTGAATTGGAATGACCTCCAGGAATTGTTGCAGAGTGAGAGGAGCAGAACCAGGAGAACATTATATACAGACTGATACACTGTGGTACAATCATTTGCAATGGACTTCTCCATTAGTGGCAAAGCAGTGATCCAGAACAATTCGGAGGGATTTACCAGAAAGAACACTATTCACATTCAGAGGAAAAACTGTGGGAGTAGAAATACAGAAGAAAAACAACTGTTTGATTACATGGGTCAGTGGGGATATGATTGGGGATGTAGACTCTAAATGATCACCTTAGTGCAAACATCAACAACATGGTATAGGTTTTGATCAAGGACACACTAATACCCAGTGGAATTACGTGTCGGCTACGGGAAGGGGTGGGAGTTGGGGGAGGGAAAGAATATGATTCTTGTACCCAAGGAAAACTGTCCTAAATTGACTAATTAAATAAAAATTTCAAAAAAAAGTGAATGTTAAAAATTGTTGTTACATGAACTTAAGAAAAAATTAAAACATTTCTTTAAAATAGTAGCTATAATAAATTGAATCTTCCAAATTAGTGGATACTAAAATCTAACCAAGTAATTATTCTTTTTTCTAAACATTTGAAGAATAAGCCCCCTTTGAGGCAACTTTCATACTTACTGATTAGCATCAAGCAAAACAACTTTGATATCATTCACTATACACACAGTATCCATTGGTAGGGGATGGAGGTATTGCTCTTGCACACAGAGCTTGCTCTTTACTAAATTGCTTGTTATCTGTAAAATAGAAAATATGTGTTATGGCTGCATTAAAAGTTTAAATCAGAATAATGTTCTTCCTCAAAGCTGGATCCAAACCCTTTATAGAATATATGAAATAAAAGTTCAGGACCCAGTGCCAGCTATGATACTGGCTACTAATACCCTATATAATGCAATGAGTGACTTTAAAAAAAATAATTTAGAGGCTAATACAATGCTTTTAGTAATTTCTTTTCTAGAATGGGTGAAAGGTCAATCATCATTCTCTTCAAACAAATTGCTTATATAATTGTAGATTCTTTATAAGTTCTTCCATGTTAATTTTAAGGCCACAAAGTTTTTCAATTTCTTACCTTACTACAATAAACTGGAAATGTAAACTTTTTTGACAACCCAGCATAATGGTCCGAATGAAAATGTGTCAGGAAATAAGCTGTACAACCCTCTATTGCTCCATATTGAAAGGCATCAACTGTAAAGCCAGTTCCTAAAATAAATTGTAAGTGGAAAAGGTCACATGAGACCCAAGACAATTAAAAAGATATTCAATTTTGAGCGAATTCAGTATTATTATCCTCAGTCCTCCAGCCTATTTCTAATCAATTGTTTTGGTTTACAGAAAGCTGAGCATACTGTAGACAAAGGACAAGGAATAGTGGCCCTTTTGAGCAAATTAAGTCTAATAAGTAGATTGAAAAGTCTGTTGTAAAGCTTTTTTGTTGTTGTTTTTTTTTTGTAAATGTCTGCATCAAATAAAGCAAAGCATTAAGATACTAGTCAATTTTAAAATATACAAATACTTGTCCTTATGGAAATCCTTTACTTCTGGAATAATTGACAAAAGAAAACTATTAAGATCTTGTATCTAATGAGGACTGATGCTATGACAGCAGGCAAAGAAACAATCTCACAAAATTTCCCTAGTG